>NC_091457.1:124499695-124833981 GCF_027789765.1 Dendropsophus ebraccatus
TTAAAACCCTGAGGATTTGTCTGAATAATAGCAAATAAAATGCCGAATTTACAGATGAAATATGTTGAATAAATTTGTAAAGTTTCTGGGAAATGAAAGTTCCATCTGATTAGAGCTCGGCATGTTTGACTCGATGCATATGTGGTTATAAAAGAAGTCTCTATAGGAAAATCATATAAGCAGAATGGGAGTTGTATAGGGCAGAAAGAGTTGTTCTAGGAGGTTACATTGTATAGTCAGGGCAATAACATGTTTTATTTAACAGGATCTTACTGCTTACTCTCACTTTTTTCCTTATTCCTTATTCATCTTTAAGGCAATATCCTATCTCAGCAGTAACTATTGCACTGGTCATGCTGAGTTTCCTAGTGCAGGATTATAGAACATATGCAAATAGAACTGCCTTTCTAGTAGAACATGGAGTTACGTATCCATGAGCACTTTATGTTCTGCTATATGGTACATGGCCCCCAATAATCAGAAGTATCGACTGATAACAGGCTATGGGAACCATAGTCAGAAGCTATACAAGAAAGGTCTTTTAAAGCTTTTAAAGGGTACTCAGCTGCTGTATGTCCTGCAGGAAGAGGTGTATTCTTTTCAGTTTGACACAGTGCTTTTGCCACCACCTCTGTCCATGTCAGGGATTTTCCAGAGCAGTAGCAAATCCCCATAGAAAACTTCTCCTTCTCTGGACAGTTCCTGACATGGACAGGGGTGGCAGCAGAGAGCACTGTGTTCAACTGAAAATAATACACCACTTCCTGCATGACATACAGCAGCTGATAAGTACTGGAAGACTTAAGATTTTTAAATAAAAGTAATTTACAAATCTCTATAACTTTCTGATACCAGCTTATTTGATTTTTAAATTTTTTTTTTTACTGGAGTACCCCTTTAACGCCAGATGTATAGAACTGTCAAAGTAACTGTGACACATAGACTATGTGGACTGGTTTCCATGCATACTTGAATGATACTGGTCACCATCCTACCATTTTTTTCTTGGGCTGATAATCGTTCCGTGTAATAGAAGACAACGATCAGCCGACATGCACAATGTCAACTGATTGTTGTCTTTCAACAAGCTGAAACGGCAACAATTAGCCTGGCAATGATCTGCTGCCGTCTCTCTGTGCAACAGGAGCGGCAGCAGTAGTCTCCTATGGGCTGCACGGACGATCTGATGATCACCCGGGCAGAAAGCGCTCGCTTGCTCCTTGTTCCCTGCTCACTGTCTCCGCTACAACACGCGGCGGCAGTGAGTGGGTGAGAGCCGGGCTGCCCAGGTGATTGCTAGATTGTGTAGGCAGCCCCATATTATAGAGCAGCGGTCTGCTGCAGCCGCTCCTATTCAGCGGGGCGACGGCAGCATATCATTGCTTTATGAGTCGTTTATCTTTCAACATGTTGAAAGACAAACGACTACAACGATCATCCGACATCGTTCATGTTGGCTGATCTTTGTCTTCTATTACACTTAGCGATTATTGGCTGTAAATGATGGTATTGGCTGAATATAGATGATAATCGCTTTGCGTAATAGGGTCTTAAGAGGTTACAAGTCTCCTCGCCTTGTGATGACAACCCTGGCACTGGCAAGTGATAGACAGGTGCAGGGTCCTGTTATATAGTAATTTTATGCTATGCATCTGATGGGAGAAAGTCTCCTTTGTGTTGGTGTGACCCCATGCTATGTCATGTTCTCCTTTCACGACTGACATATCATTCTGAATTCTCTGCCATTGACAACAAGATGGATGGTCTCACCCATGACCTGTATTTAGTAGTCATGGTTGGGATGATCACTATCTGTAAGGAAAGACCTAATGGCATAGTAATAAAGAATATAATTGCTCACTGTCTCTCACACTGGCAGGCGATGAGTCAGTCCGGTCCATGCCATCTTGCTGTCCGTTCCATGGAAGGATGGTGCGGAGGAGGGTGCCTCATATTTGTTCATGTAATTCAGAAGGGCAGGCTTTATAGAACTGTGCACTACAGAGAAGAATGTTAGCGTTGCCTCCTGTGGTTTCCTTACAAAAGGAGACGAGGATCTCCCAGAAATAGGGATTGTGACAATGAATAGAAAAACAAGGTCCCAATAGGCACAACAGGAGAAGCCGGCAGGGCGGAGAATTACTGATTGTCTAGCAGATGTTTGCTTCCACTGATCTCGCCTTGCTCCGTCTCTTGTCTCTGAGTGATAGAACCGCGGCTTTGATCACTTTTTAGCTCCCCTACAATTCTAACAGGTTCCGCCAATAGAATGTTTTACTATCAAAGTTTCCATCATCCATCATTAGACATATCCCCCACTTTTTGTCTCTGTACAGTATGGTCCTGTGTCATGTGATCATTTTATGGATCAGGATAATCAGTCTAATGACATAACCACAGTGCAAATCACATTACTCCCCAGGATACAGAGCAATGAGCTGGAAGTTCAAGGTCAAGGAGGAGCGAAGATTTCAAAAGATTAAACTGCTTGGCTAAAGTCTTAACCCTTTCTGCTTGGCCCATCAGGGCATTTAGAGTTTGTAGAGGGTTGATCTAAGAGTGGAGTAGAAAGAAGGAAGGAGTGCAGACCTACTCCTATACTGTAATGGCTTAGTATGTAAGGAAGGACTATTCAATTACCATTCAGTTACCATCGTTCTGCTAGAGGCCAGTGTGAATAAAGAAAATGTTACATTTACATTTCTGTCATTACTCAGTAAAGCGTACTGCGCTGCAGGCAGGTTTGTCTTCGAAATTCTGTTGACTCTGATCTCCATATTTGCTGTAAGATAGCTATATGGCACTGTTCTATAATGTCATTGCACATATCAGTCAGCCTCCGCCCAGCTTCCACACATACTCAACATCTAAAGCACAGATTGTAGCACATTACAGTGTCCCTGTCATTTACAAAACATTTGCTCATATCAGACAGACTTGTTAAAGCGACTCTGTACCCACAATCTGACCCCCCCCCCCCAAACCGCTTGTAACTTCGGATAGCTGCTTTTAATCCAAGATCTGTCCTGGGGTCCGTTCGGCAGGGGATGCAGTTATTGTCCTAAAAATAACTTTTAATCCTGCAGCGATGTGTCTAACGGCCGGGGCTTACATTTGTATATGCATTAGGCTGGCACAACCTCTCTGTCCTTCCTCCCCACTCTCGTCATCATTAGGAATACTGCAGGCAGATTGCTTCCTATTCCCCACCTGTGTGTATAATGAACATGGGCTGGATCGTTAATACACCTGTGCAAAGCTCAAACAGCAGTAAATGTTCCTGGATAATTCCTAATGATGAAGAGGGTGGGAAGGAAGGACAGAGAGGTGGTGCCAGCCTAATGCATATACAAATGTAAGCCCCGGCCGTTAGACACAGCGCTGTAGGATTAAAAGTTGTTTTTAGGAGAATAACTGCATCACCTGCCGAACGGACCCAAGGATAGATCTTGGATTAAAAGCAGCTATCCGAAGGTACAAGTGGTTTGGGGGGGACAGATTGTGGGTACAGAGTAACTTTAAAAGTTTTGATTGCTCTGTGTCTGAGAGTTCAGCCCCCGACTCACATCGACTGATGCTTGAACACTCAGACCCTGAGCTATTGAAACTTCTGACATGTCTGTCTCACAAAAAAATCCAACAGCATCCAACACTTTTTCTCCTGTATGTTGTAATGATGACACTTGGGATTGTCAGCTGTGCAGCATATATCCATAATCCACCTCTCTATGTTACCAATGGATGTTTCCTCGTAGTGCTGTGTTTTGTGGTTATGTATGTTTGACGTGTTAAAGGGGTACTCCGGCTTTTTCTTCCACATCAGCAAGTTTCTGAAAGTTATATAGAATTTTTATTTACTTTTGTTTAAAACTCTGAAGTCTTCCCATACTTATCAGCTGCTGTATGTCCTGCAGGAAGTCAGGCCCGGGACAAGGAGTTTTGGTGCCCTAGGCAGAGAAGGCAAATTGCGCCCCCCCCCCCCCCCCCCCGAACCCAGCGTTATCAGAATCGGCGGTCAGTTTCCCTTAAGGCCCTATTCCAAGGAACGATTGTCGGGCCATATTCGGCTGATAATCGTCCTGTGGAATAGTAGGCAACGATCAGACGACATCGTTCATGTCGGCTGATCGTTGCGTCGTTTGTCTTTCAAGCATGTTGAAAAACAAACGACTGATTCTATCATTTTACTGCAACACATACTGTACATGCCTTCACCACTGCAGTGGGATCCGGTGCCTTGCTAAAAAACATTTTTATCACAGGTTGAGAGTGTCAGGGAGGTGGGTCTGTGACAATGTCTGTGCACGCCCTGCTCTATGGCTGCTGCATCTTCAGGTCGTCTCCACTCCTCCAGCTGTCACTTATTCTGGAGGACTTGGCAGCTTGAAGATACAGCAGTGGCCAGAGAGCAGGGCGTGCACAGACATCGTCACAGACCCACCTCCCTGGGATAAAAATGTTTTTTAGCAAGACACGGGATCACACAGCAGCGGGGAAGGTTTGAGACAGCAACTGTATTGCTTCCCACTGTGCCAGTGCTCCCCCTGTGCCCCCATGTAGTAGACAAGCCCTCAACGCACCCCATATAAATTGGTTTGCCAAATATGTGCCCCCATACAGTATAGGAGATCTTCTTTGTGCCTCCATTTAGGTAGGGTTTAGTAGTGGAGGTATTGTGGATAAGGGGTGTAGTAGTACAGGTATAGATGAGAGGTGTAGTAGTGGAGGTATTGTGGATAAGGGGTGTAGTAGTACAGGTATAGATGAGAGGTGTAGTAGTGGAGGTATTGTGGATAAGGGGTGTAGTAGTACAGGTATAGATGAGAAGTGTAGTAGTGGAGGTATAGATAAGGGGTGTAGTAGTGGAGGTAGAGTGGATAAGGGGTGTAGTAGTTCAGGTATAGATAAGGGGTGTAGTAGTAGAGGTAGAGTAGATAAGGGGTGTAGTAGTAGAGGTAGAGTGGATAAGGGGTGTAGTAGTTCAGGTATAGATAAGGGGTGTAGTAGTAGAGGTAGAGTAGATAAGGGGTGTAGTAGTGGAGGTAGAGTGGATAAGGGGTGTAGTAGTTCAGGTATAGATAAGGGGTGTAGTAGTAGAGGTAGAGTAGATAAGGGGTGTAGTAGTAGAGGTAGAGTGGATAAGGGGTGTAGTAGTTCAGGTATAGATAAGGGGTGTAGTAGTACCAGTATGGATGAGTGTTGTGTCAGTACATGCAGGGAGTTGCAGTGTTGTCACAGGCTGACAGCTAACCTGTGACAACACTACAACTCCTTGCATGCACTGACAGCCTATGGCATCACTACAACTCCCAGCATGTACTGGCAACCTGTGGCAACACTACAAACCTGTGGCAACACTACAAATCCCAGCATGCACTGGGATCCTGGGAGTCAGTACATGCTGGGAGTTGTAGTGTTGTCACAGGCTAGCTGTCAGTACATGCTGGGAGTTGTAGTGTTGTCACAGGCAAGCTGTCAGTACATGCTGGGAGTTGTAGTGTTGTCACAGGCTGACAGCTAACCTGTGACAACACTACAACTGCCAGCAAGTACTGGGAGGGATACACACACATACACTCACTCACTCACTCTCACACATACATGCATACATCCACTCTCACACACACATTCCCATGCAGGCACTTACATTTCATGAGGGATCTCCTTCTATCTTCCCAGCACCTGCAGCTCCTCTGTCGTCCTCCTCCCCGGCACTATGCTCTCCCGCCCCTCCCCCTCCTGTCCTGCACAGACAGGAGACTGAAGCCATGAGGTGAGAGCCGGTGAGACCTACAGACTGCTGACAGGGGAGGGAGCACGACCCCAGACTGCATCCTAGTGAGAAGGACAGCTCTGTAAAAGTCTGTTCTTCTCACTAAGCAATGCAGTATACAGCCAGCAGCACCGTCCCCTCTCTGTGAGTCACCTGGCCCCTACAGCACTCCCGTCAATGATGCCCTGGTTACAGTGCAGGGTGGGCTGGCGGGCGAGCAGGGGACAGGATGGATGGGTAAGAAAATTAATTACCCATCCAGACTGCGCCCCCTGTAGTTTTGCGCCCTAGGCCATCGCCTACCCCTGCCTACTCTTTGTCCCGGCCCTGCAGGAAGTGGTGTATTATCTCCGATCTCTGCTGACACCTTTGTCCCTGACAGGAACTGTCCTTGACGGTAAAGGTTTTCTATAGGGATTTGCTACTGCTCTGGACAGTTCCTGTCTCGGACAGTGGTGGCAGCAGAGAGCACTGTGTCAGACTCCAAAGAATACATCACTTCCTGCAGGACATACAGAAGCTGGTAAGTACTGGATATTTTTAAATAGAAGTAAATTCCAAGTTTATAAAACTTTCTAAAACCAGGTGATTTGAAAGAAAAATATTTTCACTGGAGTACCCTTTTAGAAACTTTCCTAATTGACAGGGACATGTCTGTTACAATATGCATGTCTAACAGATGGTTTAGGTGCACCTTGTATTGTCCACCCAACCTGACTACAACTATACTAATATGCCACCTGCCCTTGATGTTTGCCGTACTGAAACTTGCCAGTGCTTACCATTGTGTCTTTTGGCCTGCTGGGCCAGCCATTACCCACACTGGGACCACTCCCAAAGATAGCAACTTAGTAACCCCCTGCAGAAAAAGAGACTTGGAAAAGCTATCATATGCAGGATTGTGGGGTGCCAATAGGTTGCTATAGCACCCAAAAGAATAACAATTGCTCCAAGTCTACCAATCGAAAATACACTCTGCATTTTTGCAATCTGATTTTTTTACCCCTTTTATGCAAAAAATGGGATGAAAAAAAAGTATATTTGTGTGCATCCGTTTTGATCAGTTTTTTTTAATTATAAAAAAATCCATTATAAAAAAAAGGATCAAAATGCATCAGTTTTTTTAGCGTACACAAAAATGTGGTCAACTGCGTTTTTGTGTATGCTAAAAAAATGAATGAATTTTGATCTTTTTTTTTTAACAATGGATCAAACAGATGCACAATTATGCAACAGTTTTTGCAGTCGTTTTATGCATAAGGTGGGGTTCACACTACTTTTTTTTTTAGTTTTTACAAAAAACAGATGTAAAAAACAGGTGAAAAACAAAAGGAAAAACTGATGCATTTGTGCATTTTTCCAATGATTTCCAATATTAGAAAAAAGGACCAAAATGACAAAATTTATGTATACATTACAAAAATCGGATGTGTTTTCATCCTTTTTCTATAATGGAAGTCGATGGAAAACTGATAAAAACAGACACACACGAATGCATCAGTTTTTTCCCTTTGTTTTTCATCTGTTTTTTTTTTTTTTTAAATGGATGAAAAAAACGGATTGCAAAAATGTAGTGAACCCGGCCTAAAACTGATGAAAAAAAAAAACAGACTGTAAAAATGCAGTGTGGCCCTAACCTAAAGGTGTTTTTTACTTAACATAGTAACATAGTATGATCAGTAGCGAAAGTAGTAAAAAAAAAAAAAAAATCTTACATTTTAAATTGTGGTAAATGTAAGACCCACAGAATACAGTTATGATGTCATTTACTGTACATTATATGGTGAATACGATAAGGCTGGATTCACACGCTGTAACTGTGCGGCTGTATTTTTTATGCGGCTGTAAATGTGCGGGTGAAACTACTGCCGTGGGAAAAAATAGACATGCGGCTCAAAACATACGGTCATTTACTTGGAAATCTGGTTCAACTAAAAATAACAAATAAAATGTTAAGAAAGTGATGCAAACACCTCTGGATGCATCTGGGAAAGCAGGGAACACAGTTTACATGAATTGCTATTACCGGGGTTTGCGATCCTCTGCACTATAGCCGATGTCTCTCATGGTTAATATATTGAATTAATAAAACACATTTTCTGTCTAATAAAGTCCCTTTTATTGTTCAATAATTAAATGTAAACGATTCCATCATTTTGCAATTAAATATACTGTTAAAATAAATATATATATATAAATAAATGTATATTTATATATATATTTATTTTTTGACAGTATATTGAATTGCACAATGATGGATTCGTTAGAATTAAATTATTGAACAAAGAAACTGTATTTATTTAAACGAAAATGTGTTTTCTTAATTAAATATTAATTAGTACAGGAAGCTCTATAAGCCGGTAATTCATATTCCCGGCAATAGAGCATTCTGTACTAATCATCACTTTACTTTACTCAAAACATCAAATGTTTCTTCTAATTATGTTGTGACAATAACATTATTAGAAGAAACATTTAGAATTATATGTGCGCTCAGCTGATTGGCTGATCGGCTCAGCGCACATATAATGAGCCGGTCCGCAGTACAGTGACTGCTGCGGACCAGCGAAGAGGACACATCGGGGTGAGTATAGAGCTCTCCCCACCCCCTCCCCAGCACTGCACCCCTCCCAGCAAGGAAGGGGGGTCAGTTAACCCCTTCCTTGCTGGGATGGGTACAGTCTGACATCAGTCTGGCCCCCCGGGGGTTAAGGGGGATGCAATACATCCTCCCTTAACCCCTTGCGGGTCAGACTGTAAGCAGCGATCTGTAAAGATGCTGCATACTGTAAGGAGCACAACACCGCTCACAATGATGGGTGTTGTGCTCCTGTTTGTGTTTTTTTTGTGTGTTTCTCCCTTTTTGTTTTTCAGATATCGGTATCCTGGGGATTACGTCGGATTCCATGGACTACGTCGATGACCAGCGGTTGTTCTTTGAATTTTTTAAATAAAATGGTCAATGAGGGGTGTGGGGGTGTTTTTATTTGAATAAAAAATTTTTTAAACTTGTGTCTTGTCTTTATTTCTTTACTTTTTAGACTTAGTAGTGGAAGCCGTCTAATAGACGGAATCCATTACTAAGTTGGGGCCTAGTGTTAGCCGGTATAAAATGGCTAACACTAACCCCCTATTATTACCCCAGTACCCAATGCCACCAGGGGTACTGGGAAGAGCCGGGTGCCAGTGGTCCCGGAGCGTCAAAATTGGCGCTCCTGGACCGGGCGGCAGCAGGCTGGTAATATTTAGGCTGGGGAGGGCCTAAACCAATGGCTCTTCCCACCCTGGTGTTACCAGGCTGCTGTCGTTTGGTTTTTAACCCGGCTGGTTATAAAAGTAGGGGGGACCCTATGCGTTTTTTTTAAAAATAAATAAATAAATAATAAAAAAAAAACGCATAGGGTCCCCCCTATTTTTATAACCAGCCGGGTTAAAAACCAAACGACAGCAGCCTGGTAACACCAGGGTGGGAAGAGCCATTGGTTTAGGCCCTCCCCAGCCTAAATCTTACCAGCCTGCTGCCGCCCGGTCCAGGAGCGCCAATTTTGACGCTCCGGGACCACTGGCACCCGGCTCTTCCCAGTACCCCTGGTGGCATTGGGTACTGGGGTAATAATAGGGGGTTAGTGTTAGCCATTTTATACCGGCTAACACTAGGCCCCAACTTAGTAATGGATTCCGTCTATTAGACGGCTTCCACTACTAAGTCTAAAAAGTAAAGAAATAAAGACAAGACACAAGTTTAAAAATTTTTTTATTCAAATAAAAACACCCCCACACCCCTCATTGACCATTTTATTTAAAAAATTCAAAGAACAACCGCTGGTCATCGACGTAGTCCATGGAATCCGACGTAATCCCCAGGATACCGATATCTGAAAAACAAAAAGGGAGAAACACACAAAAAAAACACAAACAGGAGCACAACACCCATCATTGTGAGCGGTGTTGTGCTCCTTACAGTATGCAGCATCTTTACAGATCGCTGCTTACAGTCTGACCCCCAAGGGGTTAAGGGAGGATGTATTGCATCCCCCTTAACCCCCGGGGGGCCAGACTGATGTCAGACTGCACCCATCCCAGCAAGGAAGGGGTTAACTGACCCCCCCTTCCTTGCTGGGAGGGGTGCAGTGCCAGGGAGGGGGTGGGGAGAGCTCTATACTCACCCCGATGTGTCCTCTTCGCTGGTCCGCAGCACAATGAAGTCACTGTACTGCGGACCCGCTCATTATATGTGCGCTCAGCCGAACAGCCAATCAGCTGAGCGCACATATAATTCTAAATGTTTCTTCTAATAATATTATTGTCATAACATAATTAGAAGAAACATTTGATGTTTTCATTAAAGTAAAGTGATGATTAGTACAGAATGCTCTATTGCCGGCATATGAATTCACGGCTTATAGAGCTTCCTGTACTAATTAATATTTAATGAATAAAACACATTTTCTTGGAAATAAATTCAGTTTCGTTGGTCAATAATTTAATTCTAACGAATCCATCATTGTGCAATTCAATATACTGTCAAAAAATAAATATATAGATAAATATACATTTATTTATATATCTATTTTTTTTAACAGTATATTTAATTGCAAAATGATGGATTCGTTAGAAATAAATTATTGATCAACGAAAGTGTCTTGATTACAAATAAAATGTCTTTGATTAATTTAATATATTAACTATTAGAGGCATCGGCATTCGGCATCATTGCCGGCTATTTTTGAAGTACTCCGTACGGACCGCCTGTCAATCCACGGCCGCATGTCCAGCCGCAAACAATGGTCTTGTTCATTTTTTACGGGTCCGTTTACGATAGGGCCGTAGATTCAGAGATAGTGTGCACTGTGCAGCCGCATATCCTATACTTCCCAGCATACACACGAACCATCAAAAATACCGCCGCACAATTACAGCCGCACATACAGCCGCACTCTTACAACGTGTGAACCGAGCCTAAAAATGAATCACAAAAAGATGCCAAAATTGTTATTCACTTCCCGCCAATCCCCAAAAATAAATACATTATATTATATGTAGCTCAAATTGTTGCCATTAAGAAATACAACTTGTCTCCTAATAAAACTAGTCCTCGTACAGCTACATCGACAGAAAAGTAAAAAAAAAGTTATTGCCTTCAAACCGTGGAGATAAAAAAAGGAAGAAAAAAAAGTTGCTGCGTCATTAAGTACCAAACTAGGCAACGTCCTTAAGGGGATAAACGTCTCTTAGGAAAGTGATAAAATGCAATGTTGTGATTCATTGAGCTGTCAGCAATCTAGCAGGACTGAAAGTCCAACCCACTTGTCAATCAAAACTAATTCATTTTACAGCATAGAAGCTTGTGCCAGTAGCAAATGATAGCTGGATCTTGTGTATTGTTGAAGGTGATGATTAGCACATAGAAAGTTTCCACAGCTCTAGACAGGGGTTTGGCTACATTAGCCGGCTGGAAAGAATTCAGCATTGCTGTAATTTACCGCTGTGATAGAGGGAGGGGGGCTGGCTCCTCGAATACCTTGAGAAAGAAAATTGCACATTAAATTGCAGAGACTTATAGGAGTGTTTAACAACTCCTTTTGCACCTTGAGATTAAATATTATTGGTCTATTAACCCTTAATATACTTAGCCCTTTGTGTTTTGCCCATCATCTGAATAACAATAATTATTCTGTACTGCTGAAACTTCGGACAAAATCCAGCTATTGACGAAATTAGCCAGATTACTGTTACTCCTCTAAATTGGAGAATTTCGGTAAACGCACCTTTTTTTCCCTACAGAGTTTAATTTGTTGCAAGTGCAAAACGTTGAAATCTCTGAAGTGCGAAATGAGATTTCATTTATTCCAGAAAGAAACCTTTTACGTAGAAAATGACAAAACTCCTTCTGCTTTTTTTTTTTTTTTTTTTTTTTACCGTAGACTTTGTAATTATGTTCCTAAGAAAATCCCATTATAAAGTGTTTACTTTTATGGTAATTAAAGGGGTAGTGTTTGGAACATGGGCGTGCCTTTACTTAAAGGGACGGTGTTCTGTACAGGTTAGGTGAGGTTAAGACCTCTGTAATTATTATGTGTAATAATGCGGGAGGACACAGTGATAGGGCAGGGTCTGCTGGTAACTGTAGTTAAATTCGCTCAACAGCAGAGAGGTCATAGATGTCACTAGTGGCTAGAGTGGACAGATAAAGATGTATCATCCGGCGTACTGTTTAATTTCGACGTAAAGTGCCGATATGCGAATGATTTTATGCGCAAATGGCCGATTTGCGAATAAAATATTCGCATATCGGCACTTTACGCCAGGTACGCCGGGGGGGGGGGGGGGGAGGGGGTGTGGAGGGGGCGGAATGGGGGGCGCGGACTCAGAGTCCGCGCGATTTATCATTTTTTCAACTAAAAGATACGCCGAAAACCTACTCCACCTTTCTGTCCGCCTCTACATAAATCTCCGTAGCGCCGGAGATGCGGGGACATTTATAAGTCCGGCGTAAAAAACGCCAGACTTAATAAATGTCCCCCTAAGTGAGTCAAACTGTAAAGAGAGGGGCTATTGGGGGGGGTAGTTACATAGTTAGTATGGTTAAAAAAAAACACACATTCATCCAAGGAGGGGATGGATGAGGGGAAGAAGGGGGTGGATGATGGATAGGTTCAATACATATGCATTGATGTTATTTTGTTCTAAGAACTTGTCTCCCCCTGTAGTGAAGCCCTCTACTGTTGTTGCTGTGACCAGATCCTGGGGTAGACTGTTCCACAGATTCACTGTTCTTATGGTAAAGAAGGCTTGTCGCCTCCGGAGATTGAACCCTTTTTTTCTTCAGGCGGAGGCAGTGCCCCCTTGGCCTTTGAGGGGGTTTTACCTGGAACATCTTTTCCCCATATTTCTTTTAGGGGCCATTTATATATTTAAAGGAGACCTGTCACCCCCTGTGCCGGGGTGACAGGCTCCTGACCCCCAGTTAGATCCCCTTATATGTACCTCATCCCGCCAAGTCCCGCTGCCGGAGCCGCTCCCGGGACAGAGATATCACGGTCAGAAGCCGGCGCGCGCTCTGGAGAGAGGTCGGGCGTCCATAGAGAATGAATGGAGCCGTGCGCCCATGCGTTCATTCTCTATGGACGCCGGACCTCTCTTCAGAGCGCGCGTGCCGGCTTCTGACCGGGATATCTCCGTCCCGGGACCGGCTCCAGCAGCGGGACTCGGTGGGATGAAGTACGTATAAGGGGATCTAACTGGGAGTCGGGAGCCTGTCACCCCGTCACGGGGGGTGACAGGTCCTCTTTAAATAAATGAATCATATCTCCCCTTAAACGTCTCTTCTCCAGGCTAAACAAATTTAATTCTTTTAATCTGTCCTCATAACTATGATGCTCCGTTCTCCTTATTAGTTTAGTTGCCCGTCTTTGTACCCTCTCCAGCGCTAGGACGTCCTTTTTATGAATCGGGTTCCAAAACTGGACAGCATACTCCAGATGGGGCCGCACCAAAGCTTTATAGAGCGGTAATATTATATCCCTGTCCCGTGACTCCATGCCTGATTTAATGCATGACAATATCCTGCTGGCCTTAGAAGCAGCTGACTGACATTGTGTGCTGTTCTGTAGTCTATTATCTACAAGTACACCCAGATCCTTCTCCATCAGCGACTCTCCCAGAGTAACTCCCCCCAGGACATATGATGTGCGCGGGTTATTAGTACCCAGGTGCATAACTTTACATTTATCCACAATGAACCTCATTTGGCAAGTAATGGTGTTTTTTTGCATTTCTGTATCAAAAAGTTGTAAGCAGGATAGTAAGTAAATGGTCACCATCTGCCAATATATGGTAATATACAAAAGTGCAATTCAGCAATATTTCAGTGTTTAATCAAGGCTATTGATCTGCACATGAGCATAATACTTGTGTTGTCATATATTTTCTCTGTGATAAATCATTGCATCAATGACTTGTGCCAGAATTATCCTTCAGGGTACATTGACCCATACGGGATCTGCAGTGGAGATAAGGCTACGTCTTCATAGTCTGTGTCTACTGTTTGCTGTTGGATACGTTTCACATGGGCAGAATACAGGGGCATTTTTGCAGCTGCATTACCGCCAAAAGTCCGTCAGAGTAATCAGACCTCTGGCCAGGCTGTAATATATATGTGACCATGTTACGTCAATGTAAAAATGGCCTAAGGCTGCATCACATCCCATTATACCACTCCATAGCTGGTATACATATTAAACCTGACACTTATTAGGTAACACGTGAATAATGTATAAGAGTTGTAAATTGTAAAATCAATTTAAAGGAGCTGCAGTCTTAACAATTCAGCTCCATTCACTTTATTGGAACAGAATTGCAAAAACACACCCAAGCTGAGGACATGAGTGGTGATTCTTTTGTAATCAACTGTTGTCAGAAAGTTATATACACTTGTAATTTACTTCTGTTTAAAAATCTCAAGTCTTCCAGTACTTATCAACTGCTGTATGTACTGCAGGAAGTGGTGTATTCTTTCATTCTGACAAAGTGCTCTCTGCTGCCACCTCTGTCGGTGACAGGAACTGTCCAGAAAAGTAGCAAGTCTCCATAGATAACCTCTCCTGCATTGGAAAGTTCCTGACACAGTCAGAGATGGCAGCAGAGAGCACTGTGTTATGCTGGTAAAATTACACCACTTCCTGCAGGACATCCAGTAGCTCATAAGCACTGGAAGACTAGAGATTTTTTTTAAATAGAAGTAAATTACAAATCTATATAACTTTCTGACCAGTTGAAAGAAAACATTTTTTTTTAAATGGATGCAAAAAATTGAAGTATCACACAAATCAGCATTTATTTTTTTTGTGAACTTGTTTTCCTCACTGTAATATTAGAAAAAATGAATATTGCTTAAAGGGGTTTTATCACCAATGCACACGGTAGGTGATGGGTATGTGATCGCAAGTTGCTTGACTGCCAGGACCGTCAGTGATCTCCAGAGCAGCAGTTCTCAATGACCCCTTTACTGTGCTTTCTTGGCCAACACTCAATTCACTGATATGGGACTGATGGAGATTGCCAAAACAATCTCTGTCCCACAGCAATAGAACAGTGGTCATGCAAGCGTACAATCATTCTATTCTGAGCGATCCCCATTTTTGAGATTGCTGGAGGTGGTGGTGGAATTGACCCTAGTGATCACATATTTGTAGAAAACCCTTAAAGGTAAACTATCAGCAGGTTAGACGAATCTAACCTGCTGATAGCTCCCTGTTGCGTACTGGGCACTGAGGATGAAGGGAACTTTCTTACCTTCTCTGCACCATTCCTGTGCAGTCTGTAGTCTGTACTGTAATGGCTAAGGCCGTTTGGAGCACTGGGGGCAGGGCTACCGCCTACAGAGGGCCGATCTGCCCCCGGCCAACCTGGCCATTTTAATTACTATGAGTGGAGCTGGCCGGATCAGTGCTCTTGGGTGGTAGCCCCACCCCTAGTGTTCCAGACGTTCCTTACAGTGCCAAGGATGAAGGTAAGACACATACCTTCATCATTAGCGCAATAGGGATCCATCAGCAGGTTAGACACGTTTAATGTGCTCATAGTTCCCTTTTAAATGATAACAATGTATGAGTTCATATGGTGCATACATTTTTTCAACTGGATCTCTTGCTAGCTATTGCTAAAAATATCATTTTATTTACCTGTAGACAGACAGATACGAGATAACCACTTCAGAAATATCTTCACATACCGCTGATGGATCAATGTAATACTGGCTCACAATCCGACCAAGCTACAATCCCATCTAAAAATAGTCACAAGTCAGAACCCTCATCTATTCTAGACGTAAAGACTTTTGTTCCTCACAAGAGAACATCTAATACAAGAAATCAGCTCCAAATGCACATTCTGCCTGGGTCACCACCTATCTGTGCCCCTCATTCCGAGCCATCTGAATGAGTTTATAAGGGAGGATTTGTCGCTTTTGCTCTATAAACTGTAGACTTTTATCTCACTTTTATGTTTTATGGGGAAATTTCGGGAGACAGCTGTAATTCAGAACCTCATAAAAAAGAATAAATCATTTACTTTAATCAACATTTATCTCCCAATTCTCTTTGGTTGGAAAACGTACACATGTCTTCTGTTATGCCTGTGGTACATAATTCATTAAAGTCTGAATCTGTTCAAAACTCAATTCAAATAAAATTCAATAGGCAGAATTAAAATCAAGTAAAGGGCACATGGAATTATTAGCAACACACAATGGAGAGTATAGGGATGCGATAAGACCCAACCCCAAAGCCGCAGAGGACCCAACAATGCAATGCAGAAGGAATGACAATGGTAATTCTATTTTAAGGGATTTTTCCAGGAATAGACAGTGATGATCTGTCCATAACATTAGAGGTTTGACCCATGGGAATCCTAAGATCTGCAGAAGAGTAGGGCTGAAATGCTACGATGGCAAAAATGAGGAGTATAAAGGCGACCATATACTGCAGAATAAAATTAGTGAAAGTGGATGATTTCAACCAAAATAATTGTTTGATGGATGAACTTTAAAGTGATTTTGTCTCCCCCCCCCCCCCCCTCCCACACACACACTCTATGTGTGGTTCTCTGCACCATCCAGAAGCTTAGAGGCTACACATTTGATACTGTATATGCCTGTATAAAACTTTGCTGTGTCTTCTTTCTGCTCCTAAATAACTTCATTTCAACAGGTAACAGTGTCACCTGGGTGGGGCTTCATGGCAGTTGGGCACTCTCCACAGCTGCTGGGAGATGGGGCCCAATTGGCATGTAGCCCCGCCCAGGTGACACTGTTAACTGATGAAATGAGTCGAGAGAGATGATTTATGTTAGTTTGAGGTAGTTTGCTTTTACGCAATAAATGGGTTGTCCAGCCTTCAAAGCCAATTTATCAAATCAGAGAATTCTGATGTAACAGAGGAGCCCAGACAACCACCACCACTATAAGCTATAGCTCTAAGGACCACCTCTTACTCAGGAGGATGAAACATATCTGTGCATTATACAGACAGCCCATTGATTTGAATAGGCACATGATCATTATTTATGGCTATGAGAGAGGCATGTGGTAGTGTGTGTCTTTCCCCACTCATTCTCCAGATCTGATCCCGATCTTTTTTTTTATATGTACGCCTTAAATAGGAACTGTGTAATTCTTCATTTGCCCTGTAGAGGAGCTGCAGGGAATAAGAACACTTGTTGGCAGCAGCACCCTGTGATCAGCTTTCATCAGGGATACTCTTTCACCTAATGGGATTGCCCAATGCAGTCAACCCCTATTTTTTTCATTATTCCTCCTGCCATATAGTAGACAGCACATTTGTTGAAAATAACTATAAAGAATGTAAATACGGTTATGTACATCTGTCAATAAGTTTACGTGTGCTTATATGTGACTCCCACACTATATAGTGAATAGGTAAATGAACCCATGAATATGTCACCCTTGCCCTTTTTGCCCATTCTCTGCTTGATTATAGCTGGACTTGTTACGGCTTTCAATGATTGGACTGAACAATGTAGCCAAAAAAGTCAGAACAATTTTGGAAATTTGTGAGACTAGACGTATATTAGTAATATTGACTTTTAATTTTTCTCAATTGATTCTGCAGGAAACTTGTTAATGCTATCATGATCCTACTGACATTTGTTGTTCTGTTACATATATATCTGACGGTCTTCTACAGAGATTTCACTTCTGTTCTTAATTACTAGCACCCGTTGACTTTTGCATGAATTATTTATTGTAAGAAGCTTATGAATTTTTAAGTAATATTCTTGCTGTGGACTATAAAATCAAACCACATTTACCTGCTAAAGTCTTTCCTGAATCAAAGAGACATAATAGTATTATTATTTGGGTATTGTTTACACCTACTGCTTTATTCTATATTGTGTAGAGGGCCATATTTGCAGCTTACACTGCCTCAGACATTAGGCCTGGATATTTCCTCAAAATTACAATTACACTGATCAGTTATTACTATGATTCACTTGTTTCTGAGTAGTTGTAATGATAATCGGCCATTAATAACAAAGTGGATGAATGACAAATCTATAGTTTATCTTCAGATTTGAGTAAACTTCCAGCGTGCTCGGGTTAGTCCCAACCCTAAAAACCTGAGAATGCTCAAAGTTTTCTCAATTCCGTTTATTGTCCATTGTCATGGTAAAATAAATCATATCAGTGGCATGGAGATGCTGCCTAATGCGCTCTTGCACTCTACAGAAAACTATAGGGTACAACATGCTGTACCAGAAACATCTGTACCAGTACATCTGGAATATGTGTATTTACATGGACATTCGGTTAGAACTCAAATAACATTAAGAACAGTAACTAAATATTACTCCAGAATAACACCACCATACTGTGACTGGTAACAACTCCATACCATAACAGAATAGCATTGCCATACTGTGACTGGATAACACCACCATACTCTGTGACTAGTAACAACTCCATACCATAACAGAATAACATTGCCATATTGTGACTGGATAAAACCACCATACTCTGTGACTAGTAACAACTCCATACCATAACAGAATAACATTGCCATATTGTGACTGGATAAAACCACCATACTGTGACTGGTAACAACTCCATACCATAACAGAATAGCATTGCCATACTGTGACTGGATAACACCACCATACTCTGTGACTGGTAACAACTCCATACCATAACAGAATAGCATTGCCATACTGTGAATGGATAACACCACCATACTCTGTGACTAGTAACAACTCCATACCATAACAGAATAACATTGCCATATTGTGACTGGATAACACCACCATACTGTGACTGGATTACACCACCATAGAGTGAGCGGATAACATCACCATACCATGGCTGGATAACACCACCATACCGAGCCAGTCTGCTCCTTCTAACAATAATCAATGGAGCGGATAGGATCGGCACAATGGGGGTGGGACAATGCTCCTAACTGTACTCTAGGCCATGTATTCAACTACTAACTGCACAGGAACGGTGCAAAGGAGGAAGGTAAGACACATACCTTCCTCCTCAGCACCCTGTGCACATTAGGGGGCTATCAGTAAGTTATATTAGTCTAAGCTGCTAATATTTCCCCTTTAAGTCCCAAACTAGCTGCAGCAGTAGGGGTTTTAGCACTCAGACCTCCAATGACTGGATCCTACGACCAGGTATTTTTAATTATTATTTTTTTTTATCACTGTCCTTTAAGGGAAGTATAATTTAGATGCTGCTTAGCACTATATGGAATCATGTCTAAAATGCAAACAAGGAGAATTTACCTTATTTATTACCCCGGCTCTGTTTTATCTACTTGGCTGCTCCATCCTAGAACTCCTTGATGTTGGTGTAATGTGTCTTCTTCATACCTTGTTATGATAATTGTCTTTTCTTTATGGTCAGACCCCAGATGAGAAGATCTGCAGCAGTCCTACCAGTTTACCTGTGGCTGTATATGATAGACATTGACAGATAAGATGTCCTCAGCAATATCATCCACTGCTTTAGCTGAGTGATGCACATTATTGCACTAATTGATTGATTGCCTTTTAATTAGAAAATTTCTAAATTAGTAGCAGCCAGTGACCCTGGGGGCCCGGGACCGACAACCATGATGAGGATTAAACGTCTCATGAAATGATTACTGCACTGTTTAAATTTAGACCCAGAGAAAAAGCCCATGGGAAAACAATGTTACTCTATTAAGAGGGATTTATTTACCTGGAGCCAATATGGCTGCAAACACACTTTAATAAATATGACTTTATAGCAGCTTGTGTCTGCTGGTCTCCCGGATCTTCATTCATCAGTAAATGTTTAGATGTTTGTAGGTCATAATTACAGTGCTAATATTGTTCGTTAAAAAAAAAAAAACACTACTCCGCACAAGCTACATTTTTTTTTACACAAACTGTAAGGGGCTTCAGCAAAGCTGATGGGAACTCTGCAGTCCCCTCCATTTGCTACAATTTACTGCAGCAACCTGTATACATTTTAGTGGAAATCGAAAGATGGACATACCACATCAATAACTAACGGCCAAAACGATCAATCCCTCCTTTCCCGCCAAGAGCTCTGGCTGCAACTTATATCTCTGAGAACAAATGGGTCAAGCAGTGATTTTTCATCACGCCTCACCCCATAAACATTGTAACTTTATTGGCCATAGACGCCTGATTTGCAGTGGATTTGGCCATCAGATAATGTGTGTAGAGATAAACGGCAACCAGAGCTCTAACAGCGAGAGCCAAATGTTATTGTGTATGGGGAGGACGGGAGCCAGATGGGAGAGATAACTGATGGCCAAACAGTATTGAAGGTGTATGGCCACCTTTAGTAACCCCCCATAGTGTCATACATGACTTTCCATGACAATTGGGACATATTCGATTCTGACTTAAATATTGAAGTTTCACTCATCTAAAAAATTCATTAAGTTTAAATTACTCTGTGGTAATGGAAAGGGACATACCTGTTACACACCTAATATAAGGGTTGATGCATGACACAGAAAATAAAGAACATAAAAGAGAATAGTCATGCAATGCTCGTTGTACAAAATGCAGTGTATCCATTCAGCCCATGATGTTTCTTTACGAGAGTGTAAAATAGGTTTCAGGGTGCGACGACTAAAACCGGCAGTGTGATATATAATATGTGTTTTCCTTACGACAAATTAAGATCTTTCTAGATATAAGGATTAAATAGATAAGTGTCTGCAAGATAGTAGTGTACACAATGTAAGTGATATAACATTATAGTATCTGAATGTCCTGTAGATTAGGCTGAAACATCATGTTATAATTGTTCTTTCTGTTCTCACAGTTGGACAACCCTGATGAACAAGCCGCCCAGATAAGACGTGAACTAGATGGCCGTCTTCAAATGGCAGATCAAATTGCCCGGGTAAGACATCTTTTTTATTTTACCCTTTGTCCATAGAAAAACCCCATACATTTTTCGAAACAGGCCTAGCCTGATGAGAAGGCTGAGCCACATGGGATGAATGGATATTGTAATTGCTTGTTGTATTTAGAATGTAGAGAAATTAGGGTCATGGGCCTCAATTAGAACAACACAAGCCTCAATTATAAGTCTCCTCAATGCCCCTCGTAATTGTAAGCTGTTGCTTTATGAAAGATGGTTTTTAGGGGACAGAACAGAGGTGAAACAAACAGCAATGTTAGTGGCAAATAACAGATCATAGCCTTAAAGTTTTGACAAGATCCCTAAATGTATGGCATCCCTTGAAATTGGGCAGAAAGTAGTCAAAAAGGACATGTCAAAAGTTTTGATTGGTCAGGGTCTACGAGAAAAGCTCTTAGTAGTGCATTTTATTTCCTAACATGCACCGATCTCCATTCAGGTAGCCCCATTATAAGTCTCGGGGGCTACTGGATGAAGATGATTGACAGTGATGCACAGTACTTCTCACCTTCTACTGATTGGTGAGGGTCTCAAAACTTATGACATGTCCATGTTTATAGGTACCCATTGAAATCTGTTTGTTATTCTTCAAATCAATTACAGTGAAGCCTTGGATTAAGAGCATAATACGTTCCAGGACCGTGCTTGTAATCCAAATCCACTATTAAAAGCAAAGCAAATTTTCCCAAAAGAAATCATAGAAATGCAGACAATTGGTTCCACACCCCAAAAATAATGATTTATTATTCTGAATAACATGTAAAACACATGAAATAAACATTCAGAAACAGCAGAAAATGTGATATTATAAGTTACTGTACAGTAATGGAGAGGAAGGTAAACACAAGGACTGACAGAGACTACAGGGAGCAGGAAGGAATGAGCAGGGCAGATATGGGCACATACATGCAGCGCTCTCTGTCCGGGGAGAGAGGGGTTATAGCTATGGAGAGATTACTCCCGCAGTCCTGTCCCCTGATGCAAGCCCCAGCCGGAAGTGTATCTGCTATGATTTAGAAGGTGAGGGAGACTTCCTGGGTCACAGGGCTGTAGACCTGGCTGTGCAGACCCTGCCCCCCCTCCACTCGCACTCCCACCCAGTACAGGAAGCTCTTAAACCAAAACAATGCTCTTAAACAAAGTCACAATTTTGAAAAACTGTGAGCTCTTAAACCAAGTTACTCTTAAACCAAGATACCACTGTATTTAAAAAAAATAAAAAATAAAATCTGTCCTGATCATGTGATAGACACATAGGTGCACTGCTTGTTGCAGTACAGTTATCGAAGCTGTGTCTTCTGGCAAGGGTGTACTTGTGTGTTGCTCACATAACCATTAAAGGTTTTATCCCCTTGATCTAAACTTTGAAGGGGTCTAAAAAAAAAAATTGGGAAATCCTCGAAAAGTTGGCAAGCATTTCTTCAGCCAATCTCTTGTTTACAGGAACGCAAGTTTCCAAAGTTTGTTTCAAAAGAGATGGAAAATATGTACATCGAGGAGCTGAAGTCTTCTGTTAATCTGCTAATGGCTAATCTGGAGAGCATGCCGGTGTCCAAGGGTGGGTCCGAATTCAAGCTCCAGAAACTCAAGCGCAGTCACAACACATCGATCATAGACATGGGGGAAGAAAATGAAAATCAGCTTTCCAAGTCCGATGTTGTCCTATCCTTTAGTCTCGAGGTAAGTGCCATGCTACAAAGTGCATTAACTTGATTAGAAAAGTATATTGATCGAAGTGTAGCAAGACCGAACCGCCTGTTACTGTATTAATAAAGGCAAATTGACAGGAAAAATATCTGACCTGCTTATCCAAACACAGCTGAAAATAACACTCTACCAAAGATGCAATTTGTCTATCTTGCATTATAAACGCAGTACACAGGTCATGGGGCCTAACTAGGCAGATGGTGTATAAGTAATAAAAATTAATCATTTTAGCTGATTTGCTTGTACCAATTAATTTCAGAGCAATCATGCATTTGGCAAAGTTCTCGCAGTCTCGCATTATGCAATGAAATGACTTCTGGCTGACTGCACAGTCAGCACGAAATGTTAATTCCTATATTAAACGTTTGGCTCCGGTGTTGAATTCAGACAAAGGATGCGTAGTGGAGCGATCGTGGCAAAAAGTTTTGTATATAGTAGTAGTAGTGGCCAGGTTAAAGGTCAGCATTAGGTCTTCAGCATATAACAATATGTACTGAGACAAACACTTTACCTATGGTTTCCATAGCAGATATGAATAATAATAATGCTTTTATTTGTATAGCGCACACAGATTCCGCAGCACTTCACATAGGTGTTTTTTTTGCCAATTATTGCTCCCTGTCCCCATTAGGGCTCACAATCTAAATTCACCTATCTGTATGTTTTTGGGTGTGGGAGGAAACCGGAGTACCCGGAGGAAACCCACACAAACACGGAGAGACCATACAAACTCTTTGCAGATGTTGTTTTTGGTGGGATTTGAAACCAGGACCCCAGCGCTGCAAGGCTACAGTGCTAACCACTGAGCCACCGTATGAATTCATCAAATGAAATCACTTGTATGTAGTTTCAGACAGGGGGTGCCTAGGGCTCACAGGTACCCATAATCTATTCAAATATTACATGTTTTACCCTTTTGCAGCTTTAGGTCAGGTCACAGAAGGGACAGTTTTAGAGAAGATCATCTCAGCCAGTACTGCAGTATCGGCCGGATGAACTTCATTTATGTTGAGTTGGGATTCTGGCGCCCATGAGCATCCCAATTCACAGTTGCACACAAGCTGCGCGCTCCGTTGTTTTGCCGGATTGAATCCTATACGCTCTAGCCGGGATTCCATTCATCCAAATAGAATGTATGTTTTGTCTAAATCACAGCCGTTGTTGCAACAACGGACATGATTTATGCAAAACATACATTGTGTGAACATAGCCTTAGGATGTAATAAAAACACCACAAAACCAGTGCAAAGTGTCATTCAGGGGCCCACTGGGAAATCTACCTGCAGTTTCCCTGCAGACCGGTCCGGGCTTATCTGTTTGTCTCTATATAGAATCAAAGGAATACAGACACATTAGAGCCCATAGAAGCTCATAGGTGGTGCATGAAAAAAAAATTATGTGCATGAGCTGTTACCTCCTATGGTTGCCATAAATTTCTGATAAAATGGGCCACCATCTTTTGGGAGACGAAAACTTACTTGACCGGATCCTTCACATTTGTAGACTTTAACAAAGAGAACATGGGCACCTCTCCATTCAGTCATCAACTATATAGGTGAAGTAAGACTCTTACTTAGCTGTTATTTAATTCCTTTATTCTCAACATATTACCTATATAAAGAGAGAAAGAGATTTGGTGGAGACAGAAGGAAATTCATACAGAGAGAGAAATGACATAGATAAATTGATGGATACATAGTTTGACGTCTCATGACAATTCAAGATTTGTCTCAATTCTTTGCAGGTTGTAATAATGGAAGTCCAGGGATTAAAATCACTAGCTCCAAACCGTATTGTATATTGCACTATGGAGGTGGAAGGAGGAGAGAAATTACAGACTGACCAGGCAGAAGCTTCGAAGCCAACGTAAGTTTTAACAAAGAAACAACCCACAAAGATGTCCAGATTTTCCAGCAATCGTCTGTATTTGTGTTGTCCAGATGACTGGAAAACAGGAGAAATGAAGTGTGTAAGAGCTGAAAAGTTAAAGTAATTTCCAGAGATACATTACTGCTGAGCCAATATATCCATGGCTATTATGCATGGACCTGTCCTGGGGAACAACACAGCACTGCATTGTTCATCAAAAATAGTTACTAAATTTGACCATCGCTTTCCGTTTTTCGGGTACAGATGGCAGAAATTGATTGTTCTGAGAACTTGCGGCTGGGAGCGGCCCCCTCCCCCGATTACTCAGCATCCTGGATCTGAGGAACAGTAAAGATGCTTTAGTACTCAGCAAGGTGCCTATTAAAATGTAGATTTTTTTTTTCTAATATGGTTATAAAAGAATTTTAGGGATAAGCCATCAATTTGTTATCATTGGAGATGACACTTCCAGGACCCTCATTCTGCTGATTGCAGGGGTCCCGGGGATGGAACAGTCATTGATCACACATCAATCAATGCCAAATGCCAATGCCTGTGGGTCTGTCCATGGGGATCAAATGCTAAGCGTTGGGTTTGGAGAACGTTGATGAACGCCAAAAGTTCAGTCTCTCCACTCAATACTACCCATATTTTGCTGACCACTATACTTGGCATCATAAAACTGATATCATCAATATATAATGCAGTTTTGACTGTACAGTTTTGTGTTGATTCCGGGGACTTTCTGACAAATTTGCTCAAAATAGGTAAATGTCATAAATGTTTGTAGTCAGGCCCATATCAGCTATGAGGCGAGATAAGAATCTCGCCTCAAGCAGCAGATTGCAGAGTCTTTGAGGGGTGGCATACTCCGTAAGGTGGCCAAAAAGTAAAACACCACTCCACTGTCTCTCCTATTCTCAACTGTTGACTCCACTGACCCCATGATATGCGAATGACATCTGGAAATATATGTGGACTGTAAGGCAGTCAGGATAGAGACTGAAGAAATGATTTTGTAAATAGATATATAGAGGTATACAGTACACTTTACTATTGCCATTATACAATGTAAATTTTATACATGCAAACCTTTTAACTTGATTTAAAGGGGTTGGCCACTTTATAGCAAAATTTCTCAGTGTACAGTATTAATACGGGTTCTCACAGTCCTTACTGACAGCAGCTCCCTGTGTAACTCATAGAACTAAAATCATACACCCCCTTCTCCAGGCTGTAATGTCCTGCTCTGTGGTGAGTCTGTCCATAAGATGCCGACATGGAGGAGCATGTGACCATGCCCCGCCCCCAGTGTTTACCACTGAACCTCTATATGCCTATAGAGGACACTGGGGGGGGGGGGGGGCATAGTATGGTCACATGCTCCCCCATGTCGGCCATCTTATGGAAAGAATCACCACAGAGCAGCACTAAATTATTTCAAACAGGGGAGGTAAAAGGCACTTTATTTTTTGCCCCAGGCAGCAGAAAACCTAGAATCAGCCCTATTTGTTGGCCATAGTACAGAAAGTTGACTGAATCTTCTAAGAGTTGGAGACCTCATGAGCTGTAGCAAACCACATACTTCCATCTGTCGTGTTATCCGCTCGACGCTAAGAAACCCTTCTAAAGACGCACGTCAATATAAATGTCCCAGCTGACATTATATAGCAATAAAAACAGGAGCAGATTTCAGTCCGTATTTTCGGATACAATCTTGAACAAATAAAAATCTACTAAAACAATTAGCACAGTCTTTATTAATGACAAAATGTTTGCTTTAGCAAAAGGTTAACTTTGTTCTAATTACAGCAATCAAGATAATTGCCGGTAACTTCACATTTTATTGCTTTTCTTCTTAACCCTTTTTAGGAACTACAGGCCTGGCCTAGGAGATAGATAATAACTGTGTTCCCCCATTTTAAAGGGCTTGTCTGATTTAGAAAACTATTTATTTTTCATCAAACGCCTTATTCTAATTCAATAAAGGGGTCTTCTGTACCAGGACTCTTTTAGTCAGAACCAGCTATTAAAGGGTTTTGCAGGGTTACAGAAACATGACAGCTTGTCCTCAATTTGTGTGTGGTATTGCAGATCAGTTCTATGGAAGTGAGCGAAGGTGAGCTGTATACCATATACCACATACAACTTTGTTTTTTTTTTATTCCGGGGTAAGCACTTTAAAAGAGTCTCTCTGGTGTAATTCTTTATTTCCCCTGTAGGGGCACTATAGTTAAAGTGCACATTGCTTTATTTGTAGATTCTTGGGGCTGTCAAAGTGATGTATGGTAAATACTGTCTAAGTATTCACTTCTGTTTTCCTGTTTTACGTTTAGACCAACTTTGTTTGGCTTACTTTACCCCCAACTCATTGTGCCAAAATTTTGAAGCATTTGGAAAGGTGGATGGCACACAGTATTGTGCAGCATTGTGGCCGTACCCCTTTCCACCCATGCCACACCCTTTCCCAGTAAGCCCCATGATGTGTAGATTGGGGCACAATTTCTGTTCTTTTTGGCATACTTTGCTATGTAATTCTGTCCTAGCAAACATAATTGAGCCCTAGTTAATATGTCCCAGTACATACCAGGTATTTCCACTTTAGATTTTCCATCTTTCTTAGATATGGTCTCTGAAAAAAAAATGGTTATGGGGTGGAACTCTGTTAACCCCTTGTGATCAACTCTGTTAACTAGAGATGAGCGAACTGGGTTCGGATTCGAGTCCATCCGAACCCGAACGTTCGGTATTTGATTAGCGGTGGCTGCTGAACTTGGATAAAGCTCTAAGGTTGTCTGGAAAACATGGATACAGCCAATGACTATATCCATGTTTTCGCTCATCTCTACTGTTAACCCCTAGGGATCAGCTATAATCTATATAGAAACCCAGCAGCTCGGCAGACCTCATCAAGTAAAACTAAACATTACATGCTTTAAATTAAATCAATGGGATGTTATTGTAATGCACAGATGTGTCTGGTCCTTCAATGTCATATTCAGTTACTGCTCTATGTAGCTACTGTCTACTTCGTATAACTGATGAAAGTCAAGTACTTTCCAGCAGGAAGAGGTGTATTCTTTCTAGTCTGACACTGTGCTCTCTGCTGAGACCTCTGTCTGTGAAAGGAAATGTCCTGAGTAGTATCAAATCTCCATAGAAAACCTCTCCTGCTCTGGACAGTTCCTGACATGGACAGAGGTGGCAGCAGGGAGCATTGAGTCAGACTAGAAAGAATGAACCACTTCCTGCAGGACATACAGCAGCTGATAAGTTCTGGAAGACTTGAGATTTTTGAATAGAAGTAATTAACAAATCTATATAACTTTCTGACACCATTGTATATGAAAATATTTTTTTTTTTATCTATGTGGAGTACCCCTTTAATGGACTCCTAACCCATATGCCCCAGTTGTCTACATAAAAAAAAAAATAGGTTTTCTTTTTTTCTTTGCCAGACAACAAGTATCTCCTGTCAAAGTTCCAGTCATGTTTGGAAAAAATGAGAATGCCAAGATAGAAATCAGATTATTCCTTGTTGCATATCGTGTGTGTGTTTTTTTTTTTAGTTAGACAGAGGATTAATAGTCAGAGATTAGTCAGCATTGTGCTGCCGCTTCTGGAGCCAAAGGCACAACCTCGCTTTCCCTGATGAGACGTTTGTACTGATCAGGCCTCAGGCAAAGTCTCAGAGATCCTTGCAGCACTTCCTCCTAGAAGCTATAGGCAGTGGAAAAGTACATTTGTTGCTGAAACATTGCACCGGGAGATCAAAAACGAAGAATTTGTGAACAATACTGATGTTAAATGGGAGTGTGTGAAGTGCCAATATACTACAGGTTCGGCTAGCAGAGTGACTCATAAAAGCTGACTGATTTCTGGAGGCTTTGGTTGGCTCATGTGCTGTGTATCAGGCGGCAGCATACTGTGTAGCGCTCGATAAATTTTACCATAGCGAATATGATTGAGGTCAGTTTTGATTGGATGCTGTTGGAGATAATCTAATTGCTGCGGATACTAGAACTTGTTTATCAAGGGAAATAGAGGAGCAGCTGCTATTTTTACTACATAGTTTGGACGTTCACCTAGGATGTAAGTTTGTCCTGGTCCGGCTTAATAACCGGGGTTTATAAACTGGCTTTCCATAGGTGAGTAGGTAAACATGTTACATCTTAAGGCTATGTTCACAAAATGTACTTTTTTAAGAAAAGAACAGCTGTTGTTTTCAATTTATACAACGGCCTTTTTTTTTTTCATTATTTGCATTGAAGTCAATGGAAACAATGGCCGTTGTTCACACAATGTATTGAAAAAAGGCCGTCGAAATAATGATCATGTCCGTTACTTCCAGCCGTTGTCCCTAGACTTGCAATGCAATTTGCATTTAATGGCCGTTGTCTATGAGGCCATCTCTTTTTCACTGACACGGAGCGGAGAGCGGACCACGATCGGTCAGGATCTGAACACTTTAAGGCTATGTTCACACTATGTATATGTCCGGCCGCATATTTTACGCGGCCGGACATATGCGTGTTAAACTCCGGCCGGGGATTTACGTAAGTTGTGGCCGGCTACGTACGGTCCGCAAACTTACGCCCATAGTCTACTTACGCTTCCCGAGCGCCCTACGTAGCGATTTTACTCATTTACTTGGAAATCTTCGGCTAGCCCCGGACACCCCACAGAACCTTTTGGATAGGCAAAGAAAATGCAAAAATGAAGAAATCACCACTACGTACGGGACCTCATGTTACGCTACAGGCGTAAGTTACGGCATTTTTGTCCTCAAACAATGGTCTGGTTCATTTTTTACGGCGCCGCGTACGATCCGGGCGTAAGTTCTTACGTAGTGTGAACTGTGCAGCTGTATATCGTATACTTTCCATTGTACGCAAACTACGTAAATCTCCGGCCGCTTATTCACGGAGCGCGCTATGTCTGGAAAGTGTAAGTATTCTTCAGACACTTTAAGTATGCTTCATGACACAAGAATTCCCCTTTAGGTATGTTCACACAACTTTTTTTTTTCCGTCTTTTTTGGCCATATTTGTGGACGGCCATTTTTTTTATCCGAAGATACGGAATAATGATCATGCTTTTTATTTTCACCTGTAATTATCAAAATATTAAATTATCTTAAAGGGAATCTGCCAGAACCAGGGCTGGTCACGAGCTGCTAACAGTGTAGTGAAGGTGTGTGTCCCTTATTGTGTGTGGTACCTTTCTTGTAGCCATCGGTGCAGTAGGTTTTTTACATTCTTGCCCATAACTTTAGATCCAAGTGTGTCAAAGAGCAGTAGTGGTGAGGCGTTTGTGTCGCACTTCGGCATGCCTCACCAACACTTTCTCCTCCCTGTTTGCCGCCGGGCCCTCCTTGTTTGATTGCGGCCTGGCCTCCTGCTTCCTGGTGACGTTGCTGGCAAGGGCCGCACATGCGCTGTAGTGTGTAGGAGCGATCGTCAAAAAATATGGCCAAAAATCTTTTAAGATTTTTCATTGGAGCCTAAGAACTTTCAGCTCTCATGTGCTGTCTTACAGAATCCTGGATACTTTAAGGCTGTGATCACACTGTGTAGTTCTGTTGCATTTTTAAAAGGAACCTGTCACAAATAAAATGCAATTTAGTCTGTTGGCGTCATGTTATAGAACAGAAAAAGTTGAATAGATTGATATATATATATCTTTGTGGAAAATTATTTAGATTTTCTTTGATTAAATATTTAGTTTTTCTTTGATTTAACCTCTGCTCATTCTGGGCTTAGAAGTACAGTGGAAGGCCCTACCCTGGCAAACAGAGCTAGCTGCCAATCACTGAGTAGGACCGCCCTCTTGACTTGTAAGCCCAGAAAGAGCAGAGGTTTAAATTAAGAAAAAAGTTTTGCTGAATCTTTATCCACAAAATTATATATCAGTCTACCCAACACTAGCTGCTCTGTAACATGATGCTGGCAGACTGAACAGTACTTTTTATAGTAAAAGGTTCGCTTTAAGGGTGCGTTCACACATACAGGATCTGCAGCAGATTTAATGGCACTGATTTGAAGTTGCAGATTCAAAGAAAACCTGCAGCTTCAAATCTGCGCCATCAAATCTGCTGCAGATCCTGTACATGTGAACACACCTTTAACACTGTTTTCTGTTTTGAAAACACAACCAAAATGCACAGTCTGAACACTAAGCCTAAGCATCCCAGTAGTGGATTATAATAGGGGCGTTTTGGGTGGCAGCCCGGGGCCCTTAGCTCCTGGGGGGCCCATGACCACCCAAAAAGACTTATACTTTCAGTGGTGTACTGTCTCCTGGCTACACTTCCGTCATGATTTGCAAAAAATCACAGTTTTTTTATGGCAATTTTGCACAAATCAGGACATCATGACATTATCTGTCCTGTACTATAAACGCCAGGCTAGTGCTGCCATAGTTACAGTGGGGTGGGGGGGCCCAGGCTTGGTGAACAGCCCGGGGCCTATGGTAAAGTTAATCCGCCCCTGAAGCATCCATATGTAATTTCTAAACTACCCTGTGGTCTTTCTGGTTATTTGCAGTGCTGTGTATATATTGTACCAACAGAGAGTACTCCACTGAACACCGTCACTAATACCAGCCGGGATGGAGGAAAGAGCGTTTCAGCAACAAGATACCACCTGTTTCCCTATGAGAAGACATTACTAAGCCCCTTTTTCATAGACTGTAGATACAATAGGCAAATGATGCACTGTCAGAAACATGAATGACATATCCAAATCACCTTCATCTATATAACTACTGTAAAAATACAATACTAGCTGAGCAGCAGTCAGACAGTGAAGTATTCTGCCACCTAGTGGTAATAAACACTAACACAGGAGCTCTGTTTCTCTATGTAGGACATACAGTACATGAGTTCCTACAAAACAAATAATGATAAAATATTTCGTAGAAGCACAAAATCCTTTTAAGAACAAATAAATACATTAGTAACAATATGTGTATGTGTATGAGATGTATGAGATGAGATGTGTATAAGATGCAACAAAGTTCCCACTCATCGCTATGAAACAGATGGGGAGTGAAGGGTTAATGATAGCACTCAATGTTCAGAATGAATGTAGTCTGTTCAGGGGGCTGACCCTATTATGGATCTCCTCCAGCTGTCACCAGGATACCTGTCCTGTATGGCATTGACAATGATATTGAGGCTCAAGGTGGTTTATTTATAGACTGCTCAGGAAGGCGTTCCCCCCCCCCCCATGATAAATTTAGAATGAATCCCTTATTGTATGTTAAGGGACACGACAAAGCTGATCTTGCATGACATCAAGCCTTATACAATTTGTGTGTGTGATTTGTCAGCGAATTCCTCTTGGATGAATATTTTAGGATGCAACGTGGCTGTGGGTTGCTATAGGAATTGGACATCTTGCAAATGACTCGCAGTTGCACATGAATGCCATTGAACTCTATGATGGAAAAGTCATCTACAATTTGCAACCAGATTGGATTTGTTATTGCAAATGTATAGCAAAAAGTAGTGGAACACATTCATAGAGATCAATTGGAATGTTATCATGGGATTTCTGGGTCATGTGACCTAAGTCACCAAGTAGCCTAAAGGGACCCCAATATAACAAGACCTCAAGCTTTCTCCATCTCCTCTAACTATGAATAAAATCTAATGCCTAGAATAGATGAGCACACTTGCCAAACATTCAGAGCAAACATCCCGAAAAAAAAAAAAAAAAAGATCTTAATTGGTTCGTGTTCACCAAACCAATAACGGATGTATAATAGAAGCGTACGTTTCGTTCTACACACATACATACAGATTTTCAGGTGCAAAGCATAAATTACGCATTTGTATACATTTTGGTCTAAAGTTACGCACATGCACATGTGTACAGATTGCGTACGTTTCTATCTAGAGTTACGCACATACATACAGATTATCAAGCGCAAATTGTAAATACCGCAGGTGTGTACGTTTCGGTCTAGAGTTTAGCACATGCGTACAGATTATCAGGCATAGCATAAATTACGCAGTGGCTTACATTCGCAAGTTCGAATATGTTAGAAAATGATTGTTATAACCATTCCGATCATTGAACAAATTGTTTGTGGTCGGCGAACACGAACAATTAGCGTCATGTTCATACAAACATATGAACATTTACAAACGTGTGCGGTCATCACTAGTTCTAGCTCTAAGGAGTCCTGGAAGACATGGATACAGCCACAAGCCATAGACTGTATCCATGTTTTCCTGGCAGCCCTAGGGCTACATCCAACAGGAGTCAAATGCCAGGTTTGGAGGAGCCCGAATGTTCGTCAAGTTGGCTCATCACTACCTAGGAGTCCTCCTCTTTGTTCAGCTATTTCTTAGTTTCATACATTTCTGGACAACGATTCTTGTGTATCAAATCTTTCATCACAGCTTCCACAGAGACAGTCACCCAGCTTTCCTAGAGTCCTGAACAGTAATTCTTCCTTGTAAGCATACATCCCATGCTTTTGTATTGCTGTATCATTAAGGACATTAAGGAGCCTAGGAAATCGTTTTAATGTAGCCTATGTTGGTTGTAACCCAGCTTTCTCAGAATCAGATATGTAATTAATTTTTTAAGGGTTATATAGATTCAATTGAAAACTGAACTGCAGCCTACTATTGTTGTAAAATTACAAAGTGTAGTGTACTTACCTCCCCCAATCCAGCATCACTGCTCCCGTCTGCCCAGTTGCCGTCCCTGAAAACTTATGCTATGTTTACACTGAGCGATAATTCGCCCAATTTATTGTTTAACGATTTTGAAGCAACGATTTGGTTTTTATAGCGATGAGCGTTTAGACGCATAAATCGTTAGAAAAACTGTTAGAAAATTCGTAAGAAAAATCGTTATTGCGATCATTATTAAGATCGCTTAAGCCCATTTTTTACATAGGGTGAATCTTAGAAAGAATGTTTACACGAAGCGATCTGCAAATTTTTAGCGAACGACCAACGACGATTTGAGAACATCTTGAAAGATCAAAATGAACGATTTCTCGCTCGTCGTTTGATCGTTTGCTGTGTTAACATGGTACGATTATCACTCAAATGCGATCGTTTATGCGAAAATTCGAACGATAATCGTTCCGTGTATACGCAGCATTAATCTCCAACCTCTCCTGATGACATTCCAGATGCACTGAAGCCAATCAATGCAATAAGTTAGTAACATCATTAACGCACCCGCATCTGAAATCCCCACTGCACACTAAGGAGCATACGGCTGGAGCCGCTTGCTCCATAGTGTGCATTGACAGGGTTTTCTGCGGCCGCTATTCACTGAATAGCGGCCGCAGAAAACTGACATGTCAGTTTCTTGCGGCGCCGCGAGAGATCCCAGCCGGAGCGTATACTATGTCTATACGCTCCGTAGAAGACAAGGCAACGTATATTTTCGTAAAAAAGTACGGCCGTTGTTTTTATGCACATATACGTTGTGTGAACATAGCCTAATAAACTATATGGTAGAAAGAGGACTGCTAACAACATGCATCAAATATAACATGGCAGCCTACTAAGGTCAATGCAAAAGGATATTAGTTTCTTTTGGTTCTTACATTTTTTTATTTTTTTTTTCAGGTGGAAAAAAATGAAAATTTTTAGCATTTATGTATTATTCACGTTTGGAAGAATAGATAATTTACAGGCTCTCCATACCCATCAGAAAATACAGGAAAGCATATTAAGACAAATACTGCCACCTAGTGGTGATAGTGTGCACTTACAATGTAATATAATGTAAAGATAAGCCTGTTCCATTATATTCAAGGCAGATTGATTCATGTTATTGTACCACTGCAATGTTAGAGTCATTTTCCCTCCTAATGAATTATTTCCGAGCTATTGTGGGGTCCTTACCACTAGGATCTGCCCTTCAGAAATGATACAGTTCAAAATGAAAGCCCTATAGAGAGGAACTAATGTTATTGCCTTATTACTAGAGCAATAATTATAGGAGCAGCATAGAAAGTATAACCCTGCCAAGGGTAGAGCATGGCAAGTTTTGCTTAAATCTTACATTATTACTATATATATATATATATATATATATATATATATATATATGAATGAACTCCCTTTATTCATGGTTTCAGCTACATTTTGAGAAGAAGAGTAATACAGGAGCCTATTAGAGGTGATTGGTATTCAGCGTTTTAGATTAAACCTGACCCAACACAGTAACATTGACTATTACATTACCCATATGGCCTATATAAAGTCCCTCGTTCCATATGCCTGATGTCCATGCAAGTTTCTTCCTCATTAGATTTTTAAAGCTTTAATCTCATCTAAAATAGAGTTGAGATTTACGCCTCACTGATCCATATGGCTTCCAAGGGATAATTACATTGTACCAGAATTTTACCCTTTAAACCACTCACAAGACCGGTAATACCCGTATACTCATACACTCTGCTGCTAGTGCAATGTTGCTTGTCTTCCCATAGTGGTAGACTAAGACACAACTTCAAGGTGCTAAATAATGGATAACACAGGAGCACTTCAGCGAGCAACAATGGTTTCTCCGTAAGATATTGATTAGAAAAGCAAAGTGTTGTAATGCTGATTATTAATGGTGGTATCATTTATCCTTTACTATACTGCTTATACACAATTATAGGACAGATGGACATTGTAAAGGGCAGACAGCCACTTGGGATAAGCTAGAGCAGTAGCCTTTATGTGGGGTCCCACCACGGGTGTTGCGTGATCTTACACCTCTCCCAAAAGCCTGTACTTTAAAGTGTTAGTGGGGGTGAGGTATTACTTGAGTTTCACCACTAGATGTCGCTAGTATATGTATCCTAAAGAAAGAGGAACTAATCCGGATAGAGCAAAGTTGCTAGAAGCCTAGTAACCAGAAAATTCTGACCACTCTGCTCAACCCAGGTAACAAGATCTGGGGTTTGTGTCACCCTCTAGGACGGGTCGCCCGACACTGGTGGGCAAAAGGTGGTGCAAAGACCAAAGAGTCAAAACACGGGCACAAGCATTCTCTCTACTCTGAGTATTCTACTCATTCTACTTCTCAAGTTCCGGCAGAGCACAGTACTACTTTGGGTTGGGACTCTCTCGACATCCTCCTCTCTACTTCTCTAAACTTCTTCTACCTCTCAGCATGCAACTCAGTCAGCACGATTGTACTCCTTCTCAGCTCTCAGCACAGATCTGGTCACTAAGGTCTAAAGCAGGGATGGGGAACCTTTGGCCCTCCAGCTGTTGCAAAACTACAATTCCCATCATGCCTGGACAGCCAGGCATGTCCAGGCATGATGGGAATTGTAGTTTTGCAACAGCTGGAGGGCCGAAGGTTCCCCATCCCTGGTCTAAACTAACTTATTAAGCTGAAACTCGCTGTGTATCAAGTATTCTGGCAGGAAAGAAGAGTTTATTTATTTTAACCAGCCTCACTTAAATAAAAACAGGTGTGTCATCATACCTGTGTGCCCAACCATCACTGGCATTGCAACAGTATAACACCTGGCTGAGCTATATCTCGACCACCCACTACGGTAGTGGAGTCACACGGCACCATCTGGCAAGTAAACCAGTTGTGCCTCCCAGCGGGCGACACCACATTTACCCTAGAAGACTCAAACCAGCCATGGACTTTATTTGAAGGTCACACATGTAACACTTAATTTCCCCTGTAGTGGCCTCTGCTTCCCCTGGTAAAAAAGCCTCTTTGAATGCAATAGGTTCCACTCTGCTAAAGAGAATGCATGGTCAGCTATAGGCCGGGTTCACACAGTGTATCACAGCGGCCGTTCTGTGACACGGCTGGGTTACAGGACGGCCATTGTCTGTGAAGTTCAAACCGGCTGGCAAGGCAGTACCAGATAGATGAACTTCAATTCTTTTGATTTGGAATGTAGGCGCATTAGGGTGTGCCCACATTCCAATTACCCATAGCTGACAATGGAAAGCGCAGCCGGAGCCGTGCACAGAGCAGCCATGTCAGTTTTCTATGCGGCCACATGGGATCCCGGCCGGAGTGCATACAGAGTGTATAGGACACAATGTTATTTTAATTTTCAATAAATAGCGGCCAGTTTCAACAGGCGCTATTTATTGAGAATTTACGTTGTGCTGCTGATTCAGAATGCTATACATAAGACAATGGGGGAGATTTATCAAACTGGTGTAAAATAGAATTGTCTTAGTTGCCCCTAGCAACAATCAGATTCCACTTTTCATATTTTACAGATTCTTTGAAAAATTAAAGGTGGAGTCTGATTGGTTGCTAGGGGCAACTAAGCCAGTTATACTTTACACCAATTCGATAAATCTCCCCCAATGTGTTGTGGATCTGACCGTGCATTTGTCTTCGTAGCTGAAAAAAAAAAAAGACTTGTCACACAGGTGGAAGCACACAAACCATGGATTGTGACTGCAAGCTACAGCATTAAAAGGGTCGTCCAAAACCAGTTATTTTCTTGTGTAAAAAAAAACAGCATTGCGTCTGTTCCCAGGTTGTGTGTGGTATTACAGTTCAACTCTATTCACTGCAAAGAACAGAGTTGCAATACCACACGCAAACTGAGGTCAAGAGTGGAGCTGTTTTTGGAAGATAGCGGCCATGTTTTTCTTAAGCCTGATTAACCCATTTAATTTTTCACTGCACGCTGAAAGGGGAAAGCCTAGTACCATTATTCCTCCTCCATTGCATTTTACTGTTGACGCTATGACGTCCTCTCCTGGCATCGTTCAGTGAATCATCTATCAGACTACCAGATGGTGAAGTGTGATTGATCGCTCCAGAGGACCCTTCATTGCTCCATAGTCCAGCGATGGCGTGTTCTACATCGCTCGAGCTGATGCATAGCATTGTGCTCTGTGATCCTAAGCATGTGTGCATCAGCTCGACTACAATAACCCAGTGTATGAAGTTCTTACACACAATTGTAGCTCAGTATTGAGTGGTGCCAGCAAGGACAGACGCATTTTAGACACTTCATTACATGTGGTCACAAAATTCCAAAGCTGAGATTTTTTTTTCAGCACATACAGCAAAACTACTGACCTGAGCTTTCCTTGGTGTAGATGACTGTACAAGACCTCTAAAGGGCACATGTTGTATGCGACATAGAGACATTAAAGTGGTTCTCTAGAATTAGAAAAACAAGGCTACTTTCTTCAAGAGACAACACAACTCTTGTCTCCAGTTCAGGTGCGGTTTGCAATTAAGCTCCATTCAGGGCCGTATTTGCCACTAGGCAACCGTGGTCCAGTGCCTAGGGCGGCACTGCCGCATCACAACACTTTTACTTTTTTTAACTCTCCATCCCCCACCAACGGCATACGGCAATGTTGAGAAAACAGCCTCGGGGGGGGGGGGGGGGGGGTGAGAGTAGCGGCTGGTCCAAGCACTACTTTCACCAACCTGACGCTTCTCAGTTAGTTGAATGTGGCCGGTGACTGCGCTTTCTGCACTGTCAAGGTCTAGAAGAGAGTAAACAAGGTAGCTCCCGGTCCCAGACAAAAGTAGTATTGCCTATCCACCCGGTATCTGGGGGGAAGGGGGGGAGCTGGGGGAAGGGGGGGAGCTGGGGGAGAGGGGCTTTACCAGGGGGTTTTGGAGCAAGAGTCCTGAACCTGCTGTGGAGCGCACTGCACTTAAGGGGGAAGTGCGGCGTTAGAAAATTATTCACTAAATAACAAACATTACAAAGTTATACAGCTGAAATGCTGTAATCCCAACTTATGCTACTTAATTACACACTGACAACTGTTTGTTTTTTATAAATGCGTGGGGGTAGGCCACAGCTTTTTTAATTTTCTTAAAACTATTTTAAACTTAAAAACATGTATTTGTGTAATGTGAGGATAGGACCTTGCACTGTCGCCTTTCTGGCGAGGACACCGGAATGCCAGGCCACCACTCCGGCGGTGGGCATGTCTTAGTTGTTCTGCCGCTGCCTCCCCGATGCTTCTCCTTCCTCCTCTGCAAGGTCCACCCCCAGCGCCAAGCTGTGACAACAGTATTAAAACAGTAAATAAACACATACAAACAAATAAACTTCTTCCACAGAAAAACATTAGGGAGGGTGGGTGGGAAAGCTGTTTAACCTCTGCCTGTCACGCTGGTGTGGTGTTCTGCCACTTCCTGCCAGTTACTTTTGTTAGCCTATTTCCACACACCCCCAGACCGCCCCCAACATGGACCGCCTTCTAGGTGCTTGCTATGCCCCTGTCCCCGTCAGTCACAGTCTCCGGCTGCTTAGCCAGCGCCAGTGACCCACAACAGTCTCTTCCGGATGCAACCGGGAATATAATAACCTTGTACGAGCAGAGTAAGGGTGGTGCTGCAATAGGCTGTTGGTGAAGCGTGCCGGATGATAAGATTAGTGGTGATAATAGAGTAGAGATGCTGGGTGGAATATACGAAGAATGAGTACTTGCGGTAAATAACTTGAGTTGATGAGGAAGTTGAGGACTGGAACGACACCCAGATAAGAGGATACTCTTGGCACTTGAAGCAGGCGGACAGCCAGCAACTGGAGCAGCAGAGCACAGACCACTCTCCTAACAGGGGAGAGAGACTGCAGGAAACACACCTATCCCCTCTGAGGTAGGGAACAGGAACTCAGGGCTAGAGGAAGTCACATGGCAACCCCTGGCCAAAGCTCGACGGCCATTGGGGTTACCATGGTAACAGGGCACGGTCACGTGATCACCAGCCTTTGCATAACCACTAAACAAAAATATGTGCACAAAGGAATATACAGGAAACCTGAGTATAACCATAGAACCTGAGAGTGGCAGGGGGAGACATGGCAAACAGTTGCAGTGGATATGCTTTCCAGAACAGGAATAGAGAGTCTGTTCTGGGACACTGCATATACATGGGACTGTGTATTGAGCAGAGGGAAGTGAGGTACATACATTGACTTTATACTGAGTAGAGGAGAGTGAGGTATATACTTGGGACTGTATACTGAGATAGGCAGGGGAGTGTGGAGTCTTGTTAGAGCACTTTAATTCAGGCCACAGCACCAGGGGCGGATTAACTTTACCATAGGCCCCGGGCTGTTCACAAAGCCTGGGCCCCCCCACCCCACTGCAACTATGGCGGCACAAGCCTTGCGTTAATAGTACAGAATAGATAATGTCATGATGTCCTGATTTGTGCAAAATTGCCATAAAAAACTGTGATTTTTGCAAATCATGGCGGAAGTGTAGCCAGGACACAGTACACCACTGAAAGTATAAGTCTTTTTGGGTGGTCATGGGCCCCCCAGGAGCTAAGGGCCCGGGGTGTCGCCCAAAACGCCCCTATTATGATCCACTACTGCACAGCACAGAGGGGACAGGTCAGAAGACAGGAGGACACTGTTATATCACAGTGATGCAACGTGTGGCAATATTATGTCCAGGGGGGACTGGGTGTGGTACTATTATCTCCTGGGGGCACTGGGTATAGTACTATTATCTCCTGGGGGCACTGCATGTGGTACTATTATCTCCTGGGGGCACTGGGTGTGGTACTATTATCTCCTGGGGGCACTGCATGTGGTACTATTATCTCCTGGGGGCACTGCGTGTTGTACTATTATCTCCTGGGGGCACTGGGTATAGTACTATTATCTCCTGGGGGCACTGGGTGTGGTACTATTATCTCCTGGGGGCACTGGGTATGGTACTATTATCTCCTGGGGGCACTGGGTGTGGTACTATTATCTCCTGGGGGCACTGGGTATAGTACTATTATCTCCTGGGGGCAGTGGGTGTGGTACTATTATCTCCTGGGGGCACTGCATGTGGTACTATTATCTCCTGGGGGCAGTGGGTGTGGTACTATTATCTCCTGGAGGCACTGTGTGTGGTACTATTATCTCCTGGGGGCACTGGGTGTGGTACTTTTATCTCCTGGGGGCACTGGCTGTGGCACTACCATCTCCTGGGGGCACTGTGTGTGGTACTACCATCTCCTAGGGGCACTGTGTATGGTACTATTATCTCCTTGGGGCACTGAGTGTGGTACTATTATCTCCTTGGGGCACTGAGTGTGGTACTATTATCTCCTGGGGGCACTGGGTATGGTACTATTATCTCCTGGGGGCTCTGCATGTGGTACTATTATCTCCTGGGGGCACTGGGAATGGTACTATTATCTCCTGGGGGTACTGGGTATGGTACTATTATCTCCTGGGGGCACTGGGTATGGTACTATTATCTCCTGGGGGCACTGGGTATGGTACTATTATCTCCTGGGGGCACTGGGTGTGGTACTATTATATAGAGAGTAAGGGATCATCTGTGGATGGGAGACGTAATAATGTCAGTTTGGAATAAAAAAGAAAAAGAAAGAGAACAACTCAGATCAGAGAAGACATCACTTCTGATATACTATGTAGGCTAGAGGGGGTTATGTGCCCAGGCTGCATTTAAGTCCCAGATGTGTCCCTTAACCCGTCCCTTGCGGGGCCTGGCGCAGTGCATAGCATCCCTGCTTAACCCACTAGGGGCTAGAGTAAGCAGTAATTTACAGCATTGCTTCTCAATTCCAGTCCTCAGGCATCACTAACAGGTCATATTTTGAGGATATCCCATACAATGAACACCTGTGATAATACCTGATGCACTGACTATAATTATTTCACCTTTAAAATACAAAGGAAATCCTCAAAACATGACCTGTTGGTGAGGCCTGAGGACTGTAATTGAGAAGCACTGATCTACGGTATACAGATACTGAATACTGTAGAGGAGGGGAACACCTCCCTCAGGGTGAAAGAGCACCCATAAAGTACTTAAAGGCTGTTTCCCTTATTGCGTTTTTAACTTAAATGTAATGTGGGAACACAGTCCAACACTTACCCCTCCCTCCCCTAGGGGCGTCGGTTTTGGGCGTCAGCACAAATTCCAAATACAGGCCTGGCTCCATTCACTTCAATAGAACGGACTTGCAAAACTGCACCCAAACTGGAGACAACAGTGGTGCTGTCTCTGGAAGAAAGTGGCCATGTCTTTGTAGTGCTGGATAACCCCTTTAAAACAAATGCACCATCAGGTACATCACTTTTTATTTGCATTATCCTAGCAGCACGGTCCTTTTTCCAAAACGCCATCCAATTCCTGCACTGAACACTGTTCTCTTCTCATGCTCTGGCCGCTCTATGCACTAAAGGTGGGCCCGACGCCCCCCAGTGTGACGATAACCCCTCCCCTCTGTGATGTGCCTCCAATAGAATCAGCAGGGCAGCGTCACATCTTTAGTGCATAGAGTGGGCCAGTGCAGAAGAAGGGAACGGCACTGATCGCAGGGATCAGGCGGCATTTTGGAAAAAGGACAGGACTGCTCCACCAAGATCCCTGCACCTGCACTGATCATACATATACATTCACTTTAATAGTAGATCCTTTAGGGAATGTGTTGCCAGTAAGTGACCTATTGTTTAAATCTAATTTTTATATTAAACACATTTTTAGGATTTTTTTGCTAGTGTTTTTCTAATTTTCCACCCTGCATTTTTCAGGGTATCAGCCCATTAGGCTTAAAACAAAGCTCAGACTTTTTACACTAACTGTGATGACAAGGAGACTGCTGGAAATAATTTGTACAGAATGACAGTGAAAGGTGGCACCAGTAGATTAGGAAGTCAATAGCAGTTTAACTTTTCCGGCCCTGTAGAATGACCTTTGCACAGGTCATGGACCATGCCTACAAACATTTCTCATTCAAAGAACAGGGATTGGAGATATTTATTGAGTCTCCATAGGGCTTGCTGTTAATTAACAGCTCAGGCAAGAGGACAGCCCCCATACCAATATATTAAAAATAAAGTAAAGAATCGTAATCACATAATAGAATCAGTTAGTAAAAAAGAACAGGTTTCAGTATCTGGCTCTAATCTAAATGTAGATGACACATTCACTTTAAATCCTGAATGGCTGCGTTCACATCATGTTTTGCCAATATCTGGATACCAGTACTGGTTCACCAGTTGACCTTCCTTGAGCCACTTCATATAAGTACTAACACTGCACACCAGGAATACCCCAAAACACTGGCTGCTTTCATAATCTGACTCGTTTGCCTACCTATCACCATTTGGCTCTTGGCAAAGTGGTTCAGATTTTTGTGTTTGCAAGTTATTTCTACTTCCAATATATCTACATAAGAACTGACTGTTAACTTACTGCCTAATATATCCCACCCATTGACAGTAGCCTTTGTCACAATGTAGGTCTATTGACAATCACAGATATATTGTGTGAATGCAAAAACATTACATTCAATGCAATGAGGTGATTGCCATCTAGTGGTAAAAATACAGTATTGCAGTAACAGTAAAAATATAGTAACATGAGCATTAAAAAAATAGGAAGGAAACTGGGAGGACTACTATAGAAAATGATCATTGATGCTGCTAAGACCCTTCAGCTTTCATGAGGTTTTCATGTAATTTTCTAGAGAAAAAAATATCAAGGAAAGTCATAGGGGAAAATGAAGTTACAGCGAGTATGAAATCAGATTGACAAATGCTTGTGTATAGCCTCACCCAGCTATTAAAATCAACTAAACTAATTTACCTTTTATCCTGTTATCTGCATTTTAATAGATGGGGATATAATGTCTGGCTCCAGGTTTTCATAGGCCCATAACCAACCTTAACACTAGTTACATTTTCGTTTTGGCTTTTGCTTGTGTGTAGAGTTGTATTAGCTATAAGTTAAATGTTGCTTTTCCAGTCAAGCCCATTGGCCTGCTGGCATCTGCACTACTTTTAAGCTCTATCTGCATCCCCAAAATACCATGAAAACCACAGCCACCATTCTCCATAATATCCTGCAAGAGTGAGGTGCAGTAATGTTCTTGTGCCAGTGGTCTGCTGAGAGCACAAGATGCCGGCAACTAGTGTGAAATTATAATCCATACGGTGCATATTGAACAATCTGAGTAAGTCTGGAAGACAGGGCTGTAGTCAGATGGATTTTCATGAAGCAGTGCTGCACCCACTAGTGCATAGTTGTCAACATTTGATTTTTTTTTTTCCAGGAATACATCGGCTTACATGAGGAGGGGTGTGACCTTTTGGGAGTCTGGCTTGTCACTGGGTGGGTTTTTTTAGCAGATTTTTTTCACAATTTTGTCCCCGTTGTATGCAATGGGTATTCTTTCCCTCATAGGAAAACTCAGTCACATGTAGACAACTGCCGTTGGCCCCATTGACATGAATGAGTAAAGTGCATGTGGTATTTCACTGCACAGCCATTTTGCTGAGTGCGCCAATGTGCAGGGAAAAATAGAGAAAAATTACACTACATAATAATACAACACATACATAAATAGGAAAAAGTCCATTGACCCCGCAGATTTCAGGAGGACCAGTGGAATCTTAATGTGTATGATGACCTCCTGATGTGTATGGTGGCTCCAGAGGTTTATGATGACCTCCTAATGTGTATGATGGCCTCCTGATGTGCATGATGACCTCCCGATGTGTATGATGCCCTCCTGAGGTTTATGATGGCCTCATGATGTACATGATGGCTTCCTGAGGTGTATAATGGCCTCCTGAGGTGTATGATAGTCTCCTGCTGTCTATGATGGCCTACTGTTTGTATGATGACCTCCTGATGTGTGTGATGGCCTTCTGATGTGTATGAATGGCCTTTGCATGTGTATGATGGCCTACTGAGGTGTATGATGGCTTCCTGATGTGTATGAATGGCCTCTGGATGTGTATGATGGCCTCATGATGTGTTTGATGGTCTCCTGAGGTGTATAATGACCTCCTGATGTGCATGATGGCCTTCTGATGTGCATGATGACCTCCTGATGTGTATGATGGCCTCCTGATGTGTATGATGGCCTCGTGATGTGTATGATGGCCTCGTGATGTGTATAATGACCTCCTGATGTGTTTTATGGTCTCCTGAGATGTATGATGACCTCCTGATGTGTTTGATGGCCTTTTGATGTGTATGATGGATTCCTGATGTGTATGATGGCCTCCTGAGGTGTATTATGGCCTCCTCATGTATATGATGGTCTCCTAAGGTGTATGATGACCTCTTAATGTGCATGATGGCCTCCCGATGTGTATGATGACCACCTAATGTGTGTCATGGCCTCCTGATGTGTATGATGGCCTCCAGAAGTGTATGATGACCTCCTGATGTGTATAATGACCTCCTGATGTGTATAATGACCTCCTGATGTGTATAATGGCCTCCTGATGTGTATGATGGCCTCCTGAGGTGAATAAAGGCCTCCTGATGTGTATTATGGCCTCCTGATGTGTGCAATGACGTCCTGATGTTGACTGAGTTTTTGGGAACTGGGAACTTCTTTACTTGTTCAGAGCACATGACCACTGAACATTTATTTACCCCTGTATCAGTACAGTCCTGCTGGTCTGTATGATGGTCTCCTGAGGTGTATGATGACCTCCTGATGTGTATGATGGCCTCCTGAGGTGTATGATGGCCTCTTGAGGTGTATTATGGCCCGAGGCCGCTTCCTGGTCAGAGCTGCCGCATGAGACGTGATGTCTCAAGGCAGCTCTGCCAATCAGCGGCCATAGCGGAGTCCCGCCTCGGCAGCTAAATGGCAGAGCTGCCTTGAGACGTCACGTCTCATGCGGCAGCTCTGACCAGGAAGCGGCCACGGGACAGGAGTACTGGAACGGGGGAGGTAAGTGACCTCCGGCTTCAATTTCCACCCCCTCCTCGGCGATCCTCAAAAATACCCCCCCGGCCCAGGGTACCCCTTTAAGGAAAACAAGTCTCAATTACCTTTGTCTTCAATTTGATATAATTTAGTCCCAGAGGACTATTAAATAAAATACAGTTAAGAAGGAAGATTTTTTTTTTCTAAATAATAACGTTATCGTATTAATGATTCATAATGATCCCAGCAGGAAATAATAGAAGACTCTGCATAGGAGTATATAATTCCTTAAAGCTCCACCATATGTAGGAACAATTAAGAGCTAAGAAAAGACAAATTGCATGCCGTTAATTGCTGTCGCCATCGGTTTCTCGTTGGCATCATCATCTTGTAAAGTAGAGGTGACTTAAGAGATTTATGAATAGAGCAGAGCAATCTCTTCGCTCATACGGCCACAGTGAATTAATGGGGTCATGTGCGCAGCGTCCTAAGATTGATACTCTCTGAATACAAAATCATTTATTGATCATTATATACTCTGGATTCAGAACACTATGGGGTTTAATAACTTAACTTTAAAAAAAAAGTTCTCTGCTTCACTGGCCCAAATTTAAAACTGTCTAATTCTTAGACGGGCAATCAGGCTGGCACGTTTGCAAATGTAAATCTGAGCCAGTAGTTTTCATATTAAAGGTTAACTATCACTTAAGTGCCACCACAGGATCCTATCTCAAAACTCCAGCAACTCTGTTTTTCTGCAGTCAGCAGTATACAGAATTTCCATAGACTTGTATTGCTTTAGACTTGCATTGCGAGTTCCATAGACTTGCATTGCTTTAGCGTCAGAGAACAGAGTTGCTGGAGTTTGAAGATAGGATCCTGCCATTTTGCGCTCAAAAGATGGTTATCCTTAAGGTTTTTCAGAATTCCTTATTACAAGTATTCAACACCTTTATGCTTTTGAATAGATTAAGGTGATGGGTACAGGCTTGTGGCACCACTGGGTCGTCACCAGCAGTTTTATTTGTATTCAATAGCCGTTTTCTCTTTGACTCAGTCTTTTATTCTGGAAGACTTTATATGCAGCACACCACATCAAAGGTCAAGGGTTTTTGTTTTTTTTTAAAGAATTCATGGTGATGTTTTTTCTTATTTACCATTTTACCTAAATATTATACCGTCATTTTTATTCTCACCACAAGACCTAAAACTAAGCTGTTTTGTCTGTGACAGTAAGAAGGCCGCTGTGTGAGGTCTGTAAAGGAGTTGCATCAGCTGAATTGTGGGCATCAGAAAGGTGGGGGGGTAAGGCAGAGGGAGATGTAGCAGGCCTAGGGCACAGGAACCATGGGCCCACTTCCAGAGCACTGCTACAGCACATCCCTCAATGCACCGATTCACCCAGCCCTTCTAATGAATACCCATCAGACGCTCTGCAGTAATGAGCACCAGAGTGACGTCACTGCAGAGCGACTTCTCAGTATTCATTACAAGGGGCGACCTATCAGGACAGATCGGTAGTCCCGTCCCCAGTGCACCAAACTGCCTTATTAGTATAATAAATAATCTACAAAGTACATAGAAGCTGAGGATCAAAGTAAGGAAACTACCTTCATCCTCAGTGCCCCCTGCACTGCTAACCTGCTTATATTTTTTTTAGAATCAATGGAGCCGCGTCACAGAGGGGGGGTTCCTCATACTGGTGACAGGTGGGCCCGCTTCCAGTACTTCAGGCCAGTACTAGCGCCAGTCTATTTATGTAAAAGTCTTAAAGCAATCTACCTGATGGTACATTATGCATTAGGGAGGTGACAGATTCGCTTCAACAAGACTTATCTATTTTCATAGCCGCTTAGGAACCACACTTTATGCTGCCAACAATGTTCATTTTATGAAAGCATCCAATGCTGATAAAATAATATTTTTTTTATATGTAGCAGAGCTGTATTTATTCTTTATCTTTATCATATAGGACTGTCTTGTTTCTGCATTGTAATAGCATTGCAGATCAGATATATTGTGATGAGTGGTACCAGAAAACAAACTCAGCTCCGCCTGCGTACTGTCCCCCACTACCTGGATCCTATTAGCAGTGGTATCACCGCAGTTTCCCATAATTCCACAATCCTTTCTCCGGTTCCAGTGAATGTTTGAGGTCTCTTATCTCATTAGCGCTTCAGATATACCCGGAGCCTCGTACAAATATGGCGTTTATCTGCAGTTCTTTTTATTTAGGGTTTGGTCCCTATGTGGCACTTTCTTCATCCTGTGAAAAATCCTGATGAAAATTATTGTTTGTTTTTTAGTTAGCAACATTTGCGGATAACATATGGTCTGGGAACACTCGGCAAATATGAGGCTTTTACTAGCAAACAGGAGTGACGGTAGGAAAGCAGATGCTGTCATGCAGAGCGTAGAGCATTTTCCTTCACTTTCTGCAAAGAGTATCTATCACTTCCCTGACATTCTCTATGCCTTGGAGAAGGAGAGGTGATATTAATTAGAGCTGACGAAACAATGCAACACTTCTTTTATTGTTCTGTTATAGGAAAGTAGTTGCTGTAACCCAGTCCCTGAATCCTGCTGTTATTAGTCTGGGCAGCCAGAATCTGATACATGCTGGGATAAATAGCGGCATACAAGAGCAGGCTTTGTAAGGCCAATGCCCTGGCAATGTTTTTTTTTAGCAAGGAGGGCATGGTTAAGGTCATGACTGTGACATAGGTGGTTATTGTTAATGTTTGCTCTTGTCCATGGCAGTCATCTTGCTTTAGCAAGGAGAAGAAGAAGGTAGGGACTGCATAAACAGGATAGGACAGTCATTTACAGTCAGATTAGGAAGTAGACCATTGATTATTACCTGGATAAAAAGAAATCACTACACAAATAATCAATGCACAATATTACGATAGTTGTGAATAAAAAAACAAAAAACAAAAGAAGAAGGCTTTGTAGAGGACAGAAGGAGTGTGGAGAAGAATGAAAGAAGCAGAAAAGTAATCAGTAAATGTGCCAGTTCACCAAGTAAATTTTCTTTTTTTACTACCTGGCTGGTGCCGGCACGGAGATCCCAGAGGTGCGGTGCATTTTTTTTTTTAACAGTGCCCGATTCCAGTCCTCGGTTCCCGGTTTCTTCATGTGCACTGGAGGCGGGCCCGGTGTCCCCAGTGTAATGATATCCTTCCCCTCGGTGAGATGCCTCCATTAGAATCAAGTATGGCCGCGTCATTGAGAGGATATCATTACACTGGGGATGCCGGGCCCACTTCCAGGACATAGACTGGGCCGGTGCACATGAAGAAACCAGCGACTATAACAGGAACTGGGTGACATTTTGAAAAATCAACTGCGCCACCAAAATCTCCGACCAGATAGTAAAATAAATAAATTTTTAAAAATCATTTAGCTAACTGGTACATTTTCTTTAATCTAAAAATCAGGAAGAGGGAAAAGAGGAACTGAAGAAAGTAGAAAAAAAGGAAATTTGGGCCTAGTACAGTGTAATCTGGACAACCCAAAATATATGTAAATTATGTTTCAGTAATTTTTCTACTACTAACACCATAATAACCCAGTATACCCAGTAAGAGGCTATAATAATTAGTAAGAGCCTAGAATGCCTAGAAAGTACTCACAGGCTTACTTCAGTCCTTCTGCTCTATAAAATGATGCAGATGGCTTAGGTAGCATTTTCATGGTGATGGATTCCCTTTAAAGGGGTACTCCAGCGGGGGGCTTTTTTTTCCTGGGACTGGGGAGGAGGTGGCTGAGGGAAACGACATCCACTCAGTGGCGGATTAAATGTACCCTGGGCCCCGGACTGTCCACCCCCCCCCCCCCGGTCAATCTGACCACATTATAATCCACTACCGCCCCCCCCCCCCCCCCCCCCAATGCTGTCCCCAATAAGCACTGCCTGCCTCCCCTCCCTGCTGGCCCTAATAAACATAATGTTTGGTCCCTTGCTGCACAGAGGATTTCAGGAGTGGAGGGGGCTGATCTTATAGGGGAGGTCACAGCAGCACAGAGGATGTCAGGAGAGGAGGGTGCTAATCCTATAGGAGATGGTCCCCCTCTCCCCCCTTATAGATGGTTCCCCTCTTCTCCCCTTATAGATGGTCCCCCTCTTCCCCCCTTATAGATGGTCCCCCTCTTCCCCCCTTATAGATGGTCCCCCTCTCCACCCCCCTTATAGCTGGTCCCCCTTCCCCTCCCCCCCCATCCTTATAGATGGTCCTCCTCTTGCCAGCAGATAACACAAAAAAAACCTCACCTGCCGTCCTTTCCCCCGTCGAGCCTCTCTCCTTCTGCAGCCTCCGGCTGATGTGCGGCTGCCAGGGGTGTCCTGCTCTATCCCCGGCAGCGCCCGCATCAGAGAGCTCCCCGTGCGCCGGAAGTCACAGCCACAGACGCACGGGGAGCTCTCTGATGTGCGCGCTGCCGGGGATAGGACAGGACACCCCCGGCAGCCATCAGCCGTGGCAGTGCAGTGGCGGATTATAATGTGGCCCCAGGCGGCCGCCCAAACCGCCCATATTATAATCCGACACTGCGTCCACTCACCTCCCAGGTTCCAGCGGTGGGTCCTGCATCGTGTCGCTCGGGTCCCCGGTTCCCGGCCGCTTCCAGGTGTCTGACGCTGGCCCGAGACGATACGTCTCAGGTCGCTCAGACAGACAGTGACAGAGGCGGGATCTGAGCGGACTTGAAACGGATCCCGCCTCCCAGCGATGAGGGACCCGCCGATGCAACCGGGGAGGTAAGTGAACGTCGTTTCCCTCAGCCACCTCCTCCCCGGTCCCATGAACCCCCCCCCCCTCGCTGGAGTACCCCTTTAAGAATACTTGGGAACTATTATTGGCTGCAGCCTAGTTTGGATGGCTCTCTGTTCTGTCATAGTTTTCAACTGTTCCTGCATCCTGAAGATGCAGATGTAGTTAAATGTTGTGCTTACCTGGGGAACTTCAGGGAGCATGCTCTCTGGACTATAAAGTTACTCCTCTGCGGGATTTTTTTCTTCTCCATTCCAGCCACTGAACAAGACCAGAGCTCTTGCCATTGACAAAATAGCTGACATTGCTGCTACCTGGTCGCTTTGGGTATTTTTATTTATTATGAAGTTTACAGCTACCGGACTGGACAGACTACAGCTGCCTGCGCTCATCCACTGTCCATGTAAGGCACTTGCTGGCAGGCACCAGATGTTGAACTCCATCCAGCAGATAGAGTTTGTATTCTTACAGAAGGATACAGTGTGATGTGAAAAACAAACCTGTGTTCCTGATTTCACAATGAAAGGATGCTCCTTTGCTTTGATTGTAATGTGTGCCTATATATATTATAGCCCTTAAGCCATTTGCATCTATGGGCATTGTCTTGATAACTTACCCACTGTACAAGAGTGGATAGGAGGAAAGATGAAAGGCAGTAACACACAATATGATCAGATCAGACTATATGCATGGTTTGGGTATACCCTTTTCCCATGGTCTGCATGGTATACAGAAAATTTTAGGATTCTTTTATTGAGACTCTGATTAAAAAAAATAAATGTTATAAAAGTGTTCACACCCTTTAACCCCTTTCCACTGCCGACTATTTGGGCCCTAATTTGTGTAGATGGGAATTTTTTATCGCTTTTTATCATTTTTTTTCTTCTTATAAATAATGTGACAAAAAATCTGCAACCCTTGTGGGTTTTTTTTTTTGTCTTTTCATTTAAGCCATTCACCGGGTGGGAATAATATTGTTATATTTTACTAGACCAGATAATTACGCACACTACAATATATAGTGGGAGAGATTTATCAAACATGGTGTAAAGCGAAACTGGCTCAGTTGCCCCTAGCAACCAATCAGATTCCACCTTTCATTATTCAAAGAGTCTGTGAGGAATGAAAGGTGGAATCTGATTGGTTGCTAGGGGCAACTGAGCCAGTTTCACTTCAAACCATGTTTGATAAATCTCCCCCAATTTGTCTATTGATCTACTTTTATATTTTCCTTTTTTTTACTGAGAAAGAGGAGTGATTTAAAGTTTTATTGAGGGAGGGTCTATGCTATATTTTTAAAAACTTTTTTTTTTCAATTTTTAATTCCCAAAGGAACTATTACATGAAATCAGTAGATTGGATACACTGTTCAATGCTATGCTATTGCAAAGCATTAATAAGTGTTATTGGCAATGTTCCCATAGAGTCATACTGCGGGTGTTCCAATTGGACAGTGATAGGAGTGCCGCGATTGTGGTGTTTAAGGGGTTAATGGCTGGTGGCAATGTGATCTTTGTGTCCTGTCATTAACAGTGAGGACCCGACACTCTCTATGAAGCAAGCTCAGCTCCTAACCTCGTTACATAGAGCTCCTGCACATTATGACGCTCATCATTACGAGCAAACAAACTGCTTTTCATGAAGCGCCAGTATGTAATTTTGTGGCAAGGGGTTAAAAGGGTTACTTCAGAAAAGAAAATGTTTTTAAATCAACTGGTGTCAGAAAGTTATATAGATTTGTAAATTACTTCTAGTTAAAAATCTCAAGTCTTCCCATACTTATCAGCTGCTGTATGTCCTGCAGGAAGTAGTGTTTTCTTTCCGGTCTGACATGGTGCTCTCTGCTGCCACCTCTGTTAGTGACAGGAAATGTTCAAAGTAAAATCCTTGTAGAAAACATCTGCTTTGGACAGATCCTGTCATGGACAGAGGTGGCACCAGAGAGCATTGTGTCAGATTGCAAAGAATACACCACTTCCTGCAGGACATACAGTAGCTGATAAGTACTGGATATTTTTTTCTCCAGAGCATCCCTTTACCAACTGGGATTTTAAAACATTTATACTTTTGACATGCTATATTATACAATGTTTTAAATGCAGACACCTATCATAGTATCATGACAGAGACATTCAGGTGTAACAGATATGCTAAAATAGATGAATTTGGGAGGGGGCAATTACTTTCTCACAGGACTCTATATACATTTGGCTCAACATCCCAAACCGAAAACTGTTATTACACTGCGGATCTGGGACGTAAATAGAATTCTGAATTCCTAAAAGTGTCTTTGTAAGAGATGGGTTAAATAAAACAAGTTGTATTGCTGCTGATCTGCAACATCTTGCACCTACAAGATCTTAGCACTGAGCCACCATAGCAGACATCTGTCTCACATTAACTAGAGAGACAATTAACACATTTCTTGAAACAGAGTTGTAGCACATTTTTGTGCTACATTGTCATTTTAGATTTAACCCATTCCTTGACCTCCTTATCATTCAATTACGTTGTGACTGATATCTGTTTCCTTTTTTGTCTTCCAGTTGGGGAACACAAGGGGATTTCAGTACGACACATGCCCTGCCTGCAGTCAAGGTCAAGCTCTTCACAGAAAGCACTGGGGTTCTTGCACTGGAAGATAAAGAACTTGGACGGGTAAGATCTGGCAAGATACCTGTTGATACTCATGTTCACCCCTCTTGAACTTTACCTTAATAGTCAAAGGGGTTGCAAATGTGCCCTATACCTTTTAAGGGCCAGTTGACACTGAGCAAAAACAGCTGAATTCTGCAGCGGAGCTCTCCTCCGCAGAATCCCGCTGTGCTCAGTGTCCAGCAGTGTCTGAATGGAAGGCGCATATGCGTCCGCAGGGGCGCCGCAATCATGAGGCGACCTGAGTCGTCTGCCTCAGGCGGCGCCACCAGCTGTCTTCATGGGGGCGGCATTCAGTGGCAGATTATAATATGAGCGGTTCGGGCGGCCGCCCACATTATAATCCGCCACTGATTGTACCATGTACCGGAGACCCCCCGCGCCCGGACAGCATCTGTAATGAGATGCTGTGAGCGGGGGAGACTGTATTCATAAGCGCCGCGCTGTAATGAATCAGCCGCGCGGTGCTGTTACTACAGCGCGGCGCTTATGAATACAGTCTCCCCCGCTCACAGCATCTCATTACAGATGCTGTCCGGGCGCGGGGGGACTCCGGTAAATGCATTCCACGTCCGTGATCCGTCAGGATCACGGAACGTGGGAATGCAGCCGGGTTAGTCCCCCGGCTGATGTGCGGCTGCCGGAGGTGTCCCATCCTGTCTCCGGCAGCGCGCGCATCAGAGAGATCCCCGTGCGCCGGAAGTCACAGCCACAGGCACACGGGGAGCTCTCTGATGCGCGCGCTGCCGGGGACAGGACGGGACACCCCGGGCAGCCGCACATCAGCCGGGACCAGACCAGAGAGGCTCGACGGGGGAACGGATGGCAGGTGAGTTGTGTGCTGTTTTTTGTTTTATCTGCTGTGCAGGGGGGGGGGGAGAGGGGGAACATCTATAAGGTAGGGGGGGGAAGGGGACCATCTATAAGGGAGGGGGGAAAGAGGGGGACGATCTATAAGGTAGGGGGGGAAGAGGGGGACGATCTATAAGGGGGGACCATCTATAAGGGAGGGGGAGAGGGAAGATGGGGGCCATCTATAGGGGGGGGGAAGGGGACCATCTATAAGGGAGGGGGGAAAGAGGGGGACCATCTATAAGGGGGGGACCATCTATAAGGGAGGGGGGAAAGAGGGGGACCATCTATAAGGGAGGGGCGGGAGGGGGACTGTCTATAAGGGGGGGGGAGAGGGGGACCATCTATAAGGGGGGGGAAGAGGGGGACCATCTATAAGGGAGGGGGAAAGAGGGGACCATCTATAAGGGGGCATCTATAAGGGAGGGGGGAGAGGGGGACCATGTATAAGGGGGGGAGGGGGACCATCTATAAGGGAGAGGGGACCATCTATAAGGGAGGGGGAGAGGGGGACCATCTATAAGGGAGAGGGGACCATCTATAAGGGGGGGAAGAGGGGGACCATCTATAAGGGGGGGGGAGAGGGGGACCATCTATAAGGGGGGGGAGAGAGAGAAGAGGGGGACCATCTATAAGGGGGGGGAGAGGGGGACCATCTATAAGGGGGGGGAGAGAGGGAAGAGGGGGACCATCTATAAGGGGGGGGAAGAGGGGGACCATCTATAAGGGAGGGGAAAGAGGGGGACCATCTATAAGGGAGGGGGCAGAGGGGGACCATCTATAAGGGAGGGGGGAAAGAGGGGGACGATCTATAAGGTAGGGGGGGAAGAGGGGGACGATCTATAAGGGGGGACCATCTATAAAGGAGGGGGAGAGGGAAGAGGGGGACCATCTATAGAGGGGGGAAAGGGGACCATCGATAAGGGAGGGGGGAAAGAGGGGGACCATCTATAAGGGGGGGCCATCTATAAGGGAGGGGGGAAAGAGGGGGACCATCTATAAGGGGGGGACCATCTATAAGGGAGGGGCGGGAGGGGGACTGTCTATAAGGGGGGGGGGAAGAGGGGGACCATCTATAAGGGGGGGGGAAGAGGGGGACCATCTATAAGGGAGGGGGAAAGAGGGGGACCATCTATAAGGGGGCATCTATAAGGGAGGGGGGAGAGGGGGACCATGTATAAGGGGGGGAGGGGGACCATCTATAAGGGAGAGGGGACCATCTATAAGGGAGGGGGAGAGGGGGACCATCTATAAGGGAGAGGGGACCATCTATAAGGGGGGGGGAGAGGGGGACCATCTATAAGGGGGGGAGAGAGGGAAGAGGGGGACCATCTATAAGGGGGGGGAGAGGGGGACCATCTATAAGGGGGGGGAGAGAGGGAAGAGGGGGACCATCTATAAGGGGGGGGGAGAGGGGGACCATCTATAAGGGAGGGGAAAGAGGGGGACCATCTATAAGGGAGGGGGGAGAGGGGGACCATCTATAAGGGAGGGGGGAGAGGGGGACCATCTATAAGGGGGGGGGAGAGGGGGACCATCTATAAGGGGGGGGGGGACCATCTATAAGGGGGGGAAGAGGGGGACCATCTATAAGGGGGGGAAGAGGGGGACCATCTATAAGGGGGGAAGAGGGGGACCATCTCCTAAAAGATCAGCACCCTCCTCTCCTGACATCCTCTGTGCTGCTGTGACCTCTCCTAAAAGATCAGCACCCTCCTCTCCTGACATCCTCTGTGCTGCTGGGACTTCTCCTATAGGATTAGCACCCTCCTCTCCTGACATCCTCTGTGCTGCTGGGACCTCTCCTATAGGATTAGCACCCTCATCTCCTGACATCCTCTGTGCTGCTGGGACCTCTCCTATAGGATTAGCCCCCTCCTCTCCTGACATCCTCTGTGCTGCTGGGACGGGGGGGGGGGCGTCATTCTATAGTTCGCCTCGGGCAGCAGAGAGGCTAGAATCACCCCTGTGCGTCCGCTCCCACCACTCTCTGCTCAAAGAATTGACATGCCAATTCTTTGAGCGCAGAGGAGAGGAAGGGGAGGCGCGTGCGCCCTCCCATTCAGTCAGTGCAGGACCCTTAGAGCAAATGGACATCATGAAGGTTTGCTTCTTGCATGGTATAGTCTTCTATTAGCCAAAGAGATTGTAAGATGGTGGAAATTAGACAAATGGCACCAAATGTATGAGCTAGTATGATAGCACGTTCCAAATATGTTCCAAAAAATTGCACGTCATTTTTTTAAAATTATACATCTCGTTTTTTTAGTTAGACAAATGTGTCAAAACCAAATACATTTAGATCCATTTTAGTATAATTCTAGTTACAGTTGTGGCATATTACTCCCCGTCAGTATATTTTATTGTATATTTATTATATTATATTATTATATATTTATATTATATATTCATTTATATATATATATACCTTTGTATTTTACAGGTTGTACTACACCCAACACCCAATAGTCCCAAACAGTCGGAGTGGCATAAAATGACAGTGTCCAAAAATTGCCCTGATCATGACTTGAAGATCAAACTAGCAGTCCGAATGGATAAACCGCAGAACATGAAGCATTGTGGGTAAGTAGCGCAGTGCTAACTAAATCACTAAGCGGATGTGCAGGATAAAAAAAAATATCCATAAATATGGTAGAAAGATAGAGAGGGCACTCACCATTACTTAGAAATCATCTATTCATCTTAATTCAGCAAATTAAATCTATGCCATGCTATAGCAGACAGTATAGATGCCAACAACCTCCATAATGACACGTTACAGGTTGTTGCCGTCTATGCCGTCTTCTATTGCCTGACATGGATTTTTTATTAATGGTGAGTGCCCTCTCTATCTTTCTATTATATATATGAATGTTGTGACTGTTCCTTCTACTCAGTCAGAATGAGCACCCCATTTACTTGAACACTTTTACTAATTTCCGCAACCATGTACCATCACCTTTTTATCTGGTGTGCCGATCACTCTATCTACATAGTAAAAAAAAACAGCACCAGTCTTTGGGTTGTTTATGGTAGCCTCACAGGAATTTTGATAAAGTACAGTGATATATAACATAGTCTTATGTTATATGTAAAGAAAGCTTAAAGGGAAACTATTAGCAGGTCAGAAGAATCTAACTTGCTCTTGCCTCCCTATATGGTGTGCTGTAGATGAAGGTAATATGGATACAACTATAGGCTGTATCCATGTTTTCCAGGACTTCCTAGGGCTGCATTCTTCAGCCACCGATAATCAAATGCAGATAGTTTGGGTATGGACGCAGGGCCGTCTTAACAGCATTATGGGCCCCTGGGCAGAGGTGCGAATTGGGCCCCACCCCCCACGGCCGCCGCCATCAACCCCCCCCCCCCCCCATCTTTGCAACCCCGCCCCTAGCCAGTACAATTACGTACAATAAAAAATACAAATTATTGTTAACATAAACTTTAATTCACAACACAGTCTTTCAGCAGCGCAAAAACAAAAAATAACCGTGCGTGCGTGCCTCACCAAACCAGACCAGGTTGGCTTCAAAGTATCCAAAAAACGCAATGGAGACAGCACTTCCAACAGCAATCTGCAGGGTTAATTGTCACACCAGTGCAACATGTCTCATATATACAGAGGGGCAACAACATGACTATTATATATGAGAAACATGTTGTCTCCCTGTATGTATACTGTGTAATACAATATACAGGGAAACAACATGGCTTATATATAGAGAAGGGCAAAACAACATGTCTCATATATACAGAGGGGCAACAACATGACTATTATATTATATATGAACCATGTTGTTTCCCTGTATTCTGTATACAGGGAAACAACATGGTTCATATATAATATAATAGTCATGTTATTGCTCCTCTGTCTATATAAGACATGTTGTTTTGCCCTTCTCTATATATATGCCAGATAACAAGCAACAAATATTACCACCGCATACTGACTAACACCACCGCTGCTACTGACTAATCCACTGTACACAGATCACTATCACCTCATCCAGTCATATAGAGGTACCCAGCTCTACACAGGTGCTGTACACCACATACATTACAGTGCAGATACATCAAGTGACTCACATGGGACGTCTTCTCTGATCGGAGTTCTTCCCTTTTCATCTTCTTTTCCATTTGCCCTGTGCCGTTATGAGAACTTCTCCGAGCCACAAATCCACAGAATCTGCCAGACAGACATATTAGGCTCCACACTCTGTCACCATCCTCATCTCTCTACACACTGCACATCTGTATTGGCCCCTTATAGATAGCTCCCCCTGTATTACCCCCTTATAGATGGCTCCCCCTGTATTACCCCCTTATAGATGGCTCCCCCCTGTATCCCCCCCTCTTATAGATGGCTCCCCCCTGTATCCCCCCCTTATAGATGGCTCCCCCTGTTTCCCACCCATATAGATGGCTCCCCCTGTATTACCCCCTTATAGATGGCTCCCCCTGTATTACCCCCTTATAGATGGCTCCCCCCTGTATTACCCTCTTATAGATGGCTCCCCCTTTATTACCCCCTTATAGATGGCTCCCCCCTGTATTACCCCCTTATAGATGGCTCCCCCCTGTATCCCCCCCTCCCGTATAGATGGCTCCCCCCTGTATCCCCCCGTATAGATGGCTCCCCCCTGTATCCCCCCTATAGATGGCTCCCCAGTATTCCCCCCTTATAGATGGCTCCCCCCTGTATCCCCTCCCTCGTATAGATGGCTCCCCCTGTATCCCCCCCTATAGATGGCTCCCCCCTGTATACCCCCCCTCGTATAGATGGCTCCCCCCTGTATCCCCCCTATAGATGGCTCCCCCCTGTATCCCCCCCCCTCATATAGATGGCTCCCACCTGTATTCCCCCCTATAGATGGCTCCCCCCTGTATCCCCCCTCGTATAGATGGCTCCCCCCTGTATCCCCCCCCCTATAGATGGCTCCCCCCTGTATCCCCCCCTCTCGTATAGATGGCTCCCCCTGTATCCCCCCCCTATAGATGGCTCCCCCTGTATCCCCCCCCTCGTATAGATGGCTCCCCCCTGTATCCCCCCTATAGATGGCTCCCCCCTCTATCCCCCCTATAGATGGCTCCCCCTGTATCCCCCCTATAGATGGCTCCCCCTGTATCCCCCCTATAGATGGCTCCCCCCTGTATCCCCCCCTATAGATGGCTCCCCCTGTATCCCCCCTATAGATGGCTACCCCCTGTATCCCCCCTATAGATGGCTCCCCCCTGTATCCCCCTATAGATGGCTCCCCCCTGTATCCCCCCCTATAGATGGCTCCCCCCTGTATCCCCCCTATAGATGGCTCCCCCCTGTATCCCCCCTATAGATGGCATCCCCCTGTATCCCCCCCTATAGATGGCTCCCCCCTGTATCCCCCCTTATAGATGGCTTCCCCGTATTCCCCCCTTATAGATGGCTCCCCCTGTATCCCCCCTATAGATGGCTCCCCCCTGTATCCCCCCTTATAGATGGCTCCCCCGTATTCCCCCCCCCCTATATATGTCTCCCCCTGTATCCCCCCTATAGATGGCTCCCCCCTGTATCCCCCCCATAGTTGGCTCCCCCCTGTATCCCCCCTATAGATGGCTCCCCCCTGTATCCCACCTTATAGATTGCTCCCCCGTATTCCCCCTTATAGATGGCTCCCCCCTGCACAGCAGATAAAAAAAAAAACACCCAACTCACCTACCAGCGCTCCCCCGTCGCTGCTTCCTCTCCTCTTCTGTCCCCGACTGATGCGTCGCTCCCTGGGGGATTCTCCGGGAGCGCACACATCCGGAAGCTCAGTGTGCGCCCAGGCCGGGACTTCCGGTACAGGAAGCCCCAGCGACGCACACTGAGGTTCCTGATGCGTGCGCTCCCGGAGAATCCCCCAGGGAGTGACGCATCAGCCGGGGCCGAATTTCCTCTTGCGACCGCAAGCAAGAAAGTGCTTGCGCTCGCAAGAGAAGGGGAAGGGGGGGCGCGCAGGGCCGTCTTACCCATTGGGCATGGGAGGCGGCTGCCCGGGGACCCTTGCTCAAGGTTCATTCATCTCGAGTCTATAGGGCTGCTAAACGGCGATGATTGACAGCGAGGAAGTTCTGCACGCTACAATGTGCTTCTCCTGGCTTCTTCTACTGTTTTGACTGGTTGCTTATGGCAGCCAACAGATTCTTTTATTGTTAAAAGTAAATCAGATGTGGGGCACAGGGGCGGGTCTTTATGTTAGACTGGTATACCTGTACATCAGTGTTAATACAGTGCTGATAGCATCTGCAGAGACTCTTCTTTGGTGTTACTTATACTAAAGAAACCATAAGGAACTGTGACGAAATTTCAAGAAGCAGTTAAAAGGTTGTATCCTCACCGACCACGTAATATGGTCGTCCACAAAGGATCCTCGTTTATGTTGTTAAAGAGACATGTCAGGACTAGAGATGAGCAAACCTCGAGCATGCTCGAGTCCATCCGAACCCGAACTTTCGGCATTTGATTAGCGGTGGCTGCTGAACTTGGATAAAGCCCTAAGGCTATGTGGAAATCATGGATATAGTCATTGGCTGTATCCATGTTTTCCAGACAACCTTAGAGCTTTATCTAACTTCAGAAGCCACAGCTAATCAAATGCCGAACGTTCGGGTTCGGATGGACTCAAACCCGAACCCGGCTTGCTCATCTCTAGTCAGGACTGAATCTATTACATACACCAACGCATGTAAACCACCCCAGACATCTCATTAAAGTGTATCTTGGGGTCAAAAACTTTTCACTTTTGTGCAGACCCTCAAATACAAATGTTAGGTCCAAGCAGCCCAGCTGACCAAATTAAAGACTTTGTTAGAGGTACTACTACCCCCAGCTACCATTAACTACTATTCCATGCTCCTCATGGTTACCACATGGGTGAGCTGCAAAAAAAAAAAAAAAGACAGAGAGGGGAGAACGAGGGGGGTGCGAGCACTGAGCTGACAGGCCAATGTCTGCTACCCCCGGAACATCAGGCTGTGTAATACAGCCTTGAGTTACTTCGGTGTTGTTTTGGCTGTGCTTGTTTCATTGGAAAGTAACCCTTTGACCCAGTTTGAGGTTCAGAACACTTTGGATGAAGTTTGGATGAAGTTTTCATTAATAATATCTATACTATGTACTATGCATAATACACAGATGTAGTCCCTTACTTCTTCCAGGACAATTTCTTTATTTCAGTATTAGAGATGAGCGAACCTCGATCATGCTCGAGTCGAGTCCATCCGAACCCGATCTTTTGGCATTTGATTAGCGGTGGCTGCTGAAGTTGGATAAAGCCCTAAGGCTATGTTGAAAACATGGATATAGTCATTGGCTGTATCCATGTTTTCCAGACAACCTTAGAGCTTTATCCAACTTCAGCAGCCACCGCTAATCAAATGCCGAACGATCGGGTTCAGATGGACTCGAGCATGCTCGAGGTTTGCTCATCTCTATTCAGTATCAATAGAACTGGATACATGTCTGATTATCACATATTCTGGACCATAAAACAGAAAATTATCTAGTCCAGCCTTTAACCCCTTAACGACACTGGTACTTCGCGCAAATGTACTTAAATTTACGCCCGGTGTTTCCCCGATCGCTGTGTGTTCACACACAGTGATCGAGGAAGATGGCCTGCTATAATGTATAGCAGGCCATCTCTGCTCGTCGGCATGGGGAGTAACCCCCCCCCCCCCCCCCCCCCCGTGCCGACGACCGCTGCTATCGGCTGATCAATACAGATCAGCCAATAGCAGCTGAATACAGTTTTCCCGGTCATCGGTGACCCGGTGACCCGGAAAGCAATGGCGATTGGTGCTGTCCGAGACAGCACCAATCGCCATTAGTGTGCTCCGGGAAGATGGCGCCAGTGCCACCCCCACAATTGCCGTGATAGGCCAGCCAATACCGGCTGGCCCATCACGGCGATCATACTGTAAAAAAACAGTGTTGCCGGGTTCTGCCCCCCTTAGCTAGGTAGCTGAGGGGTGCAGAACAAGTGTGTGTGGTGTAGGTGCACCATACTCACCTGATCGCGGCGATCAGCGGTCCGCGCGTCCTCTTCTTTTCGTCGGGTTCGGTCGGGTCCAGCGTCGAAAATCTTCGGAAATACTCGGGTCTTCGGGTTCGGCGGGCCTCGGCAATCTCCGGCAGCTTCGCTCTACTGCCCCATAGCGGCTGATCAGTGAATATTAATCACTGATCAGTTGCTTTGGGTTAAAAAGATTTTTTAATTTTTTTTTACCAATTTATTTTTTTTCCTTTTCATGCGCCCTAACGCCGCTGAGTGCTAATCAGCATCGCACGGAAGTGCACCTTTTTGGCGTAGGGGCGTTTTTTCCCCCTATATCCTACCGCCACAGTCTGCTGATAAGTGCGGCATTTATCAGCAACTCCTATCTTGGCGTAGGTATATTTTTTCTTACTGTTAAAAAAAAAACGTAAAAAAAAACACAACACTACACAAAATAAAGTTTTACACTACACATTTACATACCCCATATACCAATCCCCATATAAAGATGGCCCCCAGGGTGTTGGACGCATACGTTATTATTGCCTCCGACACCGAAAAAGCCAGTGAGGATGAATGGGGGGATCCTTTTTTCCTCCATTCATCCTCATCATCCTCATCATCCAGTGACATGTCTGGGGGTAGCGTAGCGTACGCTGCCCCCCAGACACGTCTTTTCCGCCAGTACAGTCCCAATAAGAGATGACGTGATTCTGCAAACTCTGTGAGAGTACCCCAGGGTACACTTACAGATTTAGGGAACATGCACACTGCGGAATGGCGAAGGATAACCCTTTGTGCATTCCGCAGCTGGCACCCGCCGGCGGACTGATGCAGGCGCGTGTCTCCACCCATGTCATAGACTCCATTCTATGCACGGACGGATTCCGTTGTCCGTCCAAAGAATGAACACATTCATTCTTTGGACAGAGGGCGGTATCCGCCCGTGCATAGAATGGAGTGTGACACGAGCGGAGACGCGCGCCTCCATCAGTCTGCCGGTGGGTGCCAGCTGCGGAATGCACAAAGGGTTATCCTTCTCCATTCTGCAGTGTGCACGTACCCTTACAGTGTATGAAGGAAGGGACACCCGAATCCAGCCCCCAGATGCCCCCCCCCCATCCTCCGAGTTAGTGGGAAGATCGTTTGGGAACTGATCTTCCCACTGCTGGATAAAGGTTACCACCTGTACGGGGATAACTTTTATACCAGCACCCCCTCTTCCGATCCCTCACTGCCCGAGCTACTGTAGCTTGCGGCACGATCCGAAAATATCAGAAGCAGTAATAAAGCCCTAATATTTAGCAGCCATGGAGCGGACCCAGCGCTTCTGGATATGAAGGACCCCGTATCGCACCAGGGCAACATTTTCCAGGTGACGTTCCCCACACTGGAAAACAGGAGACCCCAGAAGAAGTGCAGAGTGTGCCGTAACAGGGGGATCAGGAAGGACACCATTTTCCAGTGTGACACCTGTCCTGATTGCTCTGGCCTCTGCATGCTGGATCGCTTCAAGGCGTACCACACGTCATTGGAGATCTACATTATTTAAATTCCTTCCCTTATTCCTATTTCAGGGGTCACGTTGATCCGGGGATTATTCTGATTGCCATTATGGAGTCAGGAAGGAATTTTTTCCCAGTGATGAAGCTACTGTCGTTGGCCTCATGGAAGGTTTTTTTGCCTTCCTCTGGATCAACACAGGTTAAATTTGATGGACACCTGTCATTTTCAACCTTATAAACTAATAATTGGCCTAATACCCCCAAATAAATTAAAAATTGTCCCTTTTCCCTAGCTAAATAGGTATGGCCGCTATTCCTATTAGAGGATGCCATGTTACAATTACAAAGCCTCTGTGTGGCCAGGACAGTAGAAACCCCCCACAAGTGACCCCATTCTGGAAACTACAGCCCATAAGGAATCTAACACATTTGTGCCGTGAAAATGAAAAAAAATATATTTTTTATTTTCACGGCACATGTTCTACATATGTGCCCGTCACCAGTGGGGTCCATATGCTCACTGCACCCCTTGTTAGATTCCTTATGGGGTGTAGTTTCCAGAATGGGGTCACTTGTGGGGGGGTTCTACTTTCCTGGCAGAACAGGAGCTTTGTAATTGCGACATGGCCTCCATCCTCCATTCCAGCCTCTAAATGGCGCTCTGTCCCCTTGGTGGCTTGCCCTGTGCCCATATGGCACATTATGTCCACATGTGGGGTATTTTCGTACTCAGTGGAAATTACCCTACACGTTTTGTGTTCATTTTTTTTTTACCCCCTTGTGGAAATGGAATAAAAATCAACAATATCAATATCAAAAATACCCCACATGTGGACATAAAGCGCCAGGCGGGTACAGGGTAAGTCTCCAAAGGGAAGGAGCGCCATTTGGTTTTTGGAGGCTGAATTTGGCTGGAGTGGATTTTGAGGGCCATGTTGCGTTTAAAAGGCCTCTGTGTTGCCAAGACAGTTGAACCCCCCCACAAGTGACCCCATTATGGAAAATACACCCCTCAGGGAATGTAACAAGGGGTGTAGTGAGCATATGGACCCCACTGGTGACGGGCACAAATGTGGAACAATGTGGCGTGAAAATGAAATATTAAATTTTTTACACTATAATGTTGGTTTAGCCTTAAATTCTTCATTTTCACAAGGGGTTAAATGAGAAAAAATCACACAAAATGTGTAGAGCAATTTCCCCTGAGTCTGTAAATACCCCATATGTGGACATAAAGCTCCATGTGGGCGCAGGGCAAGCCTCCGAAGGGAAGTAGCGCCATTTGGATTTTGGAGGCTGGATTTGGCCAGAATGGATGATGAACGCCATGTCGCATTTACAGAGCCCTCGTGCTGCCAAAACACTAAAAACCCCCACAAGTGACCCCATTCTGGAAACTACACCCCTTAAGGAACCTAACAAGGGGTGCAGTGAGGATATGGACCCCTTGCTGACGGGCACATTTGTACCGTGAAAGTGAAAAAATTAAAATGTTCCCTTTCACGTCGCATTGTTCCACATTTGTGCCCGTCACCAGTGGGGTCCATATGCTCACTGCACCCCTTGTTAGATTCCTTGAGGGGTTTATTTTTCAGAATGGGGTCACTTGTGGGGGTTTTCCAGTGTTTTGGCAGCACGAGGGCTCTGTAAATGCGACATGGCCCTTAAAATCCATTCCAGTGAAATCCAGCTTCCAAAAGCCAATTGGCGCTCCTTCCCTTTGGAGGCTTGTCCTGCGCCCGCTTGGCACTTTATGTCCACATGTGAGGTATTTCCAAACTCAGGAGAAACTGCGCTACACGTTTGGTGTTTTTTTTTTCTTTGATCCCCTTGCAAAAAATGAAAAATTGAAGGCTAAAACAACATTTTAGTGTAAAAAATTTTATTTTTCCTTTTTTACACTACATTGTTTTGAAAATCTTTGAAGCACCTGTGGGGTCCAGATGCTCACCGCACCCCTTGTTACATTCCTTGAGGGGTGTAGTTTCCAGAATGGGGTCACTTGTGGGGGGGTTCCAGTGTTTAGGCACCCCAGAGCCTCTGCCAACCTGAAGTGGTACAGTTAAAAATGACCAAGTATAACGGAGGCATTGAAATTCACTAGGCGCTCCTTTATATCTGAGGCTTGTGGTTGCGTCAAATAGCGCAATAGGGCCACATATGGGGTATTTCTATAAACTGCAGAAATGGGGCAATAATTATTGTGGTGCATTTCTCTGGTAATAGGTTTATAATTATGAAAAATATTGGATTACAATAAAATCTCTGCACAGAAAATTAAGATTTTCAAATTTCTTACACACTTAGCTTTTATTTATGTGACTCTCCTAAAGAGTTAATAAACTTTATGGATGTGCTTTTGCAGAGTTTTGGGGGTGTAGTTTCTGAAATGGGGTGCTTTGTGGGGCTTTCTAACATACAGTCCCCTCAAATACACTTTAAACCTGAACAGGTCCCTAAAAATATCTGATTTTGAAATTTTTCTGAAAATTTGGAAAATTGCTGCTAATGTTTTAAGCTTTCCATTGTCTAAAAAAAAATGAAAGATAGTTTAATAAATGCTGCCAACATAAAGTAGACATGTTGCTAATGCTATTTAATATATAATTATGTGACATAACCATTTTCTGTATAAGCAGAAAAGTTTCAAAGTTGGAAAAATGCATTTTTTTTCACAATTTTTCACGTTATTTCACGGTCATATTCATAAAATTTGTCTCTGTCCTTAAGGCCATTTCAGGCACTGTCCTAAAGGGGTTAATAATCCTTATATTCAGGTAACCTGCATAGATTTCAGCATATACCTACAATACAATTTAAGATCCCACAAGATTAGACACAGGAGACAAAACAAACAATTTGCAACTTCATAATTATTATAAAATCTGCCTGATGATTCAGAGTATCCATTGATCCAGCAATGATCAGGTCCTATTTGTGTCATGCTATAGGAAGTTTACTGTACTTTCATTGAGTTCAGCTAGAATAAGGTTACATGTTTTTATACTATAAGACCCAAGTGGAATGTGAATTAAATCCCATGTCCTGTCTCCCCTGAGAAGACATTACCAGTATGAAATCTCTGAATGCTCCCATCATCATTATGAGGCCCTGCAGACAAGTCATCCCTGAGACCAGTGTTCTGCGCTCTGTGCTCCATCAGTGATTGGAAGTGAAATTGTCCGTTCTATAGGCATCACCTTAGGAGGCCTGACCGCAGTGTATCCAAACAGATGGGACTTTGCCTCTTTTGTCCTTAACATAAAATCAATCAGAAAAATGTGGAACAGAAATGAGATATAGAAGTAACACAAACCACCAGAACAAACTCATCAACCGTGCCGTGTAATCATCGCAATCATATTGTGACAAAGACCGATAGATTCTCATCACTCACTATGGAGTTTTTTAACATTAAACCAATCTTACCATAAAAGCTTCACATAAATGCATGCCCATTCTTTCATTTTTTTATATGGTGGGTAGAAACCATATTGTGTGGTAAAAAAAGAGTCCCAAGAGACACCCCCTTAAAAAAAACACTATATATATATATATATATATATATATATATATATATATATAAAATACAGAGGCCATATACTTACACATATAGCTATCACATACAGTACATACACACACACAGATATATATATATATATATATATATATATATATATACTGTATATATATATATGTGTGTGTGTATATATTCACATTCACAAATTGTACACTAACACAAACACACTTCTTCATACTATACATGCACATATATAATACTCATGCGTATATTCATACATGCACACATTTTATATACACATCTCATAAAGATAGTCTACCTACATGTATACACACTGTCACAGGGGGAGATTTATCAGACATGGTGTAAAGTGAAACTGTCTCAGTTGCCCCTAGCAACCAATCAGATTCCACCTTTCATTTTCCAAAGAGTCTGTGAGGAATAAAAACTGGAATCTGATTGGTTGCTAGGTGTTACACCATGTTAGATAAATCTCCCCCTGTGTACGCACACATGCACACTCACTGAGGTTTGAATTATAGTGTGAGTGTACTCGGCTTCTAATAATGTAGAGAGTAGTTTGGGTAGTTTGAGTAAACATGGGGCCTGGGCGGCCAGCCAGGATGCCCACATTGTAATCCGCCTCTGGCAACCTGTGGTGAGAGGATGCTAGCCACTCATTTACTGGTGTTAGATCCTGAAAGGTAGTGAGGTTGTCCCTCCAGAGCTGTCAAGCAGTACAACGCTGCACTAGCAAGTCTGGGAGAGGGAGAACTACATTTTCTTTCTACTTTTCCATCAAGAGGTTCAAGATAGCAAACATTTTATCTTAGACCCTAGCGATGACCCTATGAGGATCAATGCATGCCCCATATTTCAGACTCATTGACCGGGATGGTGATAAGCTGCAATATCAGGTACAGCCAATGGATGGTGTGGTGCTGCTTCTTGAGAAAAGCAGACCTTTTTTTGTCAGTCCTGGGCAATTTCTATATGCTGCATGTTTTGTGTACAGTATACAGTACAAAACAAGTGATAAATCCCATTGCAATCAATGGGAAGATACCTATTTCACCTATTGCATTTTTCCTCCTTGTAATTTTTATATATTTCATCCCTTCAAGGGACGTTTAAATACAAAAATTAGAACAAAAAAATTGTTATAGGTTTAACTGATGGTTGGTGAAGGTCCATGGTACTTTGCTACCAGAGCACCCAAGGACCACAAGGTGTTGGTCGAGCATGCTTACTCGAGACTAGTCATTATGTAACTAAGTTGTAATAATATATTGCAGATTGTTAGCTCTAGTCTGTTTTATACCCCAGAGATAAATTCAGCTTGGAGACTAATGCTGTAGAGACACACCAAGACTTTTTTTTTCTATTTCTTTTTCTTTTAAAGGGATTGCTAAATTCCAGCAAACTGGGTGCAAAAGTTTTAGATCGGTTTGGAAAACATGCTGCAAAGTAAAACGTTTCCCATCAGGGAGGTGTCCGGTTGTCTCTAAATTTTTATTTTGCAGCAGAACAGACCTCTAACATCCAACCAATGCCAGTAAGAACTACCCTCAGTGTAAAGAAGAAGAAGGCATCCTGAAAGTGATGATATGGTCTTCACAGAGCCCTGGTCTGTACATCATCCAGTCTGTATGGGATTACATGAAGAACCAGAAGGGTCTGAGCAGTGACAACTACAGAGGATCTAGTTAACTCCTCCAACATCTGATGCTGTCCTAAAGGCAACGAGTGGTCACACTAGATATACAGTAGATGTGATTTAGATTTCTGTTCTTTCACTTGGTATTTTATTAATTGATAATCTATACTAAACTACTACTATACTGTGCACATTCTTTCTTTGTAGCATGTCTGCCTCACCTGCCTAACACTTTTGCAGAGTGCTGTCCTTCTTTTATTAACAATGACACTCCCTACCCTATAGTTATTCACAACTTTCACAACTTCCTGTAAATATTTAATTTGCTTTTCTGACTTGTTCCCTAGGTATTTATGGGCGATTGGTAAAAATGTATGGAAGAGATGGAAAAAACGATTTTTCGTCTTGGTCCAGGTAATTTTTTACACAATTCTCCCATCTATTTTAAGCGTTGATATGATGTGGTCGAAAAATTATTTTATATAGCTGGATCACTTGTAGTGGCCGTATCTAATTTAGGGGTTATCCAGGCTTAGGAAAACATGGCCACTTTCTTCCAGAAACAGCAAGATTCTTGTCCTCAGGATGGGTGTGGTTTTGCAGTCTCATTGAAGTTAAAGTGACAGGTGGTGCTGTATTTGCAAGAAAGTAGTTGTGCCTTTTAAAATCCTGGATCCACTTTTATACAAAAAGTATTCACTGTATTGCAATAACAGACTTTTGATAGATATATAGTGACATATATCTAATGTTACAATATAGTGAATAATTTTAAGAGGCTTAAGGTAGGTCCTTTTGACATCAGGCTCCCAGCATACATGGTTAATGTCCTAATTTGGGTCCTATGTAAGACAGATGCCCGAAAGACTGTCATTATGGCCTCCATCTGGCCAGTGTATATGTGCTCATTGCATACTATAGGAGATGTGTTCATTGCATACTATAGGAGATGTGTTCATTGCATACTATAGGAGATGTGTTCATTGCATACTATAGGAGATGTGTTCATTGCATACTATAGGAGATGTTTTCCAGATGTTTTCTAGCATATGACATCACTGTCCATTTATTGAGATTATCACTGGAGCTTCCTGAAGCAGGGATAAGGGATTGCCCTTCTCCTCCTGAGCGCCCCCCAGAGAGGTGGTTACCCTGACCAAATATGTGTCAGGTGTCTTTCAGCCATATCACCGCTCAGGGGGAAGAAGAGGAAAGCTGATTGGTTGCTGTGGGCAACAATGTCATATTTAAATGTATTTACAGTTTCGATACATTTCTATAAAATATTTACACAATAGTAACCTCCTCAAAATGTGGTGTAAATAGGGTTGAAGCTGCAAACAGCTTTAATGCAGATCTATGTGTCTCCATGGTAACAGACTACAAACAATGTTTGTAAAGTCTGACCAGAGATGAACCAATTTGCAGGATAAACAAAGTGAATCGCATCGTTAGTTTGGCAGTCGGCTTGTCAGCTTGCTGCCTTTGAAATCCATGCTGCTCCTCCCCAGCTGCCGATCCAGCTGCTGATTCCAGTCCTTTAAAACTGGGAGAAATTTCCCAGGACTGGATCTGGCTTTCCCAGGCACCCGGGGAAGAGAGTCATGGACTTCAAAGGCAGCAAGCTGACAAGCCAACTGCCAAGCTAGCAAAGACTGCCGAGCTAACAAAGCACTCCGCTTCATTATTAATGTAAATTCGCTCATCTCTAGGTCTGACCCATCAGTCACACAACGTGCATTTGCACCAGGGGCCCATTAATCTTTAATTATATCCCTGGAAACAGATGGAAAGGAATATGGCTATGTTCACACAACATTTTCTCCTGTCCGTTTTAGGAAAGGAAAAATGACGGTCCATTGAATTTAATAGTAAAAAAAAACGGTCAAAAGGACGGTGAAAAAAGGCACACTGTAAAAATTGTATGTGAACAACTAAAAAATAGCGTCCACTGTTTGCCAAAGACGTCTGAAAATAATTATCATGATGACGCCCGTCATTTGATACACTGTGCACATTGGACAAAGTCCGGCATTTTATACACTGTGTGCATTGGACGTCCGTCATTCCATTGACTTCAAAGCAATTGGCCAATCACATTGCGGCAATAACGGACGTCTTTTTAATAGAAAAGACGGTCACCTTTTCTCTTTTTTGACGTTGTGTGAACATAACCTATGACTGCATAGGTCCTGTTTGTAGTCTGTAACCATTGAGACACAGGTTTGCACAGGAGCTAATTATAAAGAATTGTATTTTTTTAACAGATTAGATTAGTTTGCTTTTTTTAGCGAACATTGTAAGAATAAATGACTTAATCTAAAATTACCTATGTACATAAAAAAAAACTGTTTTTTCCCCAGAAATAGTCCATAGATTATTTATGGTATTGCAGTTAATTTCCATCTAGGTGAATGGTTCAGGGCTGTAATACTACACATTACCTGTGGACAAATGTGGCACTGTTTTCAAAAGAAAGCAGACATTTTTATTTTTTGTTTATATTTTATTTATTTATTTGTATAACAACTTTACCAAGTGAAACAAAATGTCATTATTATCAGTGACAGATAAAACGCCTATTAAAGGGGTTATCCAGCGCTACAAAAACATGGCCACTTTCCCCCTACTGTTGTCTCCAGTTTGGGTGGGGTTTTGAAACTCAGTTCCATTGAAGTAAATGGAGCTTAATTGCAAACCACACCTGAACTAGAGACAACAGTAGGGGGAAAAGTGGCCATGTTTTAGTAGCACTGGATGACCCCTTTAAGTAATCTGCAGGGACACGCAATATGGTGCCAGTGCTGCATTGTTACATAGCTGAACATCACTCTGAACTTCCCATTTGACTTTCATGTGACTTATAGCTTCTGTTCTGTGGCTATGCAGACGTAGCTATGAGTGTTATGTGCACCATGGTAAATACAGTGCCTGCCCCCAAATAACTGCGGTGCTGTCAATAAATCAGGACAGAAACCTAGCGTTCTCATAATGTGACCTCACTTATAGAAATCTTTTGCTTGTCCCTTCCTGCTGACACAATATTGTCAGGGGCCGTTATATGACAGACTCACCCCTGAGCCACTCGGCTCTGCTGCCCTCGCATTTCAAGCCTAAAAGTATTTGTTGCTCTTTGTTGATATGGGGGCAGAGGGACGGCATTGAAGCACCTGAGTTCTGACCATGACTCTTGACCGGGCAGCTGTCTACTACAGTGTAATGTATGTGTATGGCTAAAGTAGGAATATGTGTCTGGGGGCAGCCCCTAGTATTCTGCTCTCTCTCCCTGTCTGTATCTCTGGGCCATAGAGTTCAATTCACTCGTCATATCCAGAAAGAAAAATCAGAATGAATTGTAACAGCAAATGTTTTCACAGCTTTGCTACAGATACAGTATGGCTCTGTGTGTCAGGTATAGCAGAGCTGAATTTGTCCAATACATAGCTGTAGTCCTACTGCAACCTCTGAGACCAGACAAAACTCATCTTCCCACAGTTAACCCCTTTAGCGCAGTAGTCAATTATTAAATACCAATGCTAACATTAGAGTGCTACTGTCATGTCAAAAAAATGTTGACATGTCACATGATCATTTGACATGATCAAGGGGGCAGCCGGGGAGTGAAGAGCACAGCCATGCACTTCTCCCAGATATATCTAGTGATTGGTTGGGGTTTCAGTACTAGGACCCAATGTGATCAATTGATCTGTTAGAAAAATATTGGGAAAACCCCTAAAATGCTCATTTTACAGGGTTGTCCTGCCAAAATCAGGACTGTTGGTAAATACATATAAGTGAAGCAGTGTTCTGGATCGCCCTCTTTCTGCATGACCAGTCCTACATGCATACAAGAAGCCGATGACTTGCTAAAGTGAAAGTTCTTCTCCCCCATTGTTCCGCTAACTGGAACCAGAAGGTGTTATAGCTGCCATAGTGCTGAATTACTACATATATAAGAGGAACTCAGTGAGATAAAGGATGCAGAACATTGCCTTACAAAAGCTTCATATAGCCATTTTAATATTGACAGATTTGTTTCAGACCAAATATCCTCTACACATTATACTCATATAATACAGGCAGCTGAGTTACCAGGAGATAGCTATGTGCCCCCTGTGTGGCCCAGTGTCATGCAAGGAGCATGGGGGGAAAAAGCTTTGCAAGGTTTGGGACTGAAATACAAAAATGCTTTGACTTTTTGCCACTATTCACTAAAGAGAGAGAAAAAAGAGAAAAGAATCAGGTTCAGACCCTGTTAATGGAAAGTATAGAAGGGATAGGATCTCCTATCTCTACTGTTAGTACATAAATATTAAATGCCAATACAAAGAGAAGCTGTCAGGATTACAATACAGCACTTGTCAGTTTGGCCAGCAGATGGCAGAAGAAACTCACAGGTTGTAATAATGCACTTGGCTGTAATAAATCACTGCTACTTTCTGAAAAACTGGATCTTTGAAGTTTTAGGCTTCTTTTTAGACAAAATAATGGCTGTTTCATAATGATAGTGTCTATCTATCTATCTATCTATCTATCTATCTATCTATCTATCTATCTATCTTTTTTCTCTAATTTACTGTATCTATCTAGCAAAACAAACAAAATAGTCTATATTAATAGTATTTCCTTTCTTATTATCTTAAGATAGATTTATGTTTATCCCAGGAAGGTTTACATTCAGTTACTGTGAATTAAACCGACCACATCTACTACTCTTTCAGTACAGTAATATTTTATCCCGCTGCTTCTGATCTTTGCCCTAACTAACCTCTCACTGTGTCCCCTTGTTGTTATGTTCAGTTTCTCAATAACTTTTAACTTTCTCCTGAACTTTATTTGGACCTCTAACATATTTAAAGGTTTGGATCACGAACCCCCCCCCCCCCCCCCCGCCCCCTTTCTTTTTTTCATATGGCCTGACATCACCCTGCCTGAAACAAAAGCCCCAATGTAGGCTACATATTCACACACCCAAACACTTCCCACAGGTGCCTGTGATTGGTCTCCCTGAGCCTCACTATAGTGTATCCTACTTGGTATCCAGTTTTTTTTCTGATGTTGACCTCCTGATATTGACCTAGCCTGTCTGACCTGTTATCTGTGTCCGTTCTGTCACCCTTTGGTGTGTTTATCAGTTTTTTCCCCCTGTATTGCTAATAATACTTCCCCCCCCCCCCCCCCTGTATTGTGATCTTGCTCATGCCTTCTGGTATTTTCCTGGTCTTTCCAATTTCTCTCCTTCCTGCAGGAAGTAGTGCATTCTATCCAGTCTGACAGTGCTCTTTGCTGCCACCTCTGTCCATGTCAGGAACTGTCCAGAGTAGTAGCAAATCCCTAGAAAACCTCTCCTGCTCTCCAGACTGGAAAGAATACACCACTTTCTGCAGGACATACAGCAACAGATAAGTACTGGAAGAGTTGAGATTTTTTTTTTTATAGAAAAAATTACAAATATCTGGCACTTTCTGGCACCAGTTGATTTAAAAGAAAAAAAAAAATGGTGAACAATCCCTTTAAAAAAAGACACACAACACCCCTAGCAAACAACCAGGAATTTGCTCTGCAGTGGCCACTGCTGGAGAGATAAAGTATTACATGGGAACCTCTGTTATATAACAATTCTACATTGTGGTCCTAACTCACATCCATATGCTGTAATAGGGCATATTATATATACATATATACATATATATATATATATATATATATATATATGAAGTTGTCATCAAGATTACTTAAAATATTATATTTAATTACTATAGTTACTATAGTTAATAGCCAAGGGGAGGCGAGAAACCCCTTAAAAATGCTCTCTATCAGCCATTGTGTCAATGTTGAGTAATGGCTAATGGTTTATTAATGTAATGTTCTTTCTCACATGTTCAGAGATAGTGATCATATCCAGACACAGATGCCTAAGGGGGCTCCAAGACCTGTCTCTCGCATTATTATAAATGGCACACAGTAGTAGGGGTCTGTTACCAATATACATGGAGGCCCAGTAGCTACACCTCTGTTTCAGCTTTATTATGCTTATATATGTTACAAATTTTGGGCTCCATATTAAGTAACAAAATGCTGGTCAAATCCATAACTCTTTGTATAATCTCCTACCATAAAGGCCACATTAGTAACCCTTGCTTACCACTAGAGGGCGCACTGCACCTAATGGACACAATTTACACAGGGCGGATGAGTATGCTTTACATATCATGCTCCAATAATATGTCCCAGCATGCTGCCATTAATTATCAGACGCCGCTCTCGTCCTGTATTGCGGAATCCATTATGTCCAACGTAATATCCTTCATCCCTCTCCAGATGCGAATTTGCATTTCATTTCCCAAAAACTCATAAGACACATTGGCACATAAGTATTTTAAACAAATGTCCAAATCTAAGGTTTATTCCAGGGGTCAAAAAAATGTCCAAACAAATAAAATGATGTAAGGGTTGCGGGATGTGACACAACCTTAACAAAGTCATTTGAAATAATTTGACAGTAAATTTCCCTGTAAGTTCCTAGCCTGCAGCTCGGAGAATCCTTTGCTTTCTAACAGTCTCCTTCCAGATTTTTAAAATGCTAAATTCAAGCTGGGTTTTGATGGAGCCTGGCTGCTTCCTGGAGGCCATTGTAGAGCCTGACACAGCCCCCTGCAGCCAACGGGGCTGCCGTCATCTCCCTGACATTGAATGTAACGTGTCAGGAAAATGGTAACGCACAGGAGTGAAAGCTGCCATTTACAGCACTGATGACAACCTCGGCAGGGATCAGTCGGCTTTGCCTTCCTATGACTGGCACCTACTAGTCAAACTGGCATTGTTTCTGACAAGGTGTCACTCTTGAGCTTGTCTCATGTGAATGATGAGTCTTCAAAGCGTCTTACATTTATATGTGCATATTACTTGTAATAATGGAAAATGTTACTTCTCTAACCAACTTCCACATCTATCAATAATTCATGTAACAAATCGGATAATTGAGAATAGTGGTAATGGAACAATAGAGCGAGGAGAAGATTCCATAGTAGCCGCTGTTGATGCTTTGAAGAGAGAGAGTGGATAAAGTCACTGGGGGAACTGGAGAAGAATTAGTGGGAGGTCTAGGGTCAGGTCACTCTGATGGGAGGAGGAGGTCTTATCATCAGATTACAAGACAGGGAAGAAGAGTCAAAAGAGTAGATAGATAGATAGATAGATAGATAGATAGATAGATAGATAGATAGATAGATAGATAGATAATAGACAGATAAATAGAGATACTTCAGCGTTTTTTGGGAAAATTAAACACGTCTTTTTGAAGTTTATTCCTGGAGTGCTACAGTATCTCTATTTATAGATGGATACATAGATAGATATGAACTAGAGAGGCTGATAGATGCAGTAGATATGATGTAGATAGATGTAAAATTGATTGACTGGCTGACATAAAATAGATAGATAAATACTGTATAGATATACAGATAGATTAAGATACAGTATATATTCGATAGATAGATAGATAGATAGATAGATAGATAGATAGATAGATAGATAGATAGGAGATAGATAGATAGATAGATAGATAGGAGATAGATAGATAGATAGATAGATAGATAGATAGATAGATAGATAGAGTAGAAATGAGAAAAAGAGAGGCGGTAAATTGGTATAAAATAGAAGATAGATAGACAGACACATTAGATATACTGTAGATAGACACTCAGATATTGATAGCCATGTTTGGTGGATATTTCCATGCTGTATACAGAAATAAGATACAAGCCATCTAAGTGTTAATACCAATCAGTGATAGTTTTCATTGCAAAAACATGTGTTGCTTTGGTAGCATAAATAAAGAAAATATGTTTTTGCAAGACAAAATACCCCCGAATTGTATTAACACATAAGTAGCTTGCATCTGCTTGTGTTAGGGAGCGAGCACCTTGAAAACGCTTGAACATGCAGCCATGAGGGAATTTTCTGCAGATAAGTTCATAGTTAATAAATGAAAAATTACAAGAAATTGTTTCAAGAGAAAGAGCTGCGTTGTATTCCTTCAATAGATCATTGTATTAAATGTACCAAGCTGCTACTCATAGCAGCAGAAAACATACATCACATGGGATCCTAGCTAGGCTTTCTATTTCCAATCATGTAAATGTGTATATTGCCCTAGGCAGGTACCCACATAAGAGAGCAGATGCAACTGGTAGTGGAATCCAAAGGACATTTGCTTAATATGTGGACAACGTATTGGTGACCAATTATTTTAAGTTTCCTCGAAGACGGTATTGGTTTTTTTGTTTTTGACAAATTCTCTAACACATACTATAACCAGTTCTCTGTACACCTCCCAATTACCCTTAAAGGGGAACTCGATAGAATGTTTTTTTTTTCTTTAAAATCTACTGGTGTTAAAATGTTTTATAGATTTGTAATTTACTTCTATTTAAAAAAAAAAAGAAAAAAAAAGTTATGCAGTACTTATCAGCTGCTGTATGTCCTACAGGTAGTGGTGTATTTTTTCCAGTCTGACACATGCTGCCACCTCTGTCTGTGACAGGAACTGTCCAAATCAGTAGCAAATCCCCATAGAAAACTGCTCCTGCTTTGGACAGTTCCTGTCAAGGCCAGAGGTGGCAGCAGAGATCACTGTGTCAGACTGGAAAGAATACTCCACTTCCTGCAGGACATACAGCAACTGATAATTACTGGAAGGATTGAGATTTTTAAATAGAAGTAAATTGCAAATATATATAACTTTCTGACACCACATGATTGTGGTGAGTCCAACAGTAACCTCCTGCAATCTCGAGCTTGGGACTACGAAAGCTCTTTTGCGTATGGAGTATCTGTATACCTACCCGACCATCACATAAATCATTGTCTGTGGCGGTGCTGAAGAGAGCTGAGCCCTTCAGCAGTCTAATATATTATTGTTATTCTTATATATTGTTGTATAAGTAATGCTATGATGTTTGGCTTTCAGGTCAGCCAATACACATTTGCCATGTGCAGTTATCGAGAGAAAAAAGCGGAACCACAGGAGCTTCTTCAGCTGGATGGGTACACGGTGGACTACACGGATCCACAGCCAGGTAAGTATATGAATGTATGAACTGTATAATGGTCATGATGGTGTTTGAACACTAGAGGATCCATTATTGGTTTCCATTAGATTAGTATTTCATAGGTTAGCAGAAACATTGATCATAAATCATGGTCGTCTTCATTCGTTGTATCTAGGCTCTCTGTAATGTTTTCACAGGTTTAGAGGGCGGGCGATCATTCTTCAATGCAGTCAAAGAAGGTGATACCGTAATCTTTGCAAGCGACGATGAACAGGATAGAATCTTGTGGGTCCAAGCGATGTACAGAGCAACAGGCCAATCCCACAAACCTGTGCCGCCGACTCAGGTTCAGAAACTTAACGCCAAGGGAGGAAATGTACCGCAACTTGATGCGCCAATATCACAGTTCTGTAAGTATATGTACAGGAGTGGTGTTTATTAACCAGCCCGGCTATACACAAATTAATATCTCCTATCCAATTTCTCCTAGAATCCAAGATTACAGAATTTCTCGGGAGATCAGTGATGCATTGCTGTGTTTTATTCAGTGCCAGTCAACTGGAAACCAAATACAGCAAAATTAGCGCTCCTTGCCTTTAATATATTCTTTAGGCTGTGACTATTTTATTTGTTTTGAAAGCACTTAAAAAAGAATAGAGGAGATTCCAAAAAAAATGTTCCAGAAGGTTCCAATCTTTGAACGGCCCTTAGACCAATTCCATGACACCATGTTTGCTAAGAATACAATTCCTTTGGAGACGTGGCTCTTGCACAGGGTCTTGCTACCCAGTAGCAAAGAGAGAGGACCAACCAGGACTGGGCCGTCTTTTACCAAGGGTCCCATAGTAGCCACATGGTATTGTCATGATATAAGTCACCATCATGTTCCTTTGTACACAGAAGTGAACAAAGCTTTAAACTACTATAGCAATACACTGGAGCCCTGTGGGGTACAAACATGTATTAGTAAGCTTAGTTTCACCAGTCTGCTTACCCCAGCCCTGGTCAATATTTGTTACCACATCCTTCTTATTAAATACCAATACCCTTATTCTGGACCATCTGCCATTTATAATACTGAAGTCTTCTTATGCAGCATACGGCCTATGGCCCCTTCAGGTACCAGTACCCAGCAGTGACTGCTACTTCTCCACCCCCTTCAGATACTTTCCTTGCTCATAGCCCAGACTGGCAATGCATGGCTGATCTCAGGATGAGCCTATTAAGCCAATTCAATAGGCTGTTCCAAAATTCATATATGTATGTCATATACTGTATACAATAACCATCAATTACTTTACATTTCTTATCTATTGCAGTTACATTTCAAGCAAGATAACTGAATTTCATATAAACTGATGGTGTAATGTGTTCTTCATCTAAAAGTGTAATACTGGATTAACCTCTTCCTCACTCACATCACTAATACTGTTCATTAGAATTTCCTTTGATTGTCGCTAAGGGCTCATATACCTCATTTACAGTATCTACATCTACGGACGACACCTCAGCTTGCTAGAATATCTCTTCCGTAACAATGAGGCAGGAAGGTGTGAGACCCAGGTGCTTAGTCTCTCCCTTTGCACAGCACATTGTTATCAAGTTTGTAGAGTCAGTCATTCCCAAATTTAGTAAAGTGCTAAGTACATCGATTCACGCTGGCACCCCTGACAATGTCGTTTACCAGACACCTAAGTCCTCCAGGTAATGCTAATAGATGAGTGTCTGTCAGCACAATGGAAGGTGTATATTTATCACTAAATAAGCAGAAACAGTAATAAGCGTAGCTTAGTTAAAAGGTGCCCATACTAGTGTGAGGTTGCCCAATGACGTCAGGACGGTCAGATGCATAACACAACACCGAAATAAATTCTGTCATGTAAAGGGGGACACCATGGGGGGACACCATCCTAGCAACCAATCAGATTACACCTTTCATTTTCCAAAGAGTCAGTGAGGAATGAAAAATAGAATCTGATTGGTTGCTAGGGGCGACTGAGCCAGTTTCACTTTACACCATGTTTGATAAATCTTCCCCCATGTGTTCTCAAATAGTTTAAAGGGTTAGTGTTATTTCTAAAAACTTTTGAGACCCGCTGCAAGTGTTAGTTATAGCCTGGTGAATTGATCGGTCTTAAGCAGTCCACACTTTGATGGCCTCCTGTTAGGAGTCTTTACAGTTTATGGTTCTATTATATGAGCTGCAATACACATCTATGGAGCCCAACTCCTGTAATCAGTCAGATAGGGAGTGAAACTCCCAGCCACACACTTCATCTAGCTATAACTAACCATCGCAGCCGGTCTCCAAAGTTTTTACGAATGTCACTAACACTATAAGGGGGCCTTCTTATGTTCTGTAAATATGGACAATGTGCTATGGAAGGGAATTCAGATTTTCCAGCATCATCATTCGTTTTGACGCTGGGAGCTCAGAAACTGTTTAAATCTTAGACACTTTTAGGGGTCATTAGAAGTGAGAACATACGTAAAATAATACATAAACATAATATGCCTTTGTTACAATACCATTATCAAAGTTGCACTGGGTCCGGCTCGATTCCACAGCTACATTACTGCTGTCATTGCTTGGACTGAGTTGTATACACAGTGCTGATAAAGACAGGCTAAAACTGTAGGGAAAATACATTTCTGCCTTTTGTACTGGATGTCAGACAGCTGAGCCTTCAAGTATCTTAAAAAGATCAAGAGGTGTTACTAAACCTCCTGTATACCCTGCAGGATAGTTATCATCCCAATTATCCTGTAGAGTTGGATGACAGTATCGTTGGCTATAAGCATGAGAGGCTACACATAGATCAGCCGCTCAGTGAGAGTTTTAGTCTTTTCCACTAGAAACAACACTGATTATTATGGTAACTAACAGAAATATCTGATTGGTTGATGTTTGGTTGTTTACTTGAAAGATCTGGAAAAAATAAAAAATAATAATAGTAGTGAAAATCCAAATTATTGCAAGATTGACTCATTTTAAGTGACCACTAGGGGGGACTAGTACTAGTGAAACTATGAGTGTCTGGTAAAACAATATGGCAGCTTCATTATGGGTCCGTCTAAACCCAGTTGTTTTCTGGCGGCTGCTGAAGTTGGATACAGCCAGAGAGGGTCCTGAAAAACATAGATACAACCTATGGCTTTATCCATGTTTTCCGGGCAGAATGCTGCACAGTCAGGTTTAGATGCACCCAAGCATGATCAAGATTCACTCATCTCTAGTTTTAAGACAATGAAGACTGGTATTGTTTTACCAGTTAAGGCAAAGACACTCATAGTTTCATTCGGACAGACCTAAGTGTACTCAAGATTTGCTTACCTGTACTTATCCTTAAAGGGGGTTTCCCACATTAGTAATACATAGCACTCTTTTGTATAGTTTTGCAGCTCAGTTTCATTGAAGTGACCAAAAGCTGAGTTGTAAGACCACATACAACCTAAGATGTGGCACCGTATCTGGAAGAAAAACAAAACTATTTTTCTAATCCTGGAAAACCCCTTCAAGATGTGAAGACTTTAAACTAAAAAGAAAGATAATCCATGGTTGCAATATATGTAACTTAACCTATGCTTATTCTTATTCTTATTACCCAGTCTTTTTGTTTTACTATAATCTTAGAAATAGAAATAATAGGTAAATACCCCCATTGATAACTCAATAACCTATGTCCTGCTATCTAATATTATATCGATTTGGCTGGCGGAGAGTTAAATTTGTTTAGTGATGTCCGGGCCCACACACCGACTTGCAGCACTCTACTTCTCACGCCCTGTTCTCTAAACACTGCCTGCTCTTCTGACCCTACCTCCAATTAGGCTCCGCTAGGTGACAGTGCCTTTATTCTTGCTGAAGCCAACAAATCTTCTTCTCCACTGATGCTCGAAAGTGCAGACCAGTTAAAATATACTGTATTTAGTCACCAGCATAGCTATTTACTAACACAATTTAGAATCCATACACTGCTCAGGAAAAGAACATTTGGATTGCATCTCCCCTATGCATTTCCTATTTGCACTGTGAAAAATTCTGTTAAAATAACTTGCAAATATTTAGTTCAACTTATATTGTACTGATCTTGAGTTACATGATGTTTCCATCCCCAAAGCTTATTTCCAAATAATTTAGGTTTCCTTTTACAGGAGAGCAGTGTATTGTGGGAGCCCAGAGAGCAGTGACACATAACTAAACTGTTAGGTCACATGTCTAACACATGGGAGGAAATAAAACATGTTTCCAAGAACAGAATTTAAATAAAAAAAAAATATATATATATAAATATATATATATATATATATATATATATATATATATATATACACAATTTATGGCGATGCCATCATAACATCTTTTTTAGATGAAAAAACAGCCATTAATAATGATCGCAATCAATATTTACGGCTGTCCTTATAAAATAATGGCCATTATTTCACTTATAAAGGCGTTGTGGGAAGATAGCCTATGTATGTAATCAGTATCAATAAAAAGAAAGGAAAATTTGCTCCAAGTAGGTCTTAGACATTTCCAGTTTTCATTTTACACTGCGTAAGGAGACCCGCTGTAGCCAATAGAAGAGTATGCAGAGCAGGTGTAACCCCTCTATTAGCACTCTCAGAAGAAATGTCCCGACTGGATTATTAGCAGGAAGATTAGTCAGCTACTACTTACTAAAAAGGAAACCTTTAGAAGGGTTTTTTATAGTAGTATTGACTTGGCCTCAGGATAGCTAGTCGATATTAGATCAGGCAGCATCCAACCCACAGCACCACTAATGATCACCTGGGTGAAAAAGCCCCTAGTATCAAAGTCCTTGGAATTTATTTAAATTTTTTAGTTCATAATGAAAAGTTAAAGTGTACAGTACCTCCATTGGTGGGAGTCCACTTTGAGAAAAAACATTAATCACTGTGTTCGATCATTTATGTAATGTAAATTTATATTCAATATGGCACCAAAACAGGTTTCTAAGCACCCGCTCTCGCTGCCGCATCTACCTATACACTATGAGCATCTCACTGAGTTTCCGTAGCTCCCATTTGCAGTGCAAGACCCAGCATAATGTAAGTCTATGGAGCCGGGTCTCACGCTGAAGATGGGATCTATGGAGAAGCAGCAAGAAGCTTAGACGCGTTCGTGAGCTGAGAGAAGGGCCCTAGGAAGTCTATTCTGCCGCCATATTGAAAATAGATTTAGAGAAATGACTATCATGCACAGTGCTGCACAATAGTCATTCCTCAAAGAAATCCTGTATTTCCATATAACTTATGCCCCATAGCAAAATATCAATTATCTTCTGGTTCTGCTTTACACCAGCAACTCCAAGTGATGACATGAGAGTTCAGCATGCTCCCATATAATTCCCAGTAAAGAACAATAAAGATGTCAGCCTTAAGCCAGATGACTAACCAGAGTTGGGGCATCTTTCCATGGACCTTTTGATATCCACAGGAGCAGCTCCTGGCAACATACACCCTTGCCAATACAATTTTCAACTACTTTCATGTCTACTAAATTTATGGCACCATGATTCAAAACAGTATGTAGGTTGGGACCAGTTTTATCTGGGGCCCTTCCTTATAGTCTTCTTACCACCTTCCCTTATAGTATGTATGATCCTATAGATGGACGATGGTTTTACTAACCTGCCAATATTTGGTCATAACAATCCAGTATTGCATTTTAAGATGCTTAATTTTTGTTTCCTTTCAGACAGGTAAGGTGATATCAATGTTCCTCTATTTGTTTCTAAAACTAGAATTTCTTTGTCCTTATCTCTGTCTAGTAAACCTTGTATATTTTTGTGTGTTTAGAGTAACCTAGAACCATAGACAAGCTTCTCTCCTAGAACCCAGCCCCTGAGCATTTCAACATGTGTTATATTGCAGAGAAAGACATACTGTAGTTCGCTCTCTCTTTCAGAGCTGTCTATGGGGAGATAGGGGGGTAAAAATAGATTGTAATAGATGGTTAGCTTTAAAATGTGTATCCTTCTTCAGGTCAACAAGAAATGACTGTTAAATTAAAGTGTATATCGAGGCAGCTCTGAAACTTAGGGTGGACTCCATTTTTGCATTTGAAATCTAAAAACTAGACCCTGCTATTCATTCATTTGTGTGATTCCACAAATCACTTTTATTTGGCTAATTGAAAATCAGTCTAATGCCTATCCCCTACTTCTTTTTATTTTCTGTCTTGTGTCTTTTATCTATCTGTATATCTAAAAGAAAAAAAAAAATGATATCCATGACACTATGGGATGTCATTAAAAAAAAAAACATGCAAGCCTATTGCCTACCGTAAGCTTCATAAAAGTGACCACCTGTCTGCAAGCACCTACTGTCTGTCCTGTCTGTCGCAGTAGAACATTCAATCAAACACATGCCCAGAAATATCATTGAAAAATCAAATATATATATATTTTTTTTTTCCGTTAAACTAACTCATGTTTGATCCTCTTATATTCTAATGCCTTTTTACCTATATGGATTGATCAGGCACTTCTACTAATATTTACTATAGATATGTTTTCATGATGTTAAAAAAAATAATAATAATATAAAAAAAAATCAAAAAGTTGACTAGCAATTCAAAAAGTTTTCTGAAGGTTTTCTTTTTCATTCATTGCCTGAACCCTAGTACTTAACTTGCTAAACTGGGGCCCCTGTCTGCTTTCCTGAGTCTTTATGTTGTTCTGGTTTGTTTCTTCTTACCCTGCAAACTTCTAGCTGGACTGAAGGGTAAGTGCTTCCCTATAGATGGCACAGCTCAGATAATCTGACCAGATTATCTGACATATGCAGTGTGCTTTTTTTCTCTCTAAACTTTTCTCATGTTTAGATCTGTAGTCAAAATATTCATGTTTTCCTAAATCTAGGTTTGAATTGTAAGTTTCCATACTGAAATTAGGATGCATGTGATGTTTGCATAATTGCCTTCTCTCCTTGGCTTGTACTCTAGCATCACATGATGCTCTTGATCTAGAATATTTATGTTTCTTTCTTTTTTTTCTGTGTGTTTTTGTGTGTTTTTGTTTTCTTAGGCCTAAAAAAACAGCAATGCCTTCATTTTTTTAATTTTTTTTTACCATTTATTTAAAAAATTTTAGTACTCATAACTACATCCCATGGTTTGCAAAATGCTTGTGACCCGACCATCTTGCACTGCAACAGGAAAATGCAATTTTTAATTTTCAGCCACATTCACTTTTTTATATATAAAATCTGTTTGTAAATGTCATTAATGGTTTCAATGGGCTGCATGAATGAGTTCACATATATGCCTGTAACATGTAATAGCGAGTGTCAGGAACATGGCATTAAAGGCACACCAACCATGCTAGAAACTTTTAATAGTGGTTCCTATATTATATTAATGTTTTAAGCACTTTTTTTAAGGCTATGTACACAAGTATAGCTGTGATTTCCATTTATTAAAGAAACCATGATGAAGTGCTGGATCTATCGTATGACGGATATCACCAGTGCCCAATAGATTCATTGACCTGTTGTTCAGTTAGTCATTTGGGTTTCAATGCGGTATGCATTGGTTTTACAGGAAATATTGAGTATACAGCATTACGGTACTGGTAATGTTGAGTGTATTTGGTGACAGTGTAAGCAGAATCTTAAAGAGTATTATCCTATAAAGTGTATCCTTAAAGGAAGTTATCCTCTATCCACAGGATAAGATATAACAAGCTGATCAGAGAGGATTTAAAGAACATGGACATAATCACCACCAAAGTGATCGGAGTGCACCGTGTATGCCTGGCCCCTACCCTATTCATTCATTCTGTTCAGCAGACCCAATGAGGCATGTGTGGTGCGCTGCATACATTTTGGGGACGATTCTACCACTGTTCTTGGGATCTCCACCAATAAGCTTGTTCTTGGGATCCTCAACTATAAGCTTGTTCTTGGAATCCCAACCTATAAGCTTGTTCTTGGGATCCCCCCTATAAGTTTGTTATTCCTGGAATACACCTTTGGGCTATGTTCACTCAGGTGAAAGTAAGGCCGTTGTCGCAATCGGCAACAATGGCCGTATTTTGTACGTAAAGATACGCTGCATGTTCTTCTGTGGGATCCCGGCCGGAGCATATATACAGAATATACGCTCTGGCCGGGATCCCAAACGGTGCTGCAAAGAACTGACATGGCCATAGAAAACGATGTCAGTGCACACTGTGGAGTGAGCGGCTGCAGCTTGCTTGCTTCACAGTGTGCTATAGGAAGTTCTGATGCGGGCGTGCGCAGGTGCGCCCGCATCAGAACTCTACGGCCATAAAGATCATCTGATCTTTGCAGAGACCAGCTGCTCCGTGACCCGGCCAGGTCACGGAACGGCCGGTCTCTTACGCCATGTAAACATGGCCTAAATATATAAGTATTGCCTTATGCCTTACTTAATTTGCCTCATAGACTTGTAAATTCCTCGGAAATAATTATCAATTTTAAAACTAGAGCATTACAAAGTACCAAGACGCGATTGGGAAAAATATGGCCTGCTAAACCTCTACATGAAAAAGTACAAGATATGGTATAAACCTATGAATTAGGCTCATGTGTGTAAGTGTGTAAGAGCCACCAACCCAGATTCTGTCATTCTGGATGAAATGCAGTTCTATTTTTGTTGTCTAAGCAATGGACACCTTATTGAAACCCAACTCATTCTAGATAAGAAGGCCCTATTAGTAGCTTCTAGCATCTATCATGCACTAGAACTGGTGCTGCATCTTGGTTTCCATTTATAACAGAAACCGTGATGAAGACCTGAACAGAGCCTTACGCATTAGCGACATTAAGCAATTTGTTTAAGTCAGAGCAAAAATATAAAATAAAACAATCATACTACCTGAACCATAAGTCATCTCTAAATAGAGCTACCAACTGTGGCTTCCAATTCTTTTTATACAAATTATTCAAGTTAGTTAAAAGGATTGTCCAGTCATGTAACTTTCTTTTGGAGCAGCTCAGAACAATGTAAAAGATGAAAAGAGGTCATAATCATCTCATTGATTCCCTGTTATTCCCATTCTAGAGCTTTTATGCCTCCAATGCCTTCCTTTGGTCCCTCTCTATATGGTAACCCAGCAGTAAGAGTGATGTTTTAACACTGTCAGTGATTGACTACAGCCTATGTAAGGGGCCTATTACACACAGCAATAATCATTCAAATTAGGCCGATATCGCTCTGTGTAGTAAAGACAGCAATCAGCCAAACAGCTTATCGTTGCCTTTTGGCAAGTTTCAAAATCATTGCCCGCTGACCGTGCATTGCTATAGGTAGTGCGGCCAAAGACTAATGATAGTGGGTATAAAATAATAAAGCTATTACTTACATGTCTAGTCTCCCCTGGTGTCCTCAGGCCTTGTCAGTGGGATTCCCTGGTCTCTGCAGTTGCAGCTCTCACTTCTGGTCCCATCTCTAACAAGCTACAAGCTACAGGATAATCGAGCTGTGTAATAGGCTCTGTAAGCAATCGTCGATCTAGCATAGCATTTTTTGAACATAATTCTACTAAGGCAAAAGTTTTAATGTAGTCACCCAACAGTCACACCCATGTATTACAAAAAAAACATCTAAGACTTTGAAAAAACGTAGCGTTCTGAAAGTCCAGCCCTCAAACAGCAATAAAAACAAAAATTCCAACATACGTTAAGTTTTTTCTTCACTTTAAGGGTGCAGCAGATCAGCAGGAGATATGACAATACAGATTTAATGCTGTGTTCAGTTATTTAGGTGAAATCTGCTGCAGATCTGCTGTGGATCCGCAGCAGAAAATCCGCTGCGGATCCGGTACGTGGGAACATACCCTAAATGAGTTTGGGTTTCTTATTACACATAAAGGTTAAAATAGCTAAAATACCCCTGAAATAGTAGATACACTGGACTGGACTCTCTTTTGTAACCGTAAACATATCCAGTCGATTTTATTACTCAGCAGCACATTGTTCCTCCAGTAAATTAATTATTTGAAATAGTATTTTGGTTCCTAGTAGTATGGCATTATGCCCTATGTATATACCTTTTTATCTCTATGTTCCCATTATAAATTCAAAAGCATTTTGTTTAATCCTTAATATAGAACCACAAATGTAAAATGTTTCCTATGCACACAGCTACTGCATACTGGAAGCTTTCTTCTTCAGAAAATCTGCCCATGAAAAGTCACGGAAACTAATATATGTTTTGCTCTTTGTGGCACGCTTCTAGTTTAAGCCCTGATTTAATTTACCGTACTGTACAACTAAGTATATACGTTCTTAGAGTTGCCATGAAAAGCATTAGGGAAAAAAATCTAGCTGTCTTTATACTGGCTTCTTTTTTTTTTTCAAACATATTTTTATTCATCCAAGACAAGTACACAAATCAGCATATGAAAAGCAGATGCAGCAAACAGGAATTTGTCCAGATAAAATTATTTTTTTGTTTTTCTTTCCCAACACACAAAGACCTGTGCAGTACCACCAGATGTGGATCTAAGGGCAAAGACACCTGAAGTTTGGCTCTTAAGAAATCTAGAAGGGCCTGCCAAAATATTTGCACCCTCGAGCAAGTAAAGAGCCCGTGGTAGAGGTCAGTCAATGGGTCCCCACAGTTAGGACAAGCAGTAAGCCGCTCCGGGTGATCCGGGGTTCTAGGGACATTAAACCCATATGTCGCATGGTGGATCAATTTAAAATATGTTTCCCGCCACTGTTCACAGATAACTGCCGCCCTAATAGATGCCCAGCTCTTGAGAATTTACTCAGATAAGTTGGCTAACGGCAGTTTCCCCCCCCCCCAATATTTAAATAGAGACGGCTCTAGCCCCTCTGTGGAGGCCTTCCTCATAGTGACGTTTAGAGAAGACAAGGAATGTATTGGGGATGATGTAGTAACATATATGGATAGGTCATTAGAGGAAAGTTCTCCCCTCAAATCGCGTAATCTGGAGAGCAAGAAGCTCCTGATCTGACCGTAAGCCAAGAAGTGACAGGGGCCCAGTCCATATGCTGTTTTAACCTCCTGAAAAGTCATATATCTAGACTCCTGCCTCACGATCAGATCAGAAGCAACCCCTATTCCCGCCCTCCTCCAGTGCTTAAAACTAGGGTGAGAGTCCGCATGGACGAATTCGGGATGGTCCCAAAGGTCCATATGAACACTCATAAGCATAGGAAGACCTAATAATTTGCGTCCATGCTGCCTTTTATTGTATCTCTAAATAGCAGACTATTCTTTACTATTGGAGGTAGTTTTGCATATCTAGTGTGGAGGAGACCATTTAAGGACCAGGGTGCCACCATTTGGGCTTCCATAGCATAGTTGGAGTAGATGCTGGACCCCCTTAGCCAGTCCACACCATGGCGGCACAAGCATGCCAAGTTATAGCACCGTATATCAGGTAGGTTGAGCCCCCCTTTCACCAGCGGGAGAGTTAGCTTCTTCCACGCTATCCTGGGGCGTTTACCGGCCCATATAAATTTGGTGAAAGCGGAAGTGAGGGAGGCCACATCTGAGTGCTGAAGTAATATCGTTTGGAGGGGGTACAGCAGCTTCCCAAAGCCCATCATTTTCAGGAGTGATACCCGTGCCAGCAATGAAAGAGGCAGGGCGGACCATCTGGAGAGGTCAGACTGCAGTTTTCTGAACAGGGGAGGGAAATTTAGGGAGTACAGAGAACCTGCTACCTTCCCCACCTTAATCCCTTAATATGTGATGTGGTCCGAGGCTAGTTTTATTGGTAGTGTAGGGGGAACTCTCCGGCCCGGGGAGCCTGGGGACGAAAGCAATAGGAGCTCACTTTTATCCTTGTTCACTTTGAAACCCGACTGGGAGCCAAAGGTATCTAAGTGCTGGAAAACAGCCGCCAGATCTGAGTGAGGGTACTCCAGAAAGATGAGTAGGTCATCTGCAAAAAAGATGGCCTTGAGTTCTGTGTTTCCCACCTTTATTCCCCTAAAATCCTCTGCACTCTGCAATCTGCGGGATAGAGGCTCTATAGCCAAATCAAATAGTAAAGGGGATAACGGACACCCCTGGCGCGTCCCTTTGCAAAGCGCAAATGTTTGTGATAGGAAGCCAGGGGTGTGAATCCGTGCCTGAGGGGAAGAGTAGAGACCCCTAATAAATGATAAGCACGCCCCGTTGAATCCCAATGCCCCCAACACCTGGAACATCCATCCCCAGCTCACACTATCAAACGCTTTTTCAGCATCAATGGACAGGAGAGCTGGGGATGGATGGCCAAGGGGTCTCATCTTAATCTCATCCAACACAGCCATCACCTTGCGAACATTAGCAACTGCCGAGCGGCCCTGAATAAATCCCACCTGGGCTGGAGACACCAGATCCGGCATTAAACTCGCCAACCTGTCCGCCATGATTTTGGAAATGATCTTGAGATCCAGGTTTATTAAGGAAATGGGTCTGTACGAGTTAAGATTCAAAGGGTCTTTACCGGGTTTCAAAAGTACCTTAATGTAGGCCATGTTGGATGAGGCCGGTATCGACCCTCCCTCTAAGTAGTAGTTATACAGAGATAATAACGCAGGGGTGATATCGTCGCAGAGTATCCTAAAGAAGTCCCCAGAGAGGCCATCTGGACCCGGGGCTTTATGAACATTAAGGTTAGAGATCACCCGCTTAATGTCCTCAGATGACACAGGCGCATTAAGCAAGGTCGTGTCTTCTTCGGAGATCTGTGGGAGATTCTGTAGCAGACTATGGGGGGCTGACGGTGAAATTATATCTGTGGAGTATAATTTTTGATAGAAAGATTGCAGAGTGTCAGTGATTTTTTGGGGTGATTTTGGATCGTGCCCGCCATAACTCTCATTTGAGCAATGCGCTGGGATGAATGGGGACCCCGAGCGTATCTCGCCAGTATGCGCCCCGCCTTGTTCCCATGTCGGAACAAGAGAGAGTCATATCGGGTACGGTGCATGTCCTCCTTCCTCTCCAACCATGTCCCATAGCTGGTGCGAGCCTGTTGCCACGCCTGCCGAGTAGTGGAGACTACTCGGCAGAGACGTAAGGAGACGTAAGGAAATTAGTATATGCTTCCCGGAGGGCTGCACTATAGGCTGCCACAGCCGAGGCAATTTCTTTTTTTTTAGAGGCCTTATATGCCATAATGCGCCCGCGCAGGACTGCCTTTGCAGCTTCCCAAAATAGTCGGGGTTGGTCAGTGTGAGCCGCATTATCAAGGGAATACTCCATCCACCAGTGTTTGAGTAGCTCTTTGAAGCAGTCATACTTTGACACAGAAAGTCCGTGCCTCTAGGCAGATGAGAGGAAAAGGAGCAACATAACGGGGAATGATCAGAAATGATCATATCTTCTATAGAGTGCGTCTGCAGTCTTGGCAACCAGGATTGAGAAGCTAGGACATAATCAATCCTGGACCAAGTATCATGTGGAGCTGAATAGAAGGAGTATTCCCTTGCGTCCGGATTGAGGTGTCTCCAAGTATCTGTAAGAGGCACATTATGACACATGGTAGAGAGAGGAGAAGGACGAGCACCTGTTCCCGTCGTCCCGGACACGCTAACGGTTCTATCTTCAGAAGGATGCATCACGTCATTGAAATCACCCGCCACAACCTTGTTGGGACAGGCATCTGACAGTAGTTGAGACGTGAGCTGCGAGAAGAAATGAGAGTTATTACTATTAGGTCCATATATGTTATAAATCTGAACCTCCTCATTCAGTAAGCGCATATGAAGTGTGCATATTCTACCCGCCGCATCATGGGAAGAGCCCAGGATTTCCCCAGGAAAAGATCTATTTATCAGGATTAGAACCCCTGCCTTCCGCTCTACTGCAGGAGATCCATAAACCTTCCTGACCCAAAATTTTTTCATTCTAAAAAAGTCAGGGGAGTCCAAATGGGTCTCCTGCAGCAGGGCCAGATCTGGCTTCAGCTTGTTAAGATGGCGCAGTACTGCTGTCCTCTTATGTGGTGACCTAAGGCCCTTGACATTCCACGTAATTAATTGAAACATTGCAAGTCATAAAAGAAATTTTGTGACCGGAGGGACCCCGATCCAGAACCTCACTTCGCAGGAATTCCCCCCCCTCCCCCCCCCCCCCATTCCCAACTAACCCCCCTCCCTCTAACATCCCTCCCCCCTCTAAACTTATAATCAAAAGGAAGAATAACAGTGAAAAAAACCTCCAACGACCGGTTGACGGGAGGCTGCTGACAGCGTCCCGTAACCTTGTCTCCGACTTCACTTTTTTCCACACAATAAAGGGGTAACAACAGAAAAAAGAAAAAGAAAAGATAGAACCTTGCAGTCCATCTCTAATATAGACCCAGCTCCCGTGCTGAGGCAGAGCATAACTTGAGACTAAAGCGATCATTATATTAGCATTGAACGACAGCCCCTTATTACTAGACGTAAAGAATACTCATAAATGACTTAGTGTCCCTCAGAGTCCCACGTCAGATAAGGAGGATCTGCGCTTTCTCTGTTCCCTCGGAGCAAGATACCAGTCCGTCTCACGATGGGTCCCCCGCCGTGGTGTACGACTGCCTGTGCGGTCAGGTGGATCATGGCGGCTGCTCCCATCGTCGTCTCGAGAGGGCCAGATATTGTCGTCGAAGTATTCTTGCAGTCCTTCCTTAGCCTCGTCTGGCGTGCGGAACGTGGACATAGAACCGTCTGGATGGAATACTCGCAAGATAGCTGGGTGCAAGAGGGCGAAGCGTATTTGTTTCTTGAATAGCATAGAACACAGCGGTGAGAACAACTTGCGACGTCTCAAGGTTTCCGCAGAGTAATCACCGAATATCAGCAATTTGGCCTCTTGTAGCAGCAGATCAGAGGTTTTACGTCTAAAGGCCCGCAAAATCTCGGTCTTATCTACGTAATCGAGATAACGTACAATCACCTGTCTCGGGCGAACTCTTGGCTGTAAAGCCGGGTGGGAAACATCAGGAGCAGTGTCTCTTAAATCCGGGCCCAGGCGGTGTGCCCGCTCTACTTTGCACACGCGATTCAGGCCTAAGAGGTTAGGAATGGTTACCTCACATAAGGCCGCCAAGTCCCGTTGCTGAACAGACTCTGGGACTCCAATTACACGTAGGTTGTTCCGCCTGGAACGATCTTCCAGGTACTGCAATTTGTCCAAGAGCCTGCGATTCTCCCCCGCCAGGTCAGTAAGCTTAGTGTTGGCAGAAGATGAAAAGTCCTCCAGCGTGAGTATGCGAGACTCCGCTTCCTCAATACGGCGGCCATGATGGGCAATTTCTGCTTGTAGTTGTTGCAGCGAGGAGGACACAGTGGCGACCAAGGTTTCCTGGATGTCTGGAGCGATTCTTTTCGCCACTTCAATCGCCAGCTTCTTATAGTCCAGGCATACCGGGTCGCTCTCATCGTCTGAGTGGCAGGCAGTCGAGTGAGCTGGGGAGCTAGCGCGCGAACCCGGGGCTGAGGCTGACGCCACCATGTCAGTGCCGCGCGTCTTCTGCTTCCCTGCCTTGCCTTGGCCTTTACCTCGGGTTTTCTGGCCCATCGTTTGGACAAAGCGGTCCATCCAATTCCCCACAGGTGAGGGGCCGATGATGTTCAGCTTTAGAGGTCAGTTGTGCGGGTCAGTGGCTAGAGAATCTGCTGCCTCACACGGAGCTCCGGTCTAGCGTGTCTTTACCGCATGGCGCCGGAATCGGAAGTCATACTGGCTTCTTAGCTGATCATTGAAACTGTACCGTGTGCTTATCACCTATGTACTAAATATGCTGCCATTGGAAATAAACATTAGATTTAGAATCTGATTGATCATTTTTCCCTTCCCTTCCTTTTTTAACAAATCTGTTTTTATTAAAGGAAATTTGATATACACATTAGCATTAAATATTTACCAATAAAAGAAAATTAAAAAAAAGAGGGGGGGCGTATAAAGGAGCACTAGCAACCGATGTTGTGCAATGGACAGCTAGTCCGCATCCAGGATGGGAAGACTAGGGCACGTAGGGGGGTTTGTAACACTTTATCTATAAGCCAGCCATAGCAAACCACATTTTCAAAAAGGCATCATGTCGGCAGTCAGCCAACTCCCAACCTACAGATCTGGTTTATTTATTCACTCTTGCAAGGTGGGAGGGGAACTACTGAGCCAGAGGGGAGAGATCAACAGTTAGTCCCTTCCTTTTTAACTCTTTTTTTCGATTGCCTTAAAGAGGACTTGTCAGTAGGCAAATAGTGGTGGAAATAAGCGCATGGCTATGTGGGGCTAGTCATCAAGATTCTGGGCATACATTTTTTATTTTGATCGTCCTCCCGATCAATGATATATAAGCCTTTTTGTTAATATGTATACCATCTCAAGAGCCCAGCAGGAGTCCATTTCCACTTTATCAAGTAGCTCAGTCAGACTCAGGGTAGTTGTGGCAAGCAGGCTGAGGCTGTGGAAAGTAATAAAGAGGGCATGGGCATGGGACTTAAGCCAGGGAACTCGCTCTGGGCACGTAACCTTCATTTGCATAATAAGAGAATGGTCTACAGTCTTACCAATTGAGAGGACTAATGGAGTAAAAGGGGTATGCCCAGAATCATGATGACTAGTCCTATCTATAAATAAATCAAAAGTGGAAACAGCACCAGCCCTTTCAAATATATAAAGTAGATGATCCAACCGTCCAGAACCAATATCAAAAATAGTTATGGGGACAGCATCTCAAGTTAAGCAAACATGGTTTTATTCACATCCTACTACACAACATTTTGACTGAGACCCAGCTCAAGAAATGCTGGGCGTCAGCCGAATCGTCGCATAGTAGGATGTGAATAAAACAATGTTTGCTTCACTTGAGGTGCTGTCTCCATCGCTATTTTTATATTAGTTCTATCTGTCAATGGACTTATGTACAACACTGTTTTTTCTGCTGACATATCTACTTAAAGGCTCTGCTTACACAATGTTAAAATTGAGTGGATGGTCGCCATTTAATGGCAAATATTTGCTGTTATTTTAAAACAACGGCTGTTGTATTGAAATAATGGCCGTTATTTACTGTTCTATGGCGGCCATCCACTCAATTTCAACATTGTGTGAACAGATCCTTTCTGTGTTTTTAATCCACTCCTGGTTTTGGTTGCAATATGAGGACCACAATACTGACTGAAATATATGTAGTGTGAACCCAGCCTAAACATACAGTAAGAAAGTATAAAAATATAAAACTCTTTAGCAAAATTACACAGTGATGCTAAAATGTTCATCTAGAGGGAAACACACACATTGTTCTTTTTGTAACTGTTAATACCAAAAAGGTTAAATAACAATATATATAATCCCAAGACAATGGTTGAGTGCCTTTAATGTAAAATGCTACAGATTTATTTGAATATTATTATTATATTTTATTTCTCTTGTTTCTCTCATAGTCCTCCTGAATTGTTTAGTTTGTGGATGTTTACTTTTTGTCTTCTCACTTATTTCTATAATTTTATGTTTGAACACCCAAGAGGGCATTAGACTTGTCATGAGAGTTGGCAAATATGTATTTGGAGTATTTTGAATGCAATATGAGATGGAGCAGGTGACGTCCCTCCTGACCATGAATACAATACTCCTTATCCTTCCTTCTTTCTTTCTCTCCTTTATTTTGCTTACATTCCCCTTGGATAGCAGGCAGAATCTTATCTTTACTTCTTCAAGCAGATACAATATTCTTTTTCGGGGTGTCTGAATAGGACTCCAGCAAAGCAAAGCTGCAATATGATAACATGCTGGAGGTTGCTATTTTTTATTAAACAAACAAAAAAACTATACCTATTTTTTTTTCAACTAAAAAATAAAAGGGAAAGGATGAATGAGAGAACGAATGAATGGACTTCTTGGATTGAAATCTTAGTACTTTGCACCATTCGCTATCTTGTGAGATCTTGACGATTGTTTGTTCTGCTTGACATAAATCTTTTAACACTCCATTCAGTTCACTGCTATGTTTTTCTTGTATGATCAACTCGTATCTGCTACATTCACTTTTGACGTTTCAAGCGTTTAGGCATTTGGAGGCCTGCCATAACCTTGCATTATCTGGCTTGTCTTCCTGCGCCAAAAAGCATGAAACCCAACTATAACATTCCACATTAATAGCATGAACAAAATGTGCGCAAATCACAAAAAAAAAAGCATGCTACTATTGACATATGTTCCCATGAACTGTATTTTGGAATTAACTGCTCATTAAATCTGAACAATTTTGCATAAAACTATCCAATGACATTTATGCTCTGTATTATTATACTGTTGTTGTTATTTGATAATGTCGATTATTATTCTGATTAGATTATGCTATTCAGTACAGAATATATTCTATTACAGTTCTACAACTGGTGATAAAATATTATTTAATGAGGAATTTTTGTAACTGAACAGATCATTTTCGAGATAAAAAAAATAATACTATTAGGTTATCATTATTATTAATATGACTTTATTTCGAATATTCTAATATATATATATAGTACACTAACGTACAAACCTATTTTTTTAGCCATATTATTTTTAATAGACATGTATCACAATAATTCAGCGATCAGTTTTATAGATAATAACTGACTTTTTTTTTTCTTCTAAGGATTTAAGAATAATTTAATAATGTTAATAATTAACATAGCATTAACATGGTGAAACCATTCCCTGGACCTTATATAAAAATATTAGACCTTTGTAATTCTACTAAACTTAAAAACAAAAAAAAAGTGCATGCTTGGGGCATATATGTTTGTGTGCGTGCGTATGTGTGTTTATTTCAAACCTCTACATATCAATTCTTAAATGTGTGCAGTTATTTCCTGTTGTTGTGGCTAACTTTAAAATTACAGTTATGTTCACATCTATAAATTCATTGTGTATATGCTTAGAAGCAGACCGTGCATAGTCATAATTCCCACTACCTCTTTTTAGGCCAAATAACGGCCGTTATTTTGTAATGACGGCCATGAGTAACAATCATGATTATTCATGATCGTTAATCATTTTTAAACGCCATCATTTTAAAATAACAACCGTTTTTGCCTAAAAAAAAATGTGTGAACATAGTCTTAAGCTATGTTCAGGCTATTAAACTCAGCACAGATATAGGCTATGTTCCCACTAGGTAAAAATAAGGGCATATAACATCCGTTGTTGCAAAACAACGACCATTATTAATTATGTTGATCATTAATAATAGCAGTTTTTTTGCAACAACGGACGTTATTTGCCCTTATTTTTACCTAGTGGGAACTTAGCCATAGTGTGCTTTATGTCAGCATAGCGTTCTGCTTGTATCACAAACATAGTGAACTTTGAGTATGAACATACTTACCTTTTTAGGAGGCCATGGGTGTGGCAAAAAAACTTGCATACATATAACTAGACGGACATTTAATCAAGTTATAAAGAACCAGCCTGAAATAAAGCAGAAAAAAAAAAAAATCTACAAACAAGTCCCAATAACCCCTATTTACCCTCAATTATCCCATATAGTTTGTATATCCCTTAACAGTATATTACAATTTTTCATGTCGACAAAAAATAGATCTGTTTTGTGTTGTTTTCATAAAAGTGATCAAACATCACATGACCACCACTAATATTCAGGTCAGGAAACTTTTGTGGTGTCTCTGTTTCTTGTACTGTATGTAAATCCTTTGTTGTCTTAGATTCCTGTCGGTTCTTTTCCAAAAAGTGATTATCTATATCTTAGGTGTAGGAGGGTTTTTTTTTTTTTTTTTTTACCTTTAGGCTATGTTCCCACAACATCTTTTTATAACTGTTTGAGGCAAAATAACTGTTTTTATTAAAGGCCAATAAAAGACGTTCTGGGAACATAGCTATATATGCCATAAACAGTAAGAAAAAAAAATTACTATTTTTGTTTTTCCTTTTTTTATTTTGCTAAATAGCTCTATAGTGTCAAAGAAAAATAAAATTAACTTTTACCGGCAGAAGGCCTTGTGAATTAAAAATAATTCTACATTCGTTGCTTGAGATCATTTCTCAAAGCCGTTCTGCTGCTGGTGTATGCACATGTTTCACTTGTGCTTTTGGTATCTGTAGAGAACTTTTAATGCAGCCTTACATTTCATATTCAAATCTCCTAGAAGATTACCCACTTGAGCTATAGAACACGAACAGCATGCACAGCGGGAGACTGAGTGTTTCTCAGTGGTGGGCAAGAGTGTTTTTTTAATTCCTTCAAAATTAGCCACATTATTTTTCTCTATGATTTCACCTTCTCTATAATTGATAGAAGAAAATTATGGTTTTAAAATAAAATAATTTCATACTTTAGTTAAATTATTAGGTTACCATATTTTTGTTTCTTTGTTGACATTGCAAAAAAAAATTATTTAAACAATTCAAAATAATACCACATAAAAAAATGTTGATTTTTTTTCTTTCAATATTTATTTTTAAGTGTCTTTTTCCATAATATAAAAAAATTGCTAACGGTTGTAAATTTTAGATTTGGTTTAAAAGCTTTCATTGTATTTCAATTATTTTATTAATGATTTACCTTTATAGGCTTTGTTCACACAACATCATAAAAACGGCTGTTTTGTTTTGGACGGCCCTTATTGAATGCCAAAAGATTTCTGTATTTGATAATAACAGCCTCAAATAATTTTTATTATCATTATATGCAGCTGCAATTAGCAAAGGATGGATGTCCAGAAAAAAAGGCTGTAATTTCGAGATTGTGTGAACATAACCATGAAGTTGACAAAATATAAAATAATTGAAGGCATTCCAAGATTGCATAGATCTACTCAGACACACATGTTAAAAAAAAACCCTCTAAGGGGGCTAGTGATCATAGAAAATAGACAGCCCAATAGGTCTGTAAGTAGGGTTAAGCAAAGAGGCCGAAATGTTCAGGTTTTGCAATATTCTTTAAGCCTGGACGCTCGGCATTTGACCCTAAATAGGCTGTATCCACCTTTTCCGAGACTCCTTATGGTTGCATCCAACTTGTGCAGCCGCGGGGAGTCAAATACAGAGCATTCAGATTTGGAAAACGTTGCCCAACCCAAACAGTTCAGTCTCTCGACCCAACATCCAGTTCAGTCTCTCCACCCACCTAAGATATTCCTTGATTAGTATGTAATGCGTGCAAATGTGTTATTGGGTAGGGGGCATGGCAAAATCTTTGCTTTTGCTTTTTGCTCAATTATCAAAAAAATATGGTTCACATGCTCACCAAATGACAGTGACTAAGATAGCATAAACTCAACCTGTTGTGGTCCGGGCCAGTGAAAATTGGCAAGTTTGATAAAATTCTGATTCCTTATTTTAACATAATGATTGTATGTGAGGAAACAAAACATTTCTTTTGGCCATTTCTAAATATTTTTTGTGTGTAAGCGTGTGATTTATTCAAAATCTCTCAAATTTCTGTATAAAAAATATTGCCTTATTTATGTGTAGGCCATCTGCTATGTGAATAACAAAAAATCACAATAAATGGAGGTATTTATCATGAGACCGTTTAGGATGCCAAGTGTAGAGGGAAATAAAAAAGAAAATCTAAACATGAACTAAACATCAACCTTAATGATTCAATGAAGTCACAGAATTGGAGGAAGTTTTTTGTGACATTAAGGGGTCATTTACCTCAGGTAGAAAAAAAAGAGGTACACCAATGTTTTTTCTATACTCACACTGTAATTGATGTCTGATAATATAAAGGGGTATTCCTACTGGAAGACATTATAAAGTATCTACAGAAAAGGAGATAACAAGCTGATCCCACTCATCCAGAGCACTCAACTCTTTCAGGGACAATTATTTTTTCTGTTCTTAGGATCAGTTAAGATCCCAGCAGTCAAATCCCTACCGATCAGCTTGTTATTTGCTAACCTGTAGGGGATAACCGGCTGAATTCTGATGCAAAACCTTTTAGTAAGTGTTTTCCTGCAGTGCCACCACAGGGGAAATTAAGAATTACACAGTGCCTATTCAAATAAACAGTTGCTCAGAGTTATGTTGGAAAGGACGGGTCCTCCAAACTTACAGATGCTCTTTGTAACTGTTTTTCATTTTGAACAATAGATGAGGATGGTGAACAGAGGACCCCTATTCAGAATTCTCTATCATGGATATGAAAAGGGAGTTTCTATATTAGAAAACTCTTTAAATTAGAAAATGTAGGATGAAAAGCTTAAAGGGGTTGTCCAGCGAAAAAATGTTTTCTTTCAAATCAGCTGGTATCAGAAAGTTAAATAGATTTGTAATTTACTTCTATTTAAAAATCTCAAGTCTTCCCATACTTATAAGCTACTATATATCCTGCAGGAAGTGTTGTTTGTTTACATTCAGAAACAGTGCTCTCTACTGACATCTCTGGCGGAGTCAGGAACTGTCCTGAGCAGGAGAGGTTTTCTATGGGGACTTGCTGCTGCGCTGGACAGTTCCTGACTCCGCCAGAGATGTCAGTAGAGAGCACTGTTTCTGAATGTAAACAAACAACACTTCCTGCAGGATATATAGTAGCTTATAAGTATGGAAAGACTTGAGATTTTTAAATAGAAGTAAATTACAAATCTATTTAACTTTCTGAAACCAGTTGATTTGAAAGAAAAAAAAATTTCACTGGACAACCCCTTTAACTATTATGGTTGCATGATAAACAATTTTAACCTTGCCACATGACCTAGAAGACCTAGAACAAGATATTCATATATGCCCTTCCCACCACCCCATATTAAATCCATGATTGTACAGATACTGATGTTCATCATGGTTCTAGTTCCTGTGAGAAACCACTGCCAACCAGTGATGTTTGAGAACAGTGCTTTCCACCAATACACAAAATTGTGGATTAGACAGCAGCCAAGAACACTTATTAATAAATTGCCCAACTATATGAATACATAAAACTCTATTTTCATATATGTGTACACATTAACACAATGATAATTTAAGAATTTAATCGTTTGGACAAACATGTGTGGGCCAGCTACTTGTCGTAAATGACCCCCTACAATGCTATGTGTCATCTCTTTGTCTCTATTTTCCAGTTTTAAATTTAGAATTAGTGTTCATAAACATATTTTTTTTACTAATTTATTAAAAAAAAAAACAATGCAATCACTCACGAGGTTAAGAGATACCTAACTAAACAATGAGGTCTATGCCTAGGTTATTTTTACAATTAAATTAATATATATGGTTTATATTTTTGACAGTAGGTTTCATTGGGTTCAAAAGAAAAAAAAAAGTGGTAATTACTGTTCCTCTAAACTGTTTTTTTCTCTACACATGAAAACAAACAGATGCCGACAGAGCTCAAAAACATGGCATGGATGAATTCATATCTTCAAACCCGTGTAACTTTGATCACGCCACCCTATTTGAGATGGTTCAGCGGCTTACACTAGACCACAGACTCAACGACTCATACTCTTGCCTGGTGAGTTGGGACTACATGTATGTGAGTGCGCCACAGTTGAGAAATGGAAAAGCTGAGAAGGAGCTCAGTATATTTAGTAGAGGTGTGGTGGTTTGACACTTACATTTCTTGCATACATTGTACAGGGGCACAGCAATCTTTATAGTTACAGTTCTCAGATGAGGCATTAAAATGGTTCTGTTCCTTCTAAGTTACAATGTTGCTTAATTTTTTTCTTGGACTTTCCATGAATATTTCTATACTATATATTTTAAGTACCTATTCTCTCCACAGAAGCAACACTTTGGACTGTGTTACGTCACACAGACTATCACCAGTCCCACACTTTCTGCCATATATCTAGTGATTGCCTCTTTCTTTTTCTCTCCTGGACTTTGCTCTTAAGGCATCCATTCTCAGCACCACCTCCTTTTAATAAACCATGTAGTGAGCTATATCCCTGTAAGGCCTGCCTCCTTTAGCGCTATCACTATTATTCCCAGTTTTCTGGAGCTTCTGAACCAAACTTGTCTCCTTTCATACTTACTAGACTGCACTTCAGGCAAAACCATCCTTGCCACTTTATAGGCCTGTTTGGCAAATGGATCTAATTTTAGCTATCTACCTGCCCACCTACAGTATGCTGAGCTCTTTCTTATCTCCTACACAGGACCCACTAGACAACTATGAGAAACCCTACTCCATGACCCTTATAGTCTCAAATTATTAGCAGTCATTCAATTAGCTCACCATCTGCTCTTTGGCACTTCTCCAGACTTCGCTTAGCAAAGCAGATGGACCCTTTACCCTCCCAGGGACCTACTTCTTAGTCAAAAGGAAAACCTCTAGTACAGTTCTGCACAGGCCCTTCCTATCAGTTCTCTTAGCCTTCAATCCAACACTAACTGCAGTGGGCTAGATAGTTCCCAGCCCTTAGTTCTTCAGTTCTCCAGCAGTCTCCCACCATTCTGCCTTTCCTGCAGAAGGACAGGCCTGTGTCCAGATATACAGGTCTTAAAACTACTTCATTCTCACAAGCTAAGCAATTTCTTTTGGCACACTATATGGTTTCAACCACAATCTGCCTCTGCTCCCTGCTGCAAGCTCTTTTGTATCCTTTACAACATATATTGCCACTAAAGCACCAGTATAATATATGTAAAGAAATTATTTCAAGGGCACATATAACCCTTGCAACCATAGCAAGCATTTTGTAATTAAAAAAAAAAAAAGTGTCAAAATATGTTACTGAACAGGGTCTGAGTGTTCAGACCCCCACCAAGCTCTAGAACAAGCTGGGAGAAGTTCTTGACTGAGTGTTCCTCTTCCTGTCTCACTGCTCTCTCCATCTCAATCCAGGACACATGATCCATAGACTTACTATAGGATCTGTTTCATCCAGCAAGACAGCGAGAATCATACTGTAACCTGCTGAGAAAAGTTCTCCTAGCTCATTGTGGTGGTTGGTGGGGATCTGAACCCCCAAACCCTGACTTATCAAAACCTTCAACATGTCTCTATGACATGTAAAAAGTTTTAATTGACAGTAAGGCTTTAAGGGGAGAAAGCGTAATGTTCATCCACTTAGAAATGAGTTAAAATGAAGTTTTTACAATCAATTATTTCTAATTACGTCATTTTTTCTGCTATTCATAATGGTATGTTGCATTCAGATTATTACCAAAAAAGCTAACCTACCACAATAGTTCTCATTATGAAAAACTGTACTGCTTTCTGATCACCCTGAAAGAGCATAAGTCTTTCTCAGGGGCCCTCATGCACAATGGCCAAAGATTACTGAGAAGGTTTGACATTAGTTGGGTGTGTAAACAATTCTATTATATGGAACATCTCTTTTGCTCTACCTTCTAATTTGTTTCATTTGGCCTCTACTTTACTCACTGGCCATTTGTAATCAATACTAAAAGCAATAGCTATCAATTAGGAGCAGCCTAAAACCATAACTACTATCCTGATGGGAAAGCTATAATTGTCCAATTAAATCAAGCTCAGTTGCATTTTTATGGATCATTGGTTATAGTGTTTTTAGGGTCATTGGCTCAGGGCTGACAGACATCTGATAATTTACTGACAGACTATAGAAATATAGCTAAAGTTATAATAGTCATGAAAACTAAGGAACTGTGTGGCTGTTAGAACCTTAAGTTCTGTTAAAGGGGTTGTCCAGGATAAATGATAAATTAATCATGCTGCCGGGGCTGTGGGGCACATGACAGTGATGTATACTTACCTGTCCTGCAGCTGCCAGTTCGTGTGCTGCCATCTCCCCATTATTGTCAGTGTTTGGAAAACATCCGATAACATGTGCCCCCCACCAGAAATGGATGCTCAATATAGACTCTTTACTGAGTGTCCATTGTCTGTGGGAACGCGATGTCAATGGATGTGGCTGAAATGCTGACAGTAGCAGAGAGCGGGCAGCCCAGGAATTGGCAGCTGCGGCAGCCCGACAGCATGGCTAATTATGCATTTTTTTCTGGGCAACCCCTTTAATGAACATTTAGTTACCAATTTCTCTAAACCTATGCAATAAACTGTATATAATGTTTTAATTTGGTAATGTAGTTTTTATTATAGTGTCTGCAAAGGGGTGTATATATTGTATTTCTCTATGCACCTGACTACGGATGGTCCGAACCGAGTTCGTACGGAGTTCGTACGAACCCGAACCATCCGCAATGATTACCGCTGTCTGCCCGCTCCGTGCAGCGGCGGATCCAGCGGGAGGAACGCCTGGAAAACTGGGATACAGCCATAGCCATAGGCTGTATCCCAGTTTTCCAGGCAGTCCTCCCGCTGTATCCGCCCGCTGCACGCAACAGGCAGACAGCGGTAATCCGATGCCAAACGTTCTGGTTCAGCCGAACCCGAACCTCAGCGGGTTCGGACCATCCCTACACCTGACCTTCTCTATGGTATTGTGCTGTATAGTATATGGACGGGATCTTCTTTTAAATATGTTTTAGCATTTACAATGGCACACAAATTTATTATAGTTCTGTACTATGGCTTCCCTTTCCTCCCCCCGCTGACCCTATCTAAGATCGAGCAGCAAGAGGAGGCTGTGTGACAAAGCCTCCTCCTGCTGCCTCTGCCCGGAGGGAAGCCGCGCTCCCCCCGGGCAGTTAACCCCATAAAGGCCGTGGTCAATGCGACTGCAGCGTCTATGGGGAGATTCCATGTCCTCCCGCCGATCGGCGGCGGGGGGAGGCTGCAGAACGTTGCCTCCACCCACCGCCACTAACAGTGTGTCCCCCGGCCCCCTCCCCTCGTCCTCCGATACCGGCGGATCGCCGCTATTACCGTTATAGCGGCGATCCGCCGGTACCGGGCATTACCGGCGCCGGTGCCGCCTTACATGAAAATGTATCCCCCAGACCCCAGATCAGCCCCCCTAGTGGGCGATCACTAACCCTCTCCGGGCGGCCATCACATCCAAGATGGCCGCCCCCATCCCTGCGAACAAACGATGTTTGTTTGCAGGGATGGAAATGAATAAATGATCAAAGCCCCATGCTCTCCGCCACCGGAGGTAGCGGAGAACATGGGGCAGTGATCGGGGGTCCCGGAGCAGGCGATCAGCGGTATATACTATATACCGCCGATCGCCTGTTCCCAGTGCAAAAAAGCACTTTTTATCCCCTGTCACCATAAATCATTGGTGACAGGGGATAAAAAGTGATACAGTGTCGCCCCCCAAGTCGCCCCACACCCCCCTGTCACCCCCGTCCCCCAGTCACCCCCCTTCCCCATATACGTTACCTGATCCTGGAGCTCCGTCCTCCTCGGCGTCCAGGCTGATTCTGAAGTGCGCATGCGCTCCAGAATCAGTTATCTCGGAAAATTTAAAGTGACAGAGACCAATTTGGTCTCTGTCACTGAACTATGATTACTGTGATAGAAAATATCACAGTAATCATAGTAATATAGTGAAAATGAATGTATAAAGTACAAAAAGTGAAAAACATACAAAATATAAAACACACACTTTTTATTATAGTAATAATTGCAGTTTACTCCCAAATTACCCCTAACCCCCACCCCCCCCAGGTTGCCCGTAACCACCGCAGGTTGCCCGTATCCGCCCCAGGTTGCCCGTAATCACGCCAGATCGCACGTAATCACCGCACGTTGCCCATAACCACTGCACGTTGCCCATAACCACCGCACACTGCCCATAACCACCGCACGCTGCCCATAACCACCGCACGCTGCCCATAACCACTGCACGCTGCCCATAACCACTGCAAGTTGCCCATAACCACCGCAAGTTGCCCATAACCACCGCACGTCGCCCATGACCACCGCACGTTGCCTATAACCACCGCACATTGCCCGTAACCATGGCACGTTTCCTGTAACCACCACATGTTGATTGTAACCACCCTGAATTGCCAGTGACCCCCTCCAGATGGTTCGTAATCAGCCCCGATTGCCCGTAACCCCCCAGATTGCATGTGACCACCGCACGTTGCCTCTGACCACCGCACGTTGCCTCTGATCACCGCACGTTGCCTCTAACCACCGCACGTTGCCTCTAACTCACACACGTTGCCAGTGACCCCCTCCAGATTGCCCGTAACCACACCAGATTGCTGTTACCACCCAAAATTACATGTACCCACCCCTGATTACCTATAAGCACTTCAGTTTATCCGTAACCACCCCAGATTGTCTGTAACCACCCCATGTTGCCCGTAACCACCACAGATTGTCTGTAACCACCCCATGTTGCCCGTAACCACCGCAGATTGTCTGTAACCCCCCCAGGTTGCCCCTAATCACACGTAATTCCCCACAGATTGCCTCTGACCACCGCACGTTGCCCCCGAACACCGCAGGTTGCCCCCGACCACTGCACGTTGCCTCCGACCTCCCCAAATTGCCAGTGACCCTCTCCAGATTGCCCGTAACCATGCCAGATTGCCTGTAACCACCCCAAATTACAGGTACCCATCCCAGATTACCTATAAGCACTTCAGTTTATCCGTAACCACCCCACGTGGCCCGTTACCACCCCACGTTGCCCGTAACCACCCCAGATGGTCTGTAACCCCCAGGTTGCCCGTAACCACCCCAGGTTGCCCGTGACCACCCCAGGTTGCCCGTGACCACCCCACATTACCTGTAATCTCATTTTTTTTATTGTATTTTAGTAACTGCGCTATTCTAATAACTATTACTAGCTGAGGTTTTGCTCCAGCAAATTGGCGCTCCCTTCCTTCTGAGCCCTGCTGTGTGCCCATACAGTGGTTTATGCCCACGTATGAGGTACCGTTTTACTCAGAAGAAGCTGCGTTACAGATTTTGGGGTACATTTTTTCTCCCATTCCTCGTGAAATTGAGAAATTTTTAACTAAACGAACATATATTGGAAAAATTCGAGTTTTTCATTTTAACTGTCTTATTTTGAATACTTTCCTCTAATACCTGTGGGGTCAAACCGCTCACTGCACCCCAAGATGAATTCTTTGAAGGGTGAACTTTCCTAAATGGGGTGACTTTTGGGGGGGTTCTCTTCTGCTGACACTACAGGCGCTCTGCAAACGCACCTGGCGCTCAGAAACTTCTTCGGAAAAATCTGCACTGAAAATGCTAATTGGCGCTCCTTCCCTTCTGAGCCCTCCTGTGTGCCCATACAGTGGTTTATGCCCACATATGAGATACCGTTCTACTCAGGAGTACCTCCGTTACAGATTTTGGCATGCAGCTTCTCCCCTGTTCCTAGTCAAATTGAGAAATTTTAAACTAAACGAACATATTATTGGAAAAATTCTAGTTTTTCAATTTTACTGTCTTATTTTGAATACTTTCCTCTAATACCTGTCTGGTCAAAATGGTCACCGCACCCCAAGATAAATTCTTTGAGGGGAGCACTTTCCAAAATGGGGTGACTTTTGGGGGGGTTCTCTTCTGCGGACACTCCAGGGGCGCTGCAAACGCACCTGGCGCTCAGCTTTTTTAATGCAGATTTTGCTGAAGAAGTTTCTGAGCGCCAGGTGCGTTTGCAGCGCCCCTGTAGTGTCCGCAGAACAGAATCCCCCCAAAAGTCACCCCATTTTCGAAAGTACACCCCTCAAAGAATTCATCTTTGGGTAGGATGAGCATTTTGACCCCACAGGTATTAGAGTAAGTATTCAAAATTAGACAGTAAAAATGAAAAACACGAATTTTTCCAATAATATGTTCGTTTAGTTTGAAATTTCTCAATTTCACGAGGAACAAGAGAAAAAAAGTACTGCAAAATTTGTAACGCAGGTTCTCCTGAATACAACGGTACCCCATATGTGGGCATAAACCACTGTATGGGCACACAGCAGGGCTCAGAAGAAAAGGAGCGCCAATTAGCTTTTTTAATGCAGATTTTGCTGAAGAAGTTTCTAATTGGCGCTCCTTTTCTTCTGAGCCCTGCTGTGTGCCCATACAGTGGTTTATGCCCACATATGGGGTACCGTTGTATTCAGGAGAACCTGCGTTATAAATTTTGCAGTACTTTTTTTCTCTTGTTCCTCGTGAAATTGAGAAATTTCAAACTAAACGAACATATTATTGGAAAAATTCGTGTTTTTCATTTTTACTGTCTAATTTTGAATACTTACTCTAATACCTGTGGGGTCAAAATGCTCATCCTACCCAAAGATGAATTCTTTGAGGGGTGTACTTTCGAAAATGGGGTGACTTTTGGGGGGATTCTGTTCTGCGGACACTACAGGGGCTCTGCAAACGCACCTGGCGCTCAGAAATTTCTTCAGCAAAATCTGCATTAAAAAAGCTAATTGGCGCTCCTTCCCTTCTGAGTCCGGCTCTGTGCCCATACAGTGGTTTACACCCACATATGGGGTACCATTGTATTCAGGAGAACCTGCGTTACAGATTTTGGCATGCTTTTTATCTCATGTTCCTTTTGAAAATGAGAAACTGTAATCTAAACGTATATATTATTTGAAAATTTTCATTTTCGATTTTTTTACGGCCTAATTGTGAATACTTTCCTCCAGCCCCTGTAGGGTTAAAATGCTCATTATACCCCTAGATTAATTCTTTAAGGTGTCTATTTTCCTAAATGGGGTCACTTATGGGGGTTTTCAGGATACCAGACTTCTAAATCCATTTAAAAAAAGAACTGGTTCCTAAAAAAATCAGTTCTGGAAACTTTCACAAAATGTGATAATTTGCTAATAAATTTCTAAGCCCCATAACACCCTAAAAAAGTAAAATATGTTTCCCAAATTATGCCAGAATAAAGAGGACATATTGGTAATGTGATTTAGTAACTAATTTATGTGCTATGACTTCCGTTTTTAGAAGCAGAGAATTTCAGAAGTTCATAAAATGCAAAATTTCCAAATTTTTCATGATATTTTGATGTTTTTCACAAAAAACACACAAAGTAGTGATAAAATTTTGCCACTTATATAAAGTGCCATATGTGACGAAAAAACAATCTCAGAATCGCTAGCATACATTAAAGCATCACTGAGCTATAAGCGCATAAAGTGAGACAGGTCAGATTTTGAAAAATGAGCCTGGTCATTAAGGACAAAACAGGCTGCGGAGGCAAGGGGTTAAATACATAATAACACATAGCATTACGGAGGTAATTGGAAATATTTGATACTTCTGTGATATTCAGTTTTAAACTAACATATAAAGCAACAGGTATACACTTATTAAGGTTTTCCAAACATGTAGCTTACATACTAAGCTGACACATCCACAATAACACTCCACATCCCTCAGAATCTCTTAGATGCCATTTTTTATGCTAAATTGAGCAAAAATTTACATATGATCACATTGAACATTAAACATATGATCAAATTGAACAAATTGAACCAATTGTATCTCCTATTTTCCTTCTAGGGTTGGTTCAGTCCTGGTCAGGTGTTTGTCCTTGATGAATATTGTGCCCGTTATGGGGTAAGAGGCTGCCATCGACACCTGTGTTATCTTGGTGACCTATTGGAAAGAGCAGAGAACGGAGCCATGATTGACCCAACATTGCTTCACTATAGTTTTGCCTTCTGTGCGTCACATGTACACGGCAACAGGTAAAATAGTCAAAACATTTACCAGTAATAAAATGTTTTACCAAGCTATCTCGCTTCAACATAAGTTTAGAAATTGGTTCATTTGGACATGCAAAGTGCTTGGGCTGGGTTCACACTGCGTTTTTGCAATCCTTTCAAAGCATTCACTTTGATCCTTTTTTTTGTTTTTTTCTTTATGGAAAAAAGGATCAAAATGGATGACACACAATTGCATCCGTTTTTGCAACTGTTTTTTTTTTATTAATTTGTTTCTATAAAACATATACGTTAAACGAATAGTAAGAATGCAGTGTGAACCCAACCTAACGTTTAAAGGCAAAAATATACGTGTTTTTTTTTTTTTAAGTAGAGTTGGAGAATGATAATCTGATTAACCAATATATATAGAAAACTATGGAGCTGAGCAAACTGAATGTTGCTGTTGTTTTTTTTTTTGTTGTTGTTTTTTTTTGCAAATGTGGAAATTAAATATATTTTTTATTTAGCATTTGTTTATACCAGGATCTAATGAGGTTATTTTGCCTCAAGTTTTACTATGTTGTATTGGAGAAAAACATGGAGTAATAAGAACAATACTTTGGATAAAGAACCCGAATTCTGCCTTAAATCCCTTGTTTGCTTTTAGAAAGCAATTTTGTGACTAGAAGGGGTGACATAGCAGTAAGACCTTTTTTCTGAGCTCTATATTGCACAGCCGGCCTTTTGTCAGGTTGTTGAAGCAATAGTATGGGTCACACAATGTACAAATTTTAACTTTCTTTTAAGGTGAGCAAATGACTTTCTTGAATTAACAAGCACAATGAACTCTCGGTTGTTGGCGCCTGAGGGTACAGTAAACAAATAGACCTCATTTTGATAGGTTACAATAGGGCTCAGGCTGATCCTTCCACTTAGAATCCTGGAGACTGAACAAGAGAAAAGCTATTAAACAAACATATTATCACTTTCTTCCACATGTTTGCTTGCTTGTCTGCAGAACTAAAAGGGACAGACACCATATGACTTAATTATTATTTTTAAATGTATGACAATGGTCTCCTTGATATAGGATCTGTGAAACTTTCAATAACTCGATGTATAGTGTGGATGAGAGATAATATACTCACATGCCTATTCCCAGAGACTATATCCCTCCAGAGCAGGAACTTGCATAGTTTAAAAATCACTCCTAGGTTATGTTTACATGTTGTTTTTTTCTTTCTGTTTTTTTTTTTTTTTTTTTATAATGACGTTAATCATTTTGAGTTCAAAATGACGTTAGTTATTTCACATTTGGACACCCACCATTCAGCTATGTTCACATGTCAAAAATTTTTAAATGATGGCCAATTTTGATATAAAAAGAAATGTTCATTTTTGCCACAATTTAACTGACAGCAATGGCAATGCATTGAAGTCAATGGGAAGAGGGACGTCCAATGCACACAATGCATTGAATAACGGACGTTTTCACCATGGACGTCAAAATAATTAACATGATTATTATTTTCGGATGTTTTTTGCAAACAGCGGACGTTTTTTATTAGTTGTTCACACACAGTTTTTCTTTTGTCACCATTCTTTCTCAGTTTTTACTATTAAATTCAATGGACTTTTCAATTAAGCCACAACCAAAGGCCAATTAGTAGTTCCAAACTAGAATAATGTACAAACACCAGTCATTGCACTAGGGGAGGCCAGAGTCTAAAATAACGGACGATGTCAGAAAGTTCCAGAGATTTGTAATTTACTTTTATTAAAACTTATCAGCTGCTGTATGTCCTAGATGTTCATGTCTATGACATACAGCAGCTTATAAGTACTAGAAGACTTGAAGTTTTTTATTAAAAGTAAATGACAAATCTCCGGCACTTTCTGACACAAGTTGATTTAAAAAAAAAAAAAAAAAAAACGCTGGAATTGGTCTTTTTGTACTATTTGAACCATGGATTATTGCACTGAGGAGTCAAACTGCCCTAAAAGGGATTTTACTGTCTTAGGCTATGTTCAGACTACATATGAGAACGGCTCACGGAACGGCTGGTCAGTAGTATTGGCCGGATGATCTTTAGCGCATCTTTAGCACATCCGTGCGCGCCCGCATCAGAACTCCCCACAGCACACTATGGAGCATGCGGCCGGAACCGCTCGCTCCATAGTGTGCACTGACAGGGTTTCCTGCGCCCGCTATTAAGTGAATAGTATACACTCCAGCCGGGATTCCCTCAGAATGCAGCACTACGTAAGTTCCGTGGGAATCACGGACATTGTTATGGAACTTACGTTGTGTGAACAGCCTTATCCTGTGTTTATTTCATATACACAGGATACCTATATATGTTTGATAGCTGGGGGTCCAACACCTACGATATTATAATAGCTGGTATTGTGTAGGCTCACATCAGTGTCCCCTCACATCAGAGGCATAGGGCATGTGTACCAAGGATTAGAACCTATAGTTTTGATTTTACGGGAACCTAGAGAAGTTATTCAGCTAACCTCACATGAAGGTGAATAGTCTAGGAATGACTCAGCATTCCAATACCTCCTTTCCTAATTAACAGAACTGCAGGGATCCTTCCTATAGGATTTTATGTCTTTATTGAAACAGGAAAAGATGATTTTTTTTTCTAAGTTAGGTGCTTTTAATACTTGAAGAATTGCTATTACCCTGTCATTGGAAACTACTTCTAGTTATTGACCCCAGCCTTAGTGCTAGAGAAAAGCATCTACTATATTTTATCACCTAGTATCTCTAATTGGTATAAACAATGCGGAAAACATAGACTCCCATTGGTTGTCACAATTTTTTTTTTTTGGGGGGGGGGGAGGGGGGATTTACTCATTTTGTTGACACAGTTTCACACTTCTTACACAAGTGCAATCCTGATTTTGCTTTCTTTATGCATGATTTTACTCTTCCTTATTTTATCCTTATAATCTTTCTTTCTCAGTTTGATTTCTTGTTACCTTCATACTTTTTCCTGTCTCTCATTTTATCTACTTTTTGTGTACACTGCATGTACCATCCACACCACCCATGCACCACAGTCCACTAATGCCAGAATTACTTGGTGGCTCACAGCAAAATGCAGAAGGTGATGGAGGCAAAGTGCCTAGCCCTTCTGGGATTGAACCAGAGCCTAAAAGAGATTCTAAAAGGGATTCTAAAAAACGGAAAGATTCCAAATCTCAGCCGAATCCAGAGCCCAAAAGGTAAGGTTATTATAGTGTTAGAATATCTACAATATCCACCAGTGTATCCCATCAGAGCTAAAAGGCCCATCCCTTTATCCCAATTACCTTAGAATATTTTCTTAGCCTTTTTATAACCTTTCATGACCTTTACCTTAATCCTAACCCTTTTAATCTTGATCACCCCTGTTAAGTATATGATTCTTTTCCTACTTCACAATTTAAAGTGATTTTCTACTTTCCATCTACAATGATTAAACAAAATATATAATCACATTCCAGTGAAATGAATGGAAGGTCTGGAAAGTGGCAATGGATATGAGTCACTGTGCATGACCATCTTTTCATTATCCAAAATGTTTCTAGTGTCAGCTACTAGCATTTCATATTTCCTACGGCCAGTCACAGATGGTTCCTTTGCAGCTACAGAACTGAACTTACATCACCGTAAGGTTTCATAATAACCAAAGTTCAGTTCAGTTCATTTATTTCAGCACAACTCTATGTGCTGGGTCTCTTTTGTCTCAGATTTGGACAATAGAATGGAAGAGAAAACATCTTAAAATCAATTTTACCATTTATAATCATATATAAAGAAAAGTTATCGACATTCTATAGGATATTAAATAACTGTCTGATAATGTGGGTTCAACTGCTCGGACGACTGATAAAACTGGAGGTAAATATGCAGCAATGCTCCATACATTGTCTACAAGACTTCTAAATAGTGTTGACCGGAGAGGCCAAACTTTTTGAGTTCAGCAACTATCTAAATGCTCAGCATTTGACTCCAGGACTCCCTGGAGCTGCATCTAACCTCTGCAACCGTTGGGAGTCAAATGCCAAGTCTTTTGGTCTGGAGAACATTGGCAAACTCAAACAGTTCAGACGCTCCGCTCAACACTACTTCTAAACATTGCCGAGCTAAGAACATATTGTGCTGAATTCCGAGGACTGCTGTAGTAGCAGCCCAAGGAATTCAGCTCCCTATATCAGAGATGAAGGGGCAAGGCATGCGCCCCTTCGTTCTAGCTATTGGTGGGGTTCTTCTCAGCAGCCGGACCCCGACCGATATACAGTTCTGACATATTGCTATATAGGTATAGGTATAGGAAATGAAAAACTTCTTTTTAAGGAGTTGGCCAGCATTTTTCAAAAGTGTACGGTTGATTGGGCATTTTCTTTGTTTCAAAACTGCACCAGGAAAATAAATATCAGGGACACAGCATTTGAGCAAAGACTTTATTCTGAACAGGACGTTGTTATAAAGTTGCACTTTTGTATCATCAAATACGGTAAATGTTTGTGCGATTTCTCCTGAAGACTGATCCTGCCAGACAGTAGAGGGTTGGCCAAGACGACGTTTCATTTCCATATGCATTGCTTTGCATTTGTTCTGTTTTAGCACTAGATGTTGATTTGGTTTTACATGCCCATAAAAAAACTAGTAGTTTAGTTTTCTGTGAGATGAGGCTGGCTGTCAGTCATAATCTGCCACTCCAGTAATGAAGGTCAAGAGCAGAGAGAAACCCACATGGCTATCAATCTCCTTTATTTGAAAGAGACATTGATGGCGGAGTTGAGGTGGGTTGTCTCTTTATATTGTGTATGAGGAAGGTCAGACAGTTAGACACAAGTAGCTTGCAGTCAGTGAGAAAGTGCGGAGAGGATGCGATTCAGATGTTGTGGTACAGCCTGGAGGTGAGGACTGACAACATGACATAGCATCACATGGAGCTCGCTGTAGAGCTGCTGTCCAGGGTGCTTCTCTGTGTATAGTCCTGGCACTGTATCTCTGATCAGCACTCCGCACAGAGAACAGCTGACCTTTGGCCTCATCGTGACCTATGGAAAATGGTAAATGTAACAAGGTTATCTAGACTATAGACACTTCTACATCAGTTGAATCTGTCACTGCATATATATCTAGGAGTATGAAATTTAGAGTAAATGCTTACGTCAGAAGCTATAGCTGGAAAAAAAAAATTGTACTCCCTGTTATCCCTATTCAATGTAAATATTCATTCATAGGTTCACTTATAACAGAGGCACCAGAATTTTAGTTGCTGCTGCAATTGGGAGTGAGAATTAGTACTGCATAAGCCGGTCTGGTCCATTCTCTTATACAGTCAGTTCTCTTATATTATATACCCACAGTGTTCATATTATGGGGGACATTTACTAAGGAGTCTAATTTGTTTGACTCTTCTAATAAGGATTGGTGTTTACTTTGTTCCAATATCTTGTGACTGATTCATTAAAACGTAGCACTGTCATTGTGAATGTATCTAAGTAAAAAGTCGCAAAAAAGTCACAAAATTGCAAAAATTTCGCGTAAATATTCACTGGTACTGACCAGATGTAGGCTTGCACCTGTTTGTGCAACTTTTTAAAAAGTCACAAATGATAAATTGGGCGCTAATCCTGGAATATGGGAACTATTGGGTGAATACTCAAAACAGGCAGATTAAAAAAAGTTGCATCTAGAAAATATTTGCCTGTCAAATACTGGTTCACAAATAGAACTTAGACCAAAAATGGGTGAAAAATCCAATTATTCACCAAAAAATAGGTGCAAAGCCCTTGATCAATTTCAAATGCGCCAGATTTATCACGGTGGTGCAGGCTGTCTGATTAATTCGTCACATATGAAGACTGTCTGCTCTAAGTTTAGAACAGCTATTGTTTGCTTAAAGTGCGCCAGATTTTCCTTTCATATTTTGACTATGGCTATGGCAGAAAGGTGTCAAACACAGTTATAGCTTGTTGCATATCGGATTCCATATATGGCCCACTGCTTAAAGCAACTACAAGTGGTATGTGAGCATCAGAACTGAACCATGGAGCGGTAGAAGAAGGAAACTCTATGTTTTTGGAAATAGTCAGGTGCATGTGCATTGCTTACCTGGGGAAGAAGTGACACCAGGATGTACTATGGGAAGTAGATGTGATCCTCTTGGTAGTATTCTGCTAGGAACCTGTGGGTCCTGGCATCCATAAGGATGTTACTTTGCCACATACCACCTACCTAAACAATAATGCAAGCCAAGCAACACCCCTTTCAACTCCAAATTTCCCAGATCTCACAATATTAGTAATTGTTGGTCTTAATGTTATGGCTTAATGGTACATACGTAACAGTTGCCTATATCTAATAATTAAAGATAAATATTAATAATCCATATTAGAGATCAGTGAATCGCTCATCTCAACGAAACAATTTGCTTCCTTTGATCAGCTCTCCGCTGACTGCCTTTCATCGCTGCTCTGTTCCCTACCACTCCTCCGAGGATGCCGGGTAAAGCTGGATCCAATCCTGGGAAACATCTCCCAGTTTCCCAGGATTGGATCCATTTTTTGTCTGGTACCCAGGGTGGAGTGGCAGGGAGCGGAGCAGCGCTGAAAAACAGTCAGCTCCATGAGCGGATCGCCGAACAAACAAAGCGATTCACTCATCTCTAGTCAATAGTTTTCCATAATGATACATTTATATTTGATTGCATTTTATTATGTTTAGGTTTATTATTATATAATTATATACAGTTATATGTAGGATCTTTATATAGCTTTTAATCAGTTGTTTAATATAAACATATTTTTAATAAGGAAACATTAGATTAATTACAAAAAAACATTTGTTGTTCCTAATATGCTTTAACACATCCAATAGATGGGGATTTGATAGGAATTATTTGCTTAATGATACGAATAAGGACACGTAAACAGCAAATTAACAGATTCTGCTACTCCCAAGTAGATGAGCAGCAAGCCATGATCATAACTAGTGATTTTATAGACATGCAGCTGGGTGATAGTATTTGAAATTTGACAAAACCACATAAAGTATTATTATTTGTGACACGGCTCAAGATGGGAGATTGTGAGGAGAGTGAAGATGACAGAACTGGTGCTATGCACTGTGACAACAACTTGAAAAGCAGGAAACATGACATCTTTCCTATCGTGCTGCCGAAAATGTCAACTTTGTGAAGGACAGTGAGAAAATGGTTTGCCAAAAATTTGAAAGGTAGATTGAAGAGATGCTTGTCATGTCAGATGTGATCTAGTCCTGAGCTGTTTGAGACAGGAAGTCCTTGTACTCTTGATGGCTCTTACTTGGCAGGCCCTCCGAGACATCCATGTAACTTTCAAATGTGGCAGCCGCTGACCTGTGGACAGATGGACTTTTGGTTGTTGAAAAAGTATACATGTGATATTTTAGTAGACGATTTTTATACATCAAATTTATGATCCTGGCCGAGATTAAACATCTGTCTTTACAATCATATTATTGTACCATTTTTTTTTTTCTATCAATATATTCTATTTTATTTTATTTTTTTTTGCCTGATACCCCTACTTCTCTTTTATTAGACCCAATGAAATATTTTATATCTATTGCTGTCCTGTATAGATATAATTTTATTTTGGTAACAGCCACCAAAATTTAATAATAAAATTTTAAATTGAAATGTATATTTTTCAACTAATTCCATTTTTAAAATTTTAATGTCTAAATGATAAACAATATATATATATATATATATATATATATATATATATATATATAAATAGTTTATCATTTATACATTAAAATTTTAAAAATATAACATACCCCGTCCAAAGAAGTTGTATTTGCTGTTGACTATATATATATATTCAACAGCAAATACAACTAGTTTGGACGGGGTATGTTATATTAGGGTATATTAAATGATATTATATTGTATTGCACCTAACTTTTTCCTTTTGACCTTTTTGTTTCTGTGTATAATTTCTGGTGCCAAAAAACATGAGTTTAGTTCACTTCCAAGCCAGGTCTGGATAGGGTTTTAAGTTACAAGATGCTTGGTGTGAAGAGGCCCTTGTTTTCTAAGAGGTCAGTCAAACATTACAGTACAGATTGCAATTTTTGGAATTTAGGGTCTTTTGATTTGTGTAATAAAGAGAAGTAAAGCTAACCAATTAACCCCTGACAGGAGGTTCATTAAAGGTTTGTAATCCTTTGCCAAGTCTTTTGTGCAACTAAACTAGTCTAGTGCTGAGGATTTGCAAAGCTTAGGCTGTTCACTGGAGGAGGCCCGGACTTAAAACATTTGTTCGTTTTTCAGACGACTTATATTACCAGAAACAGACTGTGCTGATACAGAACTACGTAGGCAATGGCTGAATCGGTATACTTTGCCCCGCAACAATAGAGAGTAATAACGATGGCTGTCTGGGCTCCTGGTTTCTTTAGTGAATGGATTAGTCTTGTCTCTTGCCCCATTCATATGGATTATGCTGTGGTGTAAATATTCAAGGGCTATCCATATTATGTAGCCGCCTGGGGATAAAGGCAAGAGGAAGTGTATACTTGTAGTTTGTGTCACCTTATATGCCTTTTGTTCAGCAGCTCACAGTTTCTTTCACTAACGTAATGCTGGGTTCCAGGGATTAATGAGTAAACATTGAATAAAACATCATTTTGAGAGATTCAGTAATTGCTTTGGCTCTTATATTATGAATTCCTTAACACATTGCACTGTTGAATTGCAAGTGCAAAGATATATCAAAAGCATGCATTGATTGTGATGAAAGTTACTACGGCTATGGTTATTTTTTTAGAAAATAATGGCAGCACAAGAATTTTGCCCTTCAAAGTCTGAAGGTCAAAATTTGGTGCATGTTATAATGCCATAACATTTTTCTAAGTAGATGCGCCAGAACGGAGACACTTTTACAAACCTTTCTTTATTTATGGATTTATTTATTTTTTGTAAACAAAAATTACCATTTAGTCACGTAGTCATAAAACCACAGGTAATAGTTACTTCTCCCCAAATGTTTGGAAATGAAATCCTTCATTTAATAATTCATTATTTTAACCCTTTCAAGACAGAGCCCTTTGATGCCCAGATGTCCGGGTCAAACTAATGCAATGTTCCTCCTCACCTTCTAAGAGCCATAGTGCTTTTATTTTTCCACCTACAGGGCTGGTTGGTGTGTAATTTTTTGCACCATGATCTCTATTGGTGCTACAGAAACATTTTGATCGCCTTTTATTAATTTTTTTCAGATATATAATTTAATAAAATTAGCAATCCTGGTGTGTTTCTTTTTTTCCGTTTACGCTGTTTACTGTGCGGGAGCAATAATGTTTTAATTTTAATAGATCTGACAATTCCACATGCTACAATATGTAATATGTTTATTTTTTTAATATATATATTTTTTAAATTTTATAACTGGCATAAGGGTTTTTTAATACTTTTAAATACTTTTTTATTACACTTTTTTACACTCTTTTTCACTGTAAAACATGCAATCATTAGATTGCATGTACTGATCTATGCGATGCCACAGCATAGCATAGATCAGTGTTATCGGCGATCTATGCATTGAGCCTGCCTGAGAGCAGACTCTATGCACAGATCGCCGAACCGACGGGACAGAGGTAAGAGACTTACCCCAGCCTGTCGGCACAAGTGATCGGGACCCATGCAGCATGGCTGCAAAGGTCCCGATCACTCAGTGACATAAACTTATTCTGTCACTGAGTACCTTAAATGCTGCGGTCGCTATATATCGCAGTGTTTAAGTGGTTAATGTGCAGCCGTCCCGCACACATCAGTAAGCCCTCAGTCGGGAACATATATATATACATACCTATTGCACGGGGTATGTGCAGTAGGAACGTATATATACGCATTAATGATGGGAAAGGGTTAAAGATAAATACATTTTAAATATTTGATAATAGTTTTTTTTTAATTTGCATAAATCTTAATATATGAAAATATCCTTTTCTCGTCATTCATTTTCCTCTTCATTGTAGTGTTTTGTTTTTTACACTGTACTGTGTATTATCAGTTTTCAATGTATGTTTTGCTTAGCTTCTTGTGTCAGGAGGTGAAGCAACTAAGTCACTCATTTCTTCCTCTTGTCCCCCAGGCCTGATGGCATAGGAACGGTTACAGTTGAAGAGAAAGAACGATTTGAAGAGATCAAAGAACGCCTTCGCTTGCTTCTGGAAAATCAGATCACACATTTTAGGTAACGCTTATTAGTAGATAGATAGATAGATAGATAGATAGATAGATAGATAGATATTTTCAGTGAATTATATCGGTTCAGCTCTACAGGTATATAGATTGTTCAAAGCAAAACTATATACATATTCAAATATTTCTAGGTATTGTTTTCCATTTGGCCGACCGGAGGGAGCATTAAAAGCGACTCTATCTTTACTGGAGAGGGTAAGTTGCAGTCTAATGATCCAAATGTGTGGATTTTTATTACTATTTTTTCTAGAATTTGCCAAAATTATTAAGATGGTTAAATTCACATCCTTAGAAAAATAATATTTTGTGTATGTGCTATCGATTATAAAAGTCACATATATAAACATGGTGTTATTTTCAGCTTTTTTCCCATTTTAATCTGGATCTCCAAAGAAAAAAAATGCTTATAAAATTTTAATATTCTAGGAAAATAATTTTGTTTAGATTTTACTCCCTTTTTTTGCTGATTTCCTATTATTAAGGTTTTAATGAAAGATATAGTAACTCCTGTTCCTCAAGAAGATGTCAAAAATGTCATCCGGAAATGTTTGGAGCAAGCTGCTTTAGTCAACTACACCAGATTATCTGAATATGCCAAAATTGAAGGTAAGAGATTGTTTTCAAGAGCGTTTATTTATTTTTTTTGTAACTTTTTTTTCAAAAATTTCTTTTATTTTGTAAAAAATGCACAAAAGGGTAATTGGTTTATGACGTATGCTACACTGAAGTATGTTTTTATTACATGGTTACTTTTAAGAGATGTACCCTTAGTCATTATAATGTCTATTATTGTTGTCCTTGGCATTGGACTCACTGACATGAGATAGAATATGAGATTTTAGATACTTTTGGACACATTTATCAGGCTTATTTGATGTGGACCTTATTTAAAATTATTAGATGTCTTTATGGCTCTGGTTTCATATTTTGATGATGATGTTGGTTAGTTTGTTACATTATGCCTAGGTTTCTACAGATGCCTTGTCTTCTGTGTCTTTTCTATGGCAATATTTTTGGTCTGTAATGTTTTTGGAATGTGCTAATTTTTGCTGCTGTCTTTGCGCTGAATGTTGCCTTTTGTTTACGTTTATACAGTAGGTCAAGTAGGCTTTAACTTGGCCCACCTTACAATGCAGAAGGAGAAGGTATTATACTTCACCCAGTAAGAAACACTTGAAGGGATTATTGGATACATGTTGTTTGGAGATGACTGATAGAAATATAAGAAGGTTTTTGTTGCTGTGGCATTGAGGTGATTAATTCAGAGTCTTTTGGTTTGGCCATTGAGTAAATAAGAGATTGACTGGTTATGGGAGGAGCTTGCCTAGCTTGTCTCCTCTTTATGAAGTTTTTGCAAAGTTCTGTCATCTCAAAGCTGTTTTACCTATAGCACCGTTGTAACTCGCTGGTAAGATCTGCTCTCTTCTTTCAGATAAGTCATTTCAAAACAAACTTTAAGGTCTGTAAGTAAAAATGCATTCATTTCCAAAGTAGAGCACATATAGCGCGTACTCTCCTTTTGTGCCGTAATTTTTGGTTGTGTGAATACTCCGCCCCTTATTTTCTTTGCACTGTGACTTTTAGGTCTGGGAATACTTTGAAGCAACAAACCTTTTTCTTTTCCAGCTCTCTGTTTAGAGAAGTTCCTCATCCCACACTACCTGCTCTCCGCTTCTTTCCCTTCTTACTCGTTATTGGCACAGCCATTTTCCCCTCTGCCTTTCAGGAAATGGCTGCCATGCCAATGCCAGAGCATGCTGGGCTTGTTAACTCTTAACAACCCAACATCCACCAGTTGCATGAGTCTGGTTTTCACTCATAGGCATAGTACGGTTCCTTGGTTAGTTACATGAACTGCTACCATCTAGTGTACTTTTCTGCTCCATGTCTCACCACCAACAGAGCCATTTATGAATTGACTTCAGAAAAAGATGCCAAATTCAGGAGATAGCGGGAGCATTTTTCGCGAGGCTATGCTTATGAGGAAAACCTTTACGTGCCTTGGATACTTAAGGCTTGAATGCTTAGTATCTTAAGTCAAATTGTTTTCTTTCCTTTTATGTTTGGATCATTAGAGTCTTGCAAAAAATACAACCCCCTCCCCCACCCAAAAAAAAAAAAAAAAGTAGATTAAAATACTTTTTGAACATCACGGTCAAAACCCGTGGCTCATGGGCATGCTGAATGGTTAATCCAGCAAAATTCAAACACCCTCTTCTGTGTGTCCCAAAATACTCTAGAATCTTTTCTCCTTTTAACCTGATGTAACATTTTCCTCTAACCTTTGACCTCTTTACCTCTCTGACCTAAGCCTCTTGCATGCCCAAATCCTCTTTTATAGGGAAAAAGAGAGAAATGTATGAACACCCTGTCTTCTGCTTGGCCTCCCAAGTGATGGATTTAACCATTCGTGAGTACTTACCACCACCTCCTCTCCATGCTGTCTCCACTCTGTTGCCATTATCTCAAGATACTTCAGATCCAAACCAATTCACTTTCCTTGCTTCAAGTCTTTATGAGCATTATCCCTGTCTGTTGCTTCTGTCTGTGAAACCCAGTGTGAAAGTCCAGTCACTTTTTATCAGCCTAAAAGAGGTGAAAACAACAAGTCATTTGTCTGTTATAAACCTGGCACCTGTCTGTAAGTTTATGTCTGTGACCTGAATGCATTTTTACTTTTGCTTCTGTGTACCGCCAGTTGGTGAACTGCTTACCACTAGTTGCCAATCTTAGGACACCTCAACAGTGGAGATTATGACAGCGATAGAGACCTTGTTTAGTCCACAATACCTTAAGGAGAGATGAACACATACAGTATTTTCCTTTGATTAACGATTGTACTAACCCAAACATGTATGCTTGGTTTTCTCATGTTGCCAATTTTGCAGCAGTTGTGGCTAGCACATACGACTGACCCCTTATTCCAAAATATTGTGCCTCTGAACGTCTTATATATCAACTTTACTGATTTCTTTCATCTTTCTCCTCCCCGCCTGGTGCAGCCTCCTCTCCTTGTCTAAATGATGGGATTTTGATGTTAATCTTTATGAGTGAATGTTTTTTTCTTTTTCTATTTTTTTTATTTCTGGGAAGTCAAATGGCATAAATGAATGAGGTGATAGATTGGTCCATTTGCTCATTAATCGTGCATATTGTGTTCTTTCTCTTCTTTCCTCCTTGCTTTCTCTTACAAATAGAGAATCAAAAGGATGCAGGTGAACAACTGTATATGCATTATAAAGTTATAGGAGTGTAACATTTTCTGTTCTTTTTTTTTCCTTTTTTTTCTCCATAGCTCCTTAAGTCATGTGCTCTTCCAGGCTATAATGGAAACACAGTGCCACTTAAGGAGTTAATTTGTGCTGTCTCAAAAAAAATTACAAAACAAAAAGCAAAAACATCCAATGCAAATCATCATTTTAAGAGCAGAGTTATTCTATTGGTACCAAATTAATCCATATTTACAGTGTTCATATACAAATGAAACCGAATACAGCTATTTCCCCACCCCCCTTTCATATTTGTGTTGAAGCCTTTTTTTACAATGTTTGTGTTTTCTGTACATGTGTACTAACAGCACAGTCAGAAAAAAAAACTATTGTCTTTTTTGTCCTTTATGTGTGTAAGATAATGATGTAGCGTTACATGGCTCCAATGATTAAGCGGTTTCTTGAGATCTGCTCTTTGCAGCACAAACCACCAATAAGCCTTGACTTTCGAAGACAAAAAAGTTTTCTATTTTTACTTGCGCTAAAAAAAGCCATCCTTGTGTATGATAGCAAATTCACACTATTCCTATTATGTTGGCATTTTGCATGACACTTTTTTTTCTACCAGGCAGGGATTTTTTTTCAGCTTCTTGCATGTTTTTAAAGGGTTCTAATGGAAAGGGAAAGGGACTCATCTAAAAAGGCATTAAAGTGGTTAAAAAAGTCCTTCTGGTCCACCCAAGTATCTCTGTGCCAAATTAGCAAAGACCAACACATCATCTGTATGACAATCCAAGGCACCAAAGGTCCAGTAATACATCCAGTAATATTTCGCCTATTTTATAGGCGAAATATTTTGAATAAAACTAGTTTTAGTTTTTATTGGACCTCTGGTGCTTTGAATTTCATATCCAATTAAGATTTTTTAGCATAGCTTTTTTCCCCTTAGAAACAAAAACTCAGCCCCTTTTAACAGATAAAGTGGTAATGTTTCTACAGACAAAGAAAACCATCTGCTTCTTATTTTAGGTTACCTCTTTATCTTTCAAGAAAGTTACAGTATGAGGCTATAATCACACAGCGTAAAAGTATGCCCGTTGTTGCCATCGGCAAAAATGGCCATACTTTGTACGAATGGACGAGCATCATGTTTCTCTATGGGATCCCGGCCAGAGCGTATACACATCGTATACCTATTGGCGCTATACAAATAAATGTATTATTATTATTATTATTATTATTATACGCTCCGCCTGGGATCCCAAGCGGCTCCGCAAAGAACTGACATGTCAGTTTTCTGTGGCCGCAATTCAGTGAATTGTGGCCGCAGAAAGACCTGTCAGTTCACACAATGAAGCGAGCGGCTCCGGCTGCTTGCTTCATTGTGTGCTAGTTCGGGTCACGGAACGGCTGGTCTCATACGCCATGTGAACATGTGAACAAGTTTGAATTTGCCAACTGGAACGCTTGGCATTTGATTACCAGTGGCTGCAGAAATTGGATGCCACCCTAGGGCTGCCAGGAAAACATGCATACAACCTACAGTCATGTCCATGTTTTCCTGGCAGCCCTAGGGCGGCATCCAATTTCTGCAGCTACTGGTAATCAAATGCAGAGCGTTCTAGTTGCCAATCTCGAACATTTTGACAGATCAGCTCAACATTAGTTCCAAAACGTCTTTTTAGGTGAAATAACGACCATTAATAATGATCATGATGGTCATGGTCACTATCAAAAAACGGCTGTTTTGTACACGACTGCACACTCACTGCTCTATTTATGATCTGTGGGACTTAAGAACAAAGTTTGGTGGTTGGAAATGTTTAGAAGTCTTATGGAGAATAAATAGAACAGCAGTTAAACATGTGTGCCGCCGATACATAGAGATGGCATTACCTCACTGCCACCAAACAGCTTCTCATCTGCCTTCAGAAAAGCGTCAATTCAGCTTTGATCTGAGCAGGTTAGGGGCCTATTCCATGGAGTTATAATGGGCCGAATCGTCCGGATTTGGCTGACTACCACTCCGTGGAATAGAGACAACGATCAGACGATGATCGGGTCATCGGCTGATCGTTTATTTAGGTGCAAACCTAAAATCATTGGGCACCGACCGCGCACCGCGTGGAATAGCGATGCGTGGTTGGTGCCCGTTGATTTAAAAACAGCATACTTTACCTATCCAGACTGCCGGTCTTCTCTTGCGCTCCTTCTACCCGGGTCCTGCGCGCAGCAGCAGCTTCGGAGCGGCCTGTCTGAGCTGATAGACCGCTCAGCCAAACACTGGCCAGGACCGCCGCGGCCAGTGATTGGCTGAGCGGTCTGTCAGCTCAGACAGGCCCCTCTGAAGCTGCTGCTGCACGCGGTACCCGGGGAAAAGGAGCACAGGAGAAGACTTGCAGCCTGGATAGGTAAAGTATGATGTTTAAACAAGGGCTGCAGGGACATTGGTAATGATGTCCCTGCAGCCCTCGCTAAACAATTACCGGGCTGTGGAATAGGATCTAGCAGATCGCGCTCGTTTACATTGTTGATCGGGCCCCCATCGGCCCATGGAATAGGACCCTTAGTCACATGAGATAAACTGGTCACTGCCTAGCAGCTAGAGGCTTTTAGATTGGTTTGTCAGAAACCAATCTCTCCAAGATTGCTCGTCTTTAGCTTAGAGCTCAAGGCAAAGCAAGACTACCATTACATCAGTTGTACATCTTTGATAAGTTAGGTGGAGAACCTTTTTAGCAAAATAGTCCATACTGACGTACTGTACAATGTGAGGGTACACAGTGATGACATCACTTCTTCATCCGCACTGTTGTAACTAAGGAACCAGTCCATTTGTAAATAGGATATGGGCACAGCTACACCAGAATTTTAACATCTAATTAAAAAAAAGTAAACAAAGTAAACTATAAACCATTCTTGGTTCTTTTCAACCAAATATATGATGAGATGAAAGGGGAATGTTTATATTCATATTCTTTCCACTTTATGTGGAGATTAGGGATGGTCCGAAACTGCCGAGGTTCGGGTTCGTATGAACCCGAACGCTCGGCATCAGATGCCCGCTTTCTGCCTGCTCTGTGCAGTGGGTGGATACAGCGGGAGGACCGCCTGGAAGACTGGGATACAGCCTATGGCTATGGCTGTATCCCAGTTTTCCAGGCGGTCCTCCCACTGTATCCACCCTCTCCACGGAGAGGGCAGACAGCGGAAATCATTGCTGAGAGTTGGGGTTCGTACGAACCTGAACCGAACTCGGTTCGGACCATCCCTAGTGGAGATCATTCCAATTTTTTGTTTAGTACAATGTATTTGATTAGAACAATAGATCCGATGAATCTTATATTCACTAGACATTCAGAAATTTTCATTTATACCATTGAGATTTAGTGGAAAATATTGCTACTTCTCAATAGCTTTCTAACTTTTTTACTTGTATCATGAGATAGAGTAGAGGCTAACAATGAGAAGTTAAAGGCGCTAATCCAAACAAAATCTTAAACCACATAAACTCTCTGCCCAAATTGTAAAAAAGAGAATCTAATAAAAAAATAGTTAGGGTCTTGTCATTTCTGACTCTCAACATAGTATTTGGGCACAATAGATTAGTCTAGCTCCAGAGCTTTGGTGGTAATGTGTAGCGCAGCCAAAGAAGAGTTATATTTTCACAAATTTAATATGTCAAGCATGTTTGCAACTATGTTAATCTAGATTTCCAGGAGGACAGGTGTTAGCTGTTTAATATAGAGCGTCGCTGATGTTAGAAAACACAAGGACAGGGTGTTAGTGGATTCAGCACCGAGGCTTCACCAACAATCCTTGGTTTTAATTGTTTATCATTGATTTGTAGAGCATCCCTTTTGGCTTGCAGCAGTCAAGGGACCTCATGCATTTAGTTATAGATCTCAAGACAGGAAAACAGTGGAAAAACAAAACAATACCACAGTTATATGAGCTATCTCTTGTTAGGAGCCATGTATATGTGTTCATCACATAACTAATTTTTATCTCTTGAACGTACACAAGAAAAGTTTATGCCAAAGGAGAGCAAGCAGATAACATTACAGAACACACAGTAAAACAAAAGCAAAATACAGCTGTAATCTAAGCAAAGAATATAGCCATTCTTCTTGTGTGCTACATTAAAGGGGAATTATCAAGAAGTTAGAGGAATCTAACCTCCTGATAGTCCCCGGTTACACAGGAGACACCAAGAAAGAAGATATGTGTTTGTCCCTCCTTCTCTGCGCTGTTCTGGTGCAGTTACCCTTTGCTCTACAGTCAAGTAAGAATGTTAGGAGCACTAGGGCACCTGTTAGCAGCACCGCCCCCATAGTGCCGATCCGTCTCATCCCCGGCTGGCCCGCCCCTTTCTACACATGATGAATGGAGCCGGCCATCTGAGGGTGGGCCGGATCGGCACTATGGGGACAGGCAGTGCTCCTAACGGGTGCCCCAGTGCTCCTAACAGTCTCACTGGACCATGGAGCAAAAGACTAACTGCACCGGAACGGCACCAAGGAGGAAGGTAAGACACATACTTTCCTCCTCAGCGTCTCCTGTGCAATAGGGACATATCAGCAGGTTACATGTGTCTAACCTACTTATAGTTCCCCTTTAAAATCTATGGAAAAATGTTTGTACACACATTGTGAAAACAACCATTGTGTTAGTGTTGCGAAGACTTGCCGAACAGTCCTGCAGCATTCCCTGAACCCGAACACTTGGTATTTGACTCCCAGTGTCTAGGGGAATTTAGATACTGCCCTTGGGCTCTCAGGAAAACAACTCCTTCAGCCACTGGTAATCAAATGCTGCACGCTCGGGGTTGGATGGACCTGAGTAGGGTAGAGTTGCGCTCATCTCTAGTGTAACATTGCAGCACTATGAGCTAACTTTTAAGGTACTGGCGCCAGAAGTAGTACTCACATCTGTTAGACATTTAGTGTGTATTCAGTGGACATGCCATAAATGTTGAGATGGGAGTACCCCTTTAATGGATAATGTTTCCCATAGGATAATTTAGTATGCAATAATAAAAATAATAATGTAGAGGGTGATCTAGTTTTGTCTATTTTTTTTGTATTATAGCGCTGGAGGTACCATCAGTAGTACACAAGTTTTCACAAAGATTATAAAGATAGCCAAAAATGGCAGTTGGTAGAAAAGAGACTGATTGCCCTCTTTACTGTTTATACTAAATTGTCTTTTGTCAATCTTGAAAGGTTTCTGAAAATTTAAAGTGAGCTGCAAGAAATTAAATGTAAACTACTGGTTATTTGGAAAATAAGAAAGAAACCCACAACCCACAATTAAGATATAAAAAAAAAAAAAAGTTTCACACACCAATCAGCTGATAATATTGGTTGTCCTGTGACGATTGTTCCATATGGTGGATTCTTAAAGTTAATTTGTTGGTAGTAGACAAAAGGGGTACTTGTTCAAATCTAAGCCACGAAAAATACATTGCATTGATTTCAATGTAAACACTCCGTCCGGGATTCTATGTGTCCGCACAAAAAACTGACATGGCAGTTTAGTGCGTCTGCTGTTTATTGAATAGCTGCCGCACAAGACTGACAGAGCGGACATTGTAAAGTGCAGCTCCGGACACACTTTACATTGTCGTCTATGGTGAATTTGAACATGGAAACGCCTGTATGTGCCCAAATTCCAATTCAAAAGAAATTTAGTTAATCCGGCCTGTACTGCAGTATTGGCTGGGATGACCTTCACTGACAGCAGCCGTTTTGTGACAAGGCCGTATCACAGAATGGCCCCTGTCATACATAGTGTGAACCCGGCCTAAAACTGGCGTCCCAGAAGTTAGTTTGATTAAGCATCTATAGGAAAACAAGTCTTATCTATGGAGACCTTACTTCCCAGTTTACAAGCCTTAAAAATCAGCTGTTACGGATACATTCAGAGATCTAGTGGAGTCCATGCTTTGTTAAATCAGAGCCATTTGAACAACTTAAGGGAAACCTGTATGATTATCATAGCAACATAGTTAATAAGGGTGAAAGAAGACAAGAGTCCATCAGGTTCAACTTAGGGAAACCCTACTATGTTAATCCAGGGGAAAGCGAAAACCCCTATGAGGCAGATGACAATTGCCCCATCACAGGGAGAAAATTCCTTCCCCACTCCAATGTCAATCAGAATAATCCCTGGATAAACATATCACCAGAAATTATATATTTTTCAAGAAAAGCAAGCAGGCCTCCCTTGAACTTATTTAATAAATCAGCCATGACAACATAATTTGGCAGAAAGTTCTATAGTCTCACTGCTCATACAGTAAAGAATCCGGGTCTGTGCTGGTAAAATCTTTTTTCTTCTAGACGTAGAGGATGCCCCCTTGTCATGGTTACAGACCACTACAAAGATCTCTGTACTGTCCATTCATAAATTTGTACATTGTAATCAGATCGCCCCCAATCATAATTTTTAGTCCACACTTACATCGTTTTGCTCCATCACTAGCAGAACAATGAAAAATATTCACTGTCAGGTCTCTTAAATTCCAGATTCCAATAGCACCTGATACTACGGACGTGCTGTCATTTAGCAGGCAAAGGTGACAGCCTGATATAATGATCATGACAATTATTTGTGGCTGTTTTTATCAATAGATGGGGTCTTTTCCCCTGTAAATGAAGGCATGTTCCCATAGTGGAAACATAGTCTAAGGCTATGTTCATACACCATCTTTTTGGGGTAGTTTGATGGGCATCTTTTTGGACGGCCATCATTTTGAGCCCAAATAACGTCCGTTATTTCATAATGACGGCTGTTACTTTTACAATCATGGATGTCATTAGTAACAAACTGCCTTTGTTTGGCCTCAAAATATCAAACGGCCAAGAAAAATTGGTGCATAAACATTGCCTAAAAGAAATTGGACAATTTGAGATGGAGATCGTAGGGAATCGGGGAGAAAAGTACTCAGCCATGTGCTTCTCCCAGCTCTATCTAATGATCATCGGGGGTACACTCCAACTGATCTAAACTTTTCACATGTCTTTGTAATGTGTGAAAAGATTTTTAAAGTTGCATTGATTCTTTAAAGAGGGCCTCTCATCAGACCTTTATTTGATGTATTATTCTCAAGTACATATCAGTAGAATATCACAATTTTCCTCAATATTTGCAGAGAGAAGTCACAATCTTGTGCTTTTCTTCTCTTGGATGTATAAACTATGGGGGGGGGAGTTGTAAGGGGTTACTCTGCTAGACTGGGGTATAGATGTTTGTAAAGTGTTAATCTGCTAGACTAGGACATCTGCTAGGAGAGGAAACAGCTGCTTGTAAGGGGTTAATCTATGTCTTTCACACAGCCAGCCTGCATTAGACATATAACACTGAGGAGACAGACCACAATGAGAGGGGACTTAACCCTACTGGTACAGTACAATACTTCTAGCTTTTCTACCTCCTCCTGCTCATGAATAATACACAGAACTACATTGCTGCTCACACAATATTATCCAACATTGTTTAACAGTAAAAAAAAAAAAATGAAATAATGTGTAAACAGGAGGGGGAAAAACAGCCGTTTTTTTTTGTTTTTTGTTTTTGCAAAAGCAGGTTGTACATAATGAGCATGTTGATTGTTTTGACAGTTATAATCAATTACTCCCGTTTTTCTATACGGAGTGTGCACTTCTGGCTAATTTCCCATTGACTTTAATGGAGTGCATCATTACTATGAAATAACCTTCTATCTTAAAGGGCCAGTACTTTATTACTAAAATAGAGAGAAAATGCTCTTTTCATGCTTTAATGTATTTAAGAGAGTTTTTTTTTTATTTTAAATATATTTTAGGCTTCTATTACTTCATGAGGTTTACCAGAAGGTGTCAGGTGTTCTTTATTGGATCTGTCAAGTCCTGGCCTGCTGTCCAGCATTTTACCAGATAAAATAGTACAACATTCTGCACTCATTTGATATTTTTAACATTCCCAACCAATACATATGTGAACCCATCCTTACAGTCGTATATAGACATGGAACATATTCATGGTGGGTCTCACTAGTGAAACACTCTCCTGTTGATGGGGAATTGACTATATGCTCCATCAGGCTTTGGCCTTATTTTTGACTACATATCACTTTAAGTATATACTTGACAAGTGATAGGGCCCAGGCACTTCCTCGCTGGTAAGACCCCAATAGGAAAAGGTTTAAAAGAATTGATATACAGTATAAATACAATTGTGTGTCTATATGTATCATGTCCATATAGATAAAAACATGTAGACCTTAAAGGGGTTATCCAACGAAAAATACTTTTCTTTCAAATCAACTGGTTTCAGAAAGTTATATAGATTTGTAATTTAAAATCTCAAGCCTTCCCATACTTATCAGCTACTGCATGTAATGCAGGAAATGTTGTTTTCTTTTCAGTCTGACACTGTGCTCTCTGTTGCCACCTCAATGCGAGACAGGAACTGTCCAGAGCAGCAGAAAATCCACATAGAAAACCTCTCCTGCTCTGGACAGTTCCTGTCTCACATGGAGGTGGCAACAGAGAGCACAGTGTCAGACTGGACAGAAAACAACATTTCCTGCATTACATGCAGTAGCTGATAAGTATGGGAAGACTTGAGATTTTTAAATTACAAATCTATATAACTTTCTGAAACCAGTTGATTGGAAAGAAAAAAAATATCCTTTAATTTATCACAGTACACAATGTACAATGTCTCATGACCTACAGAGTCTTGGCCTATACCACACCTGTATATACAGATGCCTGGACAGCCCTAGAGATAATATTTGTGCTAGTCTACATGATCGTATAGCCCTCAGACTGACTGAGTCGGTGCTTGTTTTGTGTGTTCGCTCTGAAGAGAATACTATTTTCATCTCTAAATCATTTTGCTTTGCTGATATTACAAACTGTATGACAGATGGGTCACACTCTGATCGCTGCGTTCTAACATTTGGGAGAGCAGAGAACATATTTGGTGAAGCTGGCATGATTCGATGCTGTTTGATTCAAGCCACAATATGAGAACCACTAGTATTTCACGTTGAAAATAATTAAAGAAGCAGGAAACAATTAGAAAGCACACATTTTGAATAGTGACAGATGTTCTACATGTTTAAATTAGACAAAGGGATATAAGACAAATCCATGGGTCACATTAACAACTGCTGCAGTCTTAGCTTGTAATTTCCAGTGCAATATGGAAAGTCTTATAAATTGAAAGTAGAGCAGTGTGAAAAACAATATTTATGCCACGTGCTTGGTAAACCTGGTGAAATTCAGCACTGGGTAATGTCAAGTTATGGACTCTTAGGACTGTACCATGCAACCAACAATAACCTTGTATTCTTCAGAATATAAAAAGAGAGATAGGCAGATAGCAAAGAAAGAGGCAGCACTTAATAGGTTAATTATTGTGGGGGCAAACAGCTACCTAGCCTGTCTCCCAGGTCCAACTTGAAGAGTCAAGCAACAATTGCAGGAGTCCAAATAGTGGCTAATCTGCCACACGAAGGTCCATTATTAATGTTCACACAATGTATTGACAACGACTGTTATTTTATGCCGCCATTGTTAGCAGTGACAAGCAACTGCCGCTGTCCTGCATGTTCACCCTGCCAATACTGCAGTATCAGCCGGATGAACATTGTTTTATTTCTATTTGGATTGAGGGACCTTTGAGTGTGCCCGCACTCCAATTCAGCATTGCATACAATGTAAAGTATGGCCGGCAGCTGTACTTTACATTGTGTGCACGGATATTTTCTACAGCCACTGATGTTGAACTTCAGAAGAAACAGCCATAGAAAATAGACATGGCCATTATTTCTGCGGCCGCAGTTGATCAACATCCGTAGTGTATACTGTGTGTATACACTACGGCCGTTGTTGCATTGAAATCAATGCAAATGTATTGATTTCATTACTAAAGGTGAAAAGACTGGCCATTCTTAACTAAATTAATACATTGTGTGAACATGGCCTTAGGCTAGGTTCACACTAATAATAATACTTGGTCTAATACATGACATGTGATAGAGGACACTGCCATATTGTCAATGTGGACAGCATATTTTTTCCTTTATACTACTATATTTTCAGTTAAAAACATACAGTACTGTACATAGCACCTTTAAGATGTATGTTGGTCTCATACAGACCTTCGGTAATATAAGACCCAAATATAATTATGTTTCTAATAATGGGACCTGCTGCTTAAAGAGGCGTTCCATCTCACAGAGTTATGTGTACTTCATTATTGCTATTGTACCCTAAATACCCACATTTTTTGGCCTGCCTGACTTGTTTTCATAAATAAAAAAAAAAAGAGGTGTTCTGACAAAGTTATCTTCTATCCACAGGAATAGGGAATAACAAACTGATTGGCGGGGGTCCAAAAGCTGGCCCCTTTCAGCAAACAAGAGAACACAACAAAACTCTTTCTCTGAATAAATGCATTACCGAACTTAGCAATGTTCCAAAGCCCCAGAGGGAATTATTGGAGTGCTGGCCGTCTATGCATGGTCTGCACTGTTCATTCGAGGGGCAGTTTTCTTCTGTTCTTGTGATTAGTGGTGGCAACAGCAGATGAACCCCCCCCCCCCCCCCCCCCCAACAATTAGCTTGTGATGCCCTCTCCTGTGGATAGAGGAAAGCTTTGCGAGATTGGGCAGTGTTGGACTGGCCCATCAGAGGATCGGAGGATCCTGCACTAACACTGACTGACATGTTTCTCACTGGCTCATCTGGTGGGCCCCAGATACCCCAGTCCGACACTGCAGATGGGAATAACTGAGCAACCAATCAGATCTTAGTAGTCAGGTATTCTGTCTCTGAGAAAATAAAAGCATACATTTGATTGGATACTTCATGTTGTGGCATAGGCCACTATATCAGATGCTTTCTTTTATTGATTACTGCCCAAACGGATGCACTATAGAACCACGAGGGAACCATTAGGACTGTGCTTGCCCATTAGAGTGCTAAATCACAAGATGGCCCAGGTTCTGACACCATAATGGGTCCAAGAGGCCCAGCAGAAGTTTTTCATTTACTCTAGTGGGCCCAATGCCTGCCAGTTCTACAGTAAACCTCACCTGACATTCTGACATTCTGTTGCCCCACATAAGATGTGTTCAATGGGTTACTGGCTTTGTCAACTTGATTCTGAACTGATATACCATATCATAACCAACTAAGTGTTCCAAGCCAAGAGCTATATGAGTGTAATGTGTCAGAATTTGGAACGCACACTCGCTTTGGAAAGGCGTGGGCTCTACTTATCGGGAATCCCTCCCTCCAACAGCCGAGCCCTATTATTAGAGTCTTGTGAAGACGTGTATGGCATCCAGTGACTCATGAGTCATTCTAGATATCTCAACAAATATTTTTTTTTGTCTGTTGTGTTGTTAGATTTATTGTGAATGGCACAAGTGTCAACATTCACAATAACGTTCACAGGGATAAAGTTATATCTTCTACGATAGCTATATCCCTCTATCTAGTTCTAGTGTCCTACCCCTCCAGAAGACACCATGAGGGACATTTATGAAAACCTGTTGTAACTCTATTTGCCATGGGTTACAGCAGCAGTTATAATGACAATTGGGTCAAGTGGTTTCATAAATCTACCTCTGTATGTTTTTTGTGGCGTTTGAGTATGGCTAGGTGTAGTTTGTTCTGACACAGTAGTTTTTCATGTAACTAGAGATTGCATAGATAATCTGCTATTTTGTTTCTTTTGTCACCTCCACTGTCTTTTCTTTGACACGCTTGGTCCTGTTATCTTTGTGTATATTCTCACTCCTCCTTACTTTGTACTCTTTTCTCTGCCATGCATGAACAGTTCATCGGCCTAAACCAAAGCCATCACCTGTGCCTCCACCCAGTCAAACCCAGGCTAACATGTTTAATCAAAGGCTCAAAGGCATGCCTAGACCAATTCCAAGTACTGTATCGGCTTTACTTCATTTGATTCGTTTAGTCTAGTCTCCCTCCCCCAACCTTCTCTCCCTTAACCCCTTTGGAACTGGAAGGACTCACAATGCATTCCGATGCCTTACTGTCTTCTTCCAGTCTTGTAGGGGTTAGCTTAGCTTAGTCTTAACATCGGCCTCCAAGCACTTCCTCTCGATATGTCCATTTCTGTCTAGATCTGTCCGGCACCAGCAGCATTTTCCAATCTGAATGTCAGCACAAAATAACATTGTTATTACATAACATTCTGCATGTTTAAGTTAACGTTTATAAGTTTTCAATAAGGTTTGAGGTTTTTCCTTACTAGACTTCTTATGTTTTGATATATCAGTGCTCCAGCTGTTAAGTAGCGAAGTAAACTCCAATAGAACTCAATGGTAACTGACCTTCTGAAGACATATAGAAAAGATAGTGAAACCAAAAAGTTAAGTAGATGCCCATAACTACAAATCAGATTAGTGAGAATGAGTTTGAATCTAATTGGTGGATATTGGCAAACCCCCCACTTCTTCATGCTTTATTTGCTTCCGTTTGTGTCCTATAGGATGTTTGCCTAGAAACCTACCACAGTACTCATACAAACACATATAAATAGACATTGGATAGTTAATGTACAGTAAACTATAAAAAGTCTCAGAAATAATAATTTGGAGACTTTGCCTATAAATCAAGATCATCAAAAAAAAGTCGGGCCAAATTCATGACAAATAAAAAGTTAGTTTAGGAATTTTCTCCATTCCTATATGAATTCAAAATTCTAAAATTATATTTTTGCTATACATTACACTATAAAAAAAAGCACAGCAGCCTGAACTATTTCATAGAATTTCCCGGCACAAAAAAACAAATGGGTGTTGCATGTCATCCAATATCCCACAGTTTACTGCTCTCTGGTAACAGAAAACCTGAAAACAGAATTCTGAATTTCGTTCTAAAGCTGAATGGAGCTGACAATAACATAAACTTAAAAAGCTGTCCAAGATTTCTCAATGTAGTTTAAAAGCAACCATTTAATTTTTTGCCGAATTAAAAAAAAAATCAGAAAGAAAACAAATAGTTCTAATAGTTGAAGGTTTAAAAATATTATTTTCTACCACCAACCAATAACAAACTTTTATACTAATCAATCTAATTAAAAAAAAAAAAAACATGCACAATTGACTGAGCCTGGTGTACATGTAAGTGAGAAAGTCAGGAAAGATAGCTATTGGCCAAAGGCCTTCTATCTAAGGTGTATGGTCGGCCTTAAGCTCTTTGTTGACAGCTAGCTCTTCCTAAATCTTTCTAAGCCCACAACTCTCTTTTCCCAAGTGTCCCATGACTCGCCCAAGAGTGCGTGTATTAAGATTGGGCAGGGAGGGGGAATATGCTGCTGCTAGACATCTCTGGCAGAAACTTATCTCCCTGAGAACAATAGGATCAGGTATTTATAATCTAGCGCGCCCCTCCCATTGTCTTCCCTGATGTCTTCCATCAGAGAGTTGAGTGGACCTTATACACGTTAAATGTTTGGCTGAACTCTTTAAAATTTTCAGGTTCGGCTGACTTTGATCTAATGTGCATAGTCACGTTTAAACAAGCAGAATTTATTTTTTGGAAGTGAGAGAGAGACAAAGTTAAAGTTATTTATATAGCCTAAAACTAGGAGATGAAGCAATGGGATCCTCAAAGAGTACATTCAGGAAACTAAGGCTATGTTCACACGCTGTACGAACAACAGCTGTTCCGTGTGATTATTTATTATGATCATTAATTCCGCCTGTAGGCAGTGTTACACAACGGCTGTTGTTTGTTAAAAATAATTTGTAATTTCAGATAACCACCTTAAGACCGTGTCAGTTGCACATTCTCCCTGCCGTTTATTGGATATTCTGCCATTTAGATGTCTTACCAACACAACTTCTAAAAATATGTACCTTGAGAATTTTGAGATGTTAATTAGAAAATAGGTATTTAACAAAAATTCTCTTTCCATAACTCACACAAATGTGTAAATACACCAACTCTATATACATGAGTTTCATTTAAGTTATAGAATGCTACTGAGTAGTTGTGGACAAATGTTTGTTTCCACGAGGAAGAATAGAAAGCTGGAGCACTGTTTACATAATTCAACAAATAATTGTGAATTTATGGTTTCTTTAATATTTCTTATTAATTTTTAGCCTTTTTTCAAATATTGCATGATGTTTAACAGTTGTCAAATATCCTGGAATTTGACTATACAGAGAAATATCCACATGCATCCCAAGGAGTGAAGTTCTAATTCATCTTCTTGTACTTCAGAAAACGTAGGTCGCTTAGTAACTCCTGCCAAAAAGTTAGAAGACACAATCAGACTGGCAGAGCTCGTCATTGAAGTGCTCCAGCAAAACGAAGAACATCATGCCGAGGTGAGGACTTACCTATTATGAATATTTGTTATGTGATTGGCCAGTTTCTAGAGCTGTCTCTAGAACATGAATGTCTTGAATGGAATCAAGAATTCACCATAGGGATGAGATTGAATTTATGTAATTAAACCATGCAATTTATTTATTAATTGGAATTAAATAAATTTTTAATTTGTACATTTTTGAAAAATTTTATTCACTAACAGTCCATATTTTTAATGACTTTGGGTGCTTATTTTTTAAAAAAAAATTCTAGGGGGTGTGAAGTTGTCTGTTTTTTTGTGATTGTGAAATAAATGTTAAACAGTTTTACATAAGAATATGCAGTTTCAGAGTTTGGTAAAATGTATGTCTTCTAATGTCTACTCAAGGTGTTGGTTATCTTAATCATCCGAACTAACAGTACAATACTAGGCGTATATTTTATATTTATTTAGTATCCTTCTACATTATCACCTCCAATATTTTTTCTCTTGATTCCCCCACATCATAGTTTAAAACTTGACATTTTTTAAATCTCAATATTTTTCTCCACATCCGATATTTTTTATTTCCACTTTTTTGTGTTAAAATGTCATGATTTTTTTGATACATGGAAATGGTTTGTGATGACATCTGAATCCAGAAGATAGCTTTTCTATCACTATTCACTACCATGAAGCTAATGCACAGTCCAAAAGACCCAACTAATGCCTGATTTGCATATTTAAATTTCCTCCCTGTTTTTCCACTGTTCTTTCTATCTTGGATGGTCCTGACAGGGAAAAGAGGTATGTGGTTAAGCTCAACAAATTGAGTCACCTGCTCTCATATCTTGTGCATGTCCTTCATGTTTTTGATGGGAATTTATCCTTTTTTTGCTTCCTTTGTAGTCGTAATATAAGTAGTGTAGCAGCCAGATCACGTAGACTGCCTGTGATACTTAGTTGCCCCACACAATCGAAGTGTGTAGTGGTAATCTAATCCATGCATGCGGCAATGGGCGTTTTATACAAGCATTGCAGCTGTTCCCTAGCACAACCCAGTCTTCGTTTATTCTTTCCTAATCCTCCTGTTTTACCCGCATCAGTTTGAAATTAACTTGCTATAACTCAACAGTGACAATAATGTCTTCGACAAGAATCGGCAAATTAGAATGATCATAAAAGGTTTACATTGACCATAAACTGCTTACGTCTGACATCCTATATTCCGTGTCTTCCAAATTGGTATATTGGATTATTTTTTTGTTTTAATCTATTTATGGCATATAATTTATTTTGAACCTATATATAATATAGCATGATTTTCTTGATTTTAAAGATTCTTTATGTAAAGTAGAACTTTTTGGCTTTGCCTATACAAGAATATTTTTTTTACAATAAAAGTTTTACTTTTCAATAGTTTTATCCTATTTTTTAGTATAAACATTATAATAATGATAATTATTTTAAATATTTCAATAGAAATCTGGTTTCATTTAGCCATTGGCAATGGCTCCTCATTTAGCTTTCATCGACGAAGCCTTTTTCTATTGTTTAACATGTACAATACAAATTATGAAAAATTTTCCGTAGTTCTAGTTTGTCTCAATGTCTATCTCAATCATTTACACTTTTTTTTCGAAGCCAGCTAAGTGATTATTAAATTTCCTTTTCAAATATCACTCAGTGTTCTTGCTATGCCATATTATGACAAATATGTGACATAGCTGAAAAATAAATGTAAAAAAAATATTAGGACTAAATTAATCGTGTTACCAAACAGAGCATGGATTTCCTGAGAATAGAAATGTCATTCTGTTCATTTATCATAAATTACTTTTTTTGCTCAAATGTTACATGACTGCAGCATAGAAAAGATAGAGGTTTTTTAAAGTATTTCATCTTAGAGTGTAGTGAATTTGTATTATTATTTTTTTTTTAAACCTAATTTTTAGGTTTTGCCCAATTAACATGTGTAGGGAATATCTGACTACATGAAAAAGACAATATAAATTTTAGGTGAGACTATATATATATATATATATATATATATATATATATATATATAGTTTCAACATGTAGCTGGAGAACCTAGAAAACTATATGTGGCTAATAGGCTTGTTAGCAGAATTTTTTACTACTTTATTAGAATGTGCCCCATATTATATTAGCCTTGGTATTGAAAGTTACCTACTATATATGAAATCACTAATCACTATAACATAAATTAAGTCTGTACTAACTTGCCAATCATCTAGCAGTTAGACGGCCTTGTATAGAGATCACCATATTGTCTCATCACCAGTAAAAAAAGGTGGTGGTCACTGTCGTATTTTTTTTTTTTTTTTTTGCAGAAATAAATAGTCCAGGCGATTTTAAGAAACTTTGTAATTGGGTTTATTAGCCAAATATGCCATTATCTGCATTTTAAAAGCCTTTTCCCGGGTCCCCCCTCCCTCCTCTTTTCCATTCACTGCAAAAAAATCTGGAAATTGTGACTTGTTGCATCAGACACAACCCTGTCTGTTCTAGGGAGAGGGGAGGGGGGGGATGAAGGAGGGAGTTAGCCGACAGCAGAAAGCAGATAACAGAGGATTACAGGCACAGAGCTGGGTGACAGCTGTAATCACAGCTCAGAGACATCACTGGTGACTGTCAGATGAGATAGAGGGTAAGGTATTTGTAGATTAACTCTGTGTTGTCCTGTTTTGGTCTTTTATTTAGCTCTCTCCATAGGAGAACAATGAAGACAGGGGGGAGAGCTTCAAACTGCTTTTTCATGATAAAAATAAATTTTTCGGCTAATAAACCCAATTAAAGTTTCTTAAAATCACATGGACTATTGATTTCTGAAAAAAAAAAAATTCACGACAGTGACACTTTAAATATAGTTATGAACGTGCTAGTTTCTTCACCATCCTCTCCACCCATTTGGAGCTTTTTTTATGTAGGTATTTACATTAGGCAGCTATTAGTACGATTTGCTTGTTGCAACAGTAATATTTAAACTGAAGTGCTTATCAACAATGGTCCTCGGTCTGAACGAAATGTTCATCTGATCCTTGGCCGGGATGTTTCGACACACTGATCATATGTCAGTGGTTTTCTTGTGTGTATGCAGATGACTAATGATTATTTGTTAGTCTGATATGAAGACATATACAGTATTACCTCATACTATTAGAATTGACAGTATCTCAAATTTCCTGTCACAGGCCCTTGACATTCATTTATTTACCAGTATTTTTGCAAGAGCATGAAACTTTGACACCCAAACTCACAATTCGCAAGGTTGAACCACAAATCGCATGCGCTTATTACAAAAGTGCACAAAATTTTCTTTAGTTTTTGTTTAGTTTGAATCCACAAACTGTTTTTTATGGATAATATTTTTGCCTTCTTTTTCTTCTCTTTCTGGTCAAATATTTAAAGGGGTACTTTCATTTCACAAAGTTATCCCTGATCCAAAGGACAGGGGCTGACTATTGCATTGGTGAGAGTCTGACTACAGGGACCTCTGCCAATCCTAAGCCACAGGAATATACAGAGACCATCATACATGTGCTGCCATATATCCATTCATTCTCTGTTAGGGTTCAAAACATCGCCAACCATTGCTTAGTCAGTATGATCCATTTAAGGCTATATGCTCCCACTACAGGATCTGGACATCATTTAACGGGAAAAGGCGGCCATCTATTGATAATGACAGCCACAAATAATGATCATGGTCAATGATCAATAGAGGGAATCCTTTTGCTGTTAATTTACAGCCTGTTCCCATAGTGGGAACATATACTGAAATCTTACAGGCAGTTTTTCATGCAATAGTGGATACAGAAGAAATTTAAGTATTATTCTATTCTTTGTAATTTTGACATAGTAATTTTAAGTGTTTTTCATGTCTTTTTTTCCAAGTGTTTTGGCAGTGTTTCATTTATATTCTACATTCGTATTTTCTGGTGTTTTTTTTAAAGTCCTATAAAGAAATGTAAAAAAACAATTCAAGAGGAAAACACCATACCCAGAGCATGCTAAATTTAATATATAACATGCTAGCATCTGGCTACAATGTTTCTGGATATAAAAATGTCAGAAAAAATGCCATGAAAAACACAACATAAAAAACAGAAAACCATATATGTAAATCCAGCCCTAAGATGTTATCCATTACTGTTTTAAAATGTTCTTTGTACAAATTTCTTAGTAAGAGCCATACAATTACATTTTTTGAAAAATAAGGGTTTCTTTTCTTTTCCTTTTTTTTTTTAAGAAAAAAGTTTTATAAACTAATGGCTATAGAGATCTAAACTTCAGATAGTCTTTTTCTATATTTCTTTACTCTGATGTCAACAGGGCTAACTTAGGCTGACTGAATAAAGGAAAATGTAGGTAGAGTAGCAACATTATCTTTTTCTAGGTTAATGTTTAATGTTAAGGCAGAAGATTGGCTCCCATTGGCTATTAGAAATCCTGCTGGGCAAGTACATCGGATGCATTTCTGGTGCCCATTTACTGTTAATTGTATCCATTAATCGTAAGCATTAAAGTTTTCAATTTAAAACATCTATTCTCTATCTAAAAGATAGATAAGTGCCAGATTTTAGGGTTCTGACCGCTGGTATCCCCTGTGATCTTAATTTATGAAGCCCTGTGTTTCAGCTGAAAATTAGCACTACCACTCTATTTACTGTCTATGATACTGTCAAATATAGCTGAATGCTGTACACAGTTATCTCAGGCAGCTGTATAGACAGTCAACGGTGTGGTGGCTCACTGCTCCAATCCAAAAAATACCTGTTTAAAACCAGTGGCCATATGACCCCAGAAAGCCTAGGCAATTTAAAAGACATCTGACATTAACTTAAATTTTTGACTATTGACAGAGGGAATTGAGCCCAACCAACTTGAGAATGAGCACTCTTAGGGCTTATTCACACTTTTCCGTGTAACATTTAACCACGGAACTGCTCTAGGCATCATATTCATACATGATCCATATCTTTCCATTGCTCTGTGTTTAACGGAAACATGCGAATAAGCCCTTAGGATAAGTTCACATTTTGACCATACATTCATGCACAGCAAATTTGTTAAAGAAATTTCTATTTGCAAAACAATTTCTATGTCAAAACAAGTCTTTAGAAGAATAGACATGATTTTCTCCACAGAAATTTCAGCGACAAATCTGCTGCATGTGAATATATACAATCTTACAAAATTTTGCAATCTAACAAAATTTTGCATTATCAGACAATGCTACTAGAAAGGCCCGCTGCTGGTCTCATGTAAATGCTAGCTTAATGGGTGCCAGATTAAAGGCATATGCACACAGAGTCTATAGTTATCTATTAGAGATGAGAGCAATTTGAACATGCTTGAGTCAGATCATTTTGCATTTAAATACTGGTGGCTGAAGAAGATGGATGCAGCCCTGGGGCTTCATCTAACTTCTTCAGTCATAGGTATTCAAATGTCGAACTATTCGAGCATGCTCAAGTTGTGCTCTTTTCTATTAGTAAGGGCTAAGGTACTTCAGAAAGAAGGAGAAGATTTCAACAGGTATATTTTATCATGTTCATTGTTTGGAAGGTAAGTGATTATAAATGCAGTAAAAATAATGGGATCAAAGATGAAGTTGGTAAATTACATTATTATCTATTACATATATTTAAAGGGGCACTATGGTGGTGCAAAAAAATCATATTAACTCTGGCTGCTATAAAAATAACAAAAGGGTATACCCACCTGACCCCGTCCCCTGTTGCTGCAGTTCTGTTAGCAATTGATCCCCTCAGCTCTCCACTGCATCCTCTCACCTGTTGCCCAAACAGAAAATGTCACCCAGTCAATAAATGACTGTAATCGCAGTTCTGCACTGTCGACAAAACAGAGGAAGCAAAAGTTAGCAGAAGGGACCTGACACTGTAGGAACAGCTGTGGCTGGAGGTCGGGACAGGTGAGTATACAGTAAGAGCAAAACTACAGTAATTTCAGGTTCGTGAAACTCAGAACAGTCAACATTTGACTTCTGGTGGCTGGAGAAGATGAATGCAGCCCTTGGACTGCCGGGAAAAGTTGTGTCCATGTTTTCCAGTCAGCCTTGGGGTTGCATCTTTTTTCTCCAGCCACCGGAAGTCAAATGCCAAGTGTTCAGAGTTTCATGAACCCAAACTTTTTCATTTTTGTTTTTTTCTATACAGCACCTGGAGTCCATTTGATTTTTTTGTACCACCAGAATACCTCTTCAATATATAGCATAGTATAGATTGTAGTTTTCTCTCCTCTAGGAATGTATTAGTCTTATTTTTTCAGCCCAGCCTTGGCTATGTTACTTATTGAACATGTCCTTGGCTAGCATCCACTGGTACTTACCTAATAGATGGAAATCTAAAAGTGTGCTCTGGTCCTATCAGACTTTCAAGGAAATCTAATTTTCAGTACTTTTTAACATGTCTGTCTCCCAGACAAGCATGTAAGAATAGACAAGTCACTCATTCTGCATGCTCTTCCCAATAAAGAAGGAAAAACACGCATGCGTCTGAAACACATTCACATCTCTGCTCTGTACGATGTGAATGGCACTTTGACCAAAGCAACTTAACTATTTTAATTTAATCCCCATGAGCATGAAATTGAGTTACTTCACTGACTTAATCTGTTTTATGTCATCTGAAGGTTTTGTATAATTCAAAAGAAAAAAACAAAAAAAAATCAAAACTTTTTCTTGATCCACTTAAATAAAATCACTTGATAAAAATTAATTTGGTCACAACCACAAATCTTGAAAACAGTTCAGTGAAGAAACTCAAGATGATCTCCCAAATTTCTACACTAAAGAATGAAACAGTTAAACCTTGAATTCTGAGCATGACCTCAGATTGATTTGCATTGTAAAGGGAACATGTTTCTTTTTACATTTTTTTTTAATTACTATTTCTCTCGCTACTCAAGTATTTTAGATCCACAGTTCTCTTTACAATGGTATTTTCTTTGAACTTTTTGCATTATGAGATTTCAGGGAGGGGGGAACTAATCTTAAATTTGTCGTGAACTAATTTGTATTTTCTTTTTATCATACTTTAAGGCGTTTGCTTGGTGGTCAGACTTAATGGTAGAACATGCAGAGACCTTCCTCTCTCTTTTTGCGGTGGATATGGATGCAGCTTTGGAGGTGCAGCCACCAGACACATGGGACAGCTTTCCGTTGTTTCAGCTCCTGAATGATTTCCTCCGTAGTGACTGTATGTATTTTTTAAATTTTCTTTTAGCATAAATTGATAACAAAAAGTTGTAGTAGAACATTACTCAGTGTACAGGTATATGCAGTAATGACACAAGTATATGTATATGTAGTATTGATTCACACAAGCGTATAGAACTATGTCTCTAATATGGATCAGTAAAAAAGACATATTTTAGGTAGAATACTTTTCAGTATATCATCAGCATTTCATTACTATTCTGTACAGTATCTACTAATGTGTCTTATAGACAGGAAATTAAATTACACTTTCAAAAATGGATGATAAATTTATAAATAAATACTAAAGAAATACAGATGCAACGTGGATCAAATACAGATTCATTCCTATTTTAATATTTCTCCATAGATGTATTTCATCCTCAAAACTGATTAAAGGAGCATATGCTTTTAATATAGGTGCCTATTTTTTCATATATATACATATAATTTATTATAAATTGTTATATTGTCATATAATGTATGTGTATTACTTAATTTTTGCATTATATATTAACTCCCTTTTTATGATAAAACCTGTGGAATTTGCTGGAGAAATAAATGAGTGATATTGATGAGGGTGATGCCAGTAAACATGATTATAGTATCACTGCTTTTCACATTACTGTTTTTAGATCTCTGTCAGGGGTCCAAGTATTTTTGACAGCAGGAATATTGCCGTCTGCAGCATTATTATTGCCACAAAAAATCAAGGGAAACCTGACAGATCAGAAGTCAGGATTTGTGGGCATCCATCTCAATCTTTAAAAACTTACCCTGTATAGTTGTCATGGCCTTATAATAACCAGTATTTTCCAGTTTTGGTCCTAATGTGACAGAAGCCCTAATGGGCAAGAATAATCATATGTGATTTGCCCAACATTAAGAAAATTGGTCATGTTGTAAAGTTTATATGTTTTCACCCTTTATTTTTCGTATAAGGCAGGAAAGCTCCTGGTGTATACTATATTGTACTGTGTATAAGACTACTTTTTAACCCAGGAAAATCTTCTCAAAAGTCAGGGGTCGTCTTATGTGCCGGGTGTCTTGAAAAACTTGGGAACCGGACTGCAGAATCTGGGACTGCCGCATACAGTGTTTGTGTGTGTGTGTGTGGGGGGGGGGGGGGTCGGTAAAAAAATTGCCACATCTCCGCCGCTTGCGGCGACCATATGAAGGGCAGAGCAAGATGCAGGCACCCGTCAGGCCCACCCTTGTATACTACCGGTATTACTGTACCTCCTTCTCTGCCTCTCAGAACTCGCTGCTGTCTGATGTTTTTTGTTCGTTTTTATTTGGTGTGAGTTGGAAGAGGGGTAATCTTAAATGGCGAGTATATCCCAAACTCTATATTTTATTTGGAAAAGTTGGGGGTCGTCTTAAATGCCAGAAAATACGGTACATCAACTTATTCATAGTGCTCCATTGTTTTCTTGTGACCACTGTTGGGCAAGTAGTAGTTGGTATACTTTTTTGTAGCTGTATATTAAAGCATAGATGACTGTTCTCTTCTATGCATATGCTGTGCCTATACTGTATTGGGTGTTTTTTTTTTTTTTTAACTTATGCTTACACAGTGGCATATGTCTTAGCCTGGTACGACACTACCCTTGCCATAAACAGCTAAAAAAAAACACTGACATTATGTGAACAAAGCCTTAGAGGTTTTGGCTACAGAAGGGTTATCACAAAATGAAAAAAAAAAGAAGTTATTTTTAGTGCTCACTCCCTAGTGTCATATTCTGCCCCTGAAAGCAGGGATAAAAATAACAGACTATGCCAACAAGCTCCCCGGAAGTAATACATTATATGTGTATACATCTAATAAGTTCCATTGTTTTTAAAGATTATAAAAAAACATTCATATACTTGAGCTGATTTTCTGCTTCATCAACTTAATCATGGCCAGCCCATCCCCATGCTGTAATGAGACGCTATCTTCCTACAAAAAGGGCCATGGGAAAGGATTATTTCAAAGGTAACTTCATCATATCAGATATAAATATCCTCTTTACTCATTTGAGTGTTAAAATGAGACTATCCATTGACTTCCATTACTAAATCCCTGCTATTTTGCTGAAGTCAAGGCCATAGAGCAAAACACTTAGACATGCTCATGGTACTCATGAATAATTTATAGAGAATGACATGACACAGAGCTTATTGTCATTAGCAAGTCATTGGAGATTACATGTCCTTCTGTTTATCTAATACATGTTCAGGGGAGGATACTACAACTTCAGGTTCAAAGGTTCAATCCCCACATCCCAACTGCTTCATCCTACGGGAACTGTGTTATGAGCAGACCCTAAAACAAATTATACCACTATAATGTAGTTTTTTAATGAAAGAAAGTTCTTAAGAGGGTTATCCCACGAAAAACATTGTGTATGGAAATAAACATCTCTCCCATAGCAATTGATTTTAAAAAATTGTTTCTGTTAAGAGATGTCTTACATTGATATCAATGGTAGCCCCCCACAAACACACACAGGCTGTTTATTACTTTGCTTATTTCTGTGTCCACCTACTGCAGCATCCATTGGGGGAGGAAACACAAGTTCCATTTGCACCTCTAGGCTATGTTCACACTGCGTATGAGTCCAGACGCATTTCATACGCCGCCGTACATGTGCGGCTGAAACTACGGGCGTGGGAAAAGTAGACATGCGGCCAGATGCGGACGAACCGCGAACATACGCCCGTAGTACAGTTATGCTTCCCTAGCTTGTTTCGAAGCGATCTGAGGCAGGTCATTTACTTGGAAATCTTCGCCCAGCCCTGTAAACCACACAGAACCTTTTGGATCAAAAAATCAAGTTCAATTTGGCTGAAATAAGTACTCCGTACGGGACCGCATTGAAATCCATGGCCGTGAGTTTCAACATTTCTGTCCTCAAACAATGGTCTTGTTCATTTTTCACAGTGCCGTATACGATCCGGCCGTAAGCTCACACGTAGTGTGCATTGTGCGGGCGTATATCGTATACTTTCAAGCGAACGCATCAACCTCAAAACTACGTGCGTATATTCGCGGTTCGCACTACGGCCGGAATCATACGCAGTGTGAACATAGCCCTATACTCTGTAATATGTAAAGTCAGAAAATAGTACTACACAGAAATTCATAAAAATATATTTATCTCGCAGAGAAAGGCTTATTATACAAGCACATGAGGGAAGTATATGAGGTAAAAATGATAAATAAAGATAAACTGGTGGGGGCAGTGGAGAAGAAAATTCAGAAAAATTAGATCCCAAAGCACTATATACTAAGATCTCTGCAGCTCTTTTGCTGTGTGTGAGGGATTTCCTTTTATTCAGATCAGTGGAGGGAGACAGTAGAAGTGAGCTATAGTAAATAGGGAGTTACCAGGGGGCAAAATGCAATACACTCCTGTGAAATACCAGTGCCTCCCGGTCACATGATCACAATGGTTCCCGCCAAGACAAAGTGAAGAGACAGACCAGAGATACAAAGAATAAATGGGCTAAACAGGGTGAAAGTGACACTGGGGAGAGACATTCACATGGCGTTTGTTAGAATAGTTGTGTGTATTACCCCATAGATTTCTTTGTCCTAGTTTGTCAGATTACCCCTTTAACCACTTCCCTCTGCTCACACTTCTGCTCATGGTCCCGTGAAACTCACTAATATTGTACCGTTCTTCACTCGGAAGAAGTTTTTTGGGATTGTCAGAAGTGGATTAAAGTGAATCTTATATTATTTTATACACACACATACATTCACATAGATGCCTTTGGTTTTCATCAAAATCTCCATTGGGGCTTCCAGTATTTTTAGAGTGACAATGTCGAACCCTTACGTACAATCCCCCGTTACTGCAGGATCGAGTTGTTGGTGATAAAATATATGTGAAAATACCATACCAAAGTGACCTCAGTATTTTTATGTAAAATCAATCCATTTATCCACCAGGGAGAGTGTCAGAGGGGGGCTTTGTAGCCTCCTGATCCCCCCATCCTTTTTCAGATGGAGAACAAAGTGCTGGTGCAGGGTTTGATCTTGGTCGGGTGGCATATGTGTAAGCAGGTAGATTTGTAAACCATAGACTGAAGCGGGACAAGGAGAGGGCTACAAAGCTCAAAAAAGCTCCACCTCCGTGACAATCTTCCCAACAAAGAATCTACATATTTTACATAAATGAAGACACTAAGGCAAATTAGAATTTTTTTTCTTTAGATATATTTAGTTACCAGCAGGGTTTGCCCACAAGGGATTGACAGTATCACTTTAAGAGCAGAAGACTCTATAGCAGTGTTCGTGCAGTTACTAATCCCGGAAACCTCCATGGAAACCTGACTGATCCATTAGAGTCATTAGGCTCCATCAGGATTTGTGGGGATCTATTAAAAAAAATACTAATCAATATTTCCCAGTTTTGGCTTCGCTGCAGCAAATTGTCCACTGGCCAAATGCATCATTATGAACGAAAGCCATGACGCCAGTGTGATCAGAACCTTATGTGTACTTTGTGATTCCAGTTAATAACCAGTTTCAAAAAACTGACCCAGAATATATCACAATAAAAAATAAATTATCAATGTAAAGTTTTACATTAAATGTAAATCTCAAATAACCTTTTTAACTGCGGTATTATAAAAAAAAATTGGAATATATTGTAAATTTTCCAATTATGTGTGTGCAATGGCCTCTAACAACGACCTCAAATTATTGGATTTCAAATACAGGATCCTCCTTTCTCCTAAGCAACTCCATCTGCTAGACTGCTAGGAACGGGTAGTATTTGCTGCACTAAGAAATCTGCCATCTGCTAATCTAAAGATAATTTGCTGCCTTTTGCCTGCTGTCTTGAAAGTATCAGAAGCCAATTTTCAGAACCATTGCTTTTTTCCCCGAAATATGTCTAATTTAAATGATTTGTTAAATTATGCCTTGCATTACATACTGAAAAATAGAACTGGTTTATTGCAACAAAACACATCTGTGACTTTTTAGGATTTTTTTTTCCCCCCTGATTTACTTAACATTTCACACTTGTATTGTTGATTATGTAAATGGTTTTCCAAAATGAAACAAAAGAAAAAACCTTGCTGGATAGCAGTATGTTAATGTTAATATGACAAAATAATTATTAAAATGAGGATTCAGACTGATTTAAATAGGGGCCTATTAAGATGGAAAAAGCTACTTCAGTCGGTGCAGATCACTTGCTTGTTTTGTATTTCAGGTATTTAATCTAATAATATGGGATTGTTTAGTGATTTTTTTTAAAGTTGAGCTAAAAAGTAATAAAAAGCAGTACTCACCTGCCATTATCCCCACCACCATATTTGTTTTGACGGAGCCAGTTACCACCGCTTACCCCTTCCTGTTGACATCTTGACTTGTGCTTGAAAGAATACTTTACAGTGTAGAGGAGACCAGGATGTGGTAAGCAGAGGAGACTGTTCTGTCAGAAGGTGAAGTGAGGAATCATGGCAGGTGAGTACTGTGTTTTTTTTTATCCTTTACCTGGCCTAATATGGTAAAGTTTTGCCTGCTATAAGTTTTCAAGTACCGCTTTAAAGAGGATCTTTTCATTTATGTTCGTTCTCTAAGGAGCACCTTTTATATGTAAAATTTAATGTATGACAAATGCATATGAGATTGGAGCCAAGTTTCATTTGTATCATGATTCCTGTCACCACTAGTTACATTAACAGTAGCACCCTGGAGCGAGTATGATGCAAATTAAGCCTAGTCCAGTCTTCATTACATGTTTTCTTGTTTGTGCTGTTACCATTTAAGTACAGAGGTAAAGATAATGGCTGATGATTATATGCCATCTGCATATTACATACTCTAAAATGCACAGTGTGTAGAATATTTATGAGAGTTTAGGTAGTGTTTGCTTACTCTCATAATGAAAGGGACATAACCTGCTGACAAAGACCTCTTGTAATGCGTATCTTGTCAAGGGCATGTTAAAATTCAACTTGGCTGACCTTTTTGACTTGGCCCCTGGACTATGGGATATTGTTAGGATTCGGCATCATTTATCTAACGTACATGGCTGTCTTGACTGTCCAACATTGATCTGTATTTTTCAGTCATCCATCTTTCATATATATATATATATATATATATATATATATATATATATATATGTATATTAGGGCAGGGCATCTACATACAGTACTGTAAGCTAAATTCTGTTGTAAATAATCATACAGTAATGAAGAACTGGATTGTATTAGTAATCATGGAATCTATCTTCCCAGAGGTGAGATCAATGTCAGCGTTAAAGGTTAAGACAATCGTAAATGGCTATTGTTGGCTTATGTAAATCCTAATATTTTTATTACAGCAATAAAGTCTTGGTAGTTTCTCCCTTTAATTCATCGCTTTTATCTCAGCAGAGGCAGGTTATAGCTTGGAGTATTTCCTCCTTTTTAAACTGTGCTGTTGTTTCTTTCCTTTCTGCTCACCTAATACATTGCAAAGCCAGTTCATCAGTAACCCCTTCTCCCTCCACATGCCATCTGTACTGCGCAAATTATAAATTTTTCCAGTATCAGCCTGCCCAGTGCACGTTCATTAGTATTATGCCATGGCATAGCAAAGAAAAGTCAGCCCTGTGCTGTGATTGGGCAGGAAACTAAGGGTGGAAGTAACAGTGTGTACTTGCAGACTGTTCAGCTCTGGTGTCACCCCCTCCCCCCCGTGTACCATGGAGTGGCTCCTTAATAGAGATCACTAATGTTACCACACTGAAGCATTAATCTAACAAAACCAGATTAAAAAAAAAAAAAAAACTGCAGGTATGATTGCAGGTTTTAGTTGTCTATTTTTTTCAGTATGCATGATAAGGGTATATTTACACTATTACACAGTTTGGAGGCTCCATTTATAATTCCATCAGATTTGACGAGAAGAATAGCATAGCGTGCTGACTATAAGTATAAGTTAGTTATAAGTTAGTGGCATCTGTTGGTCAACACTGGTGTACATTAGAGATAAGCAAACTTTTCATAAGTTTGTTTCTGACAGGTTCATCGTACTTTCATGTAAAGTTCGGATTCATCCTGAACCAAACTTTAACAAACCGCACTAAAACAGCTAAATGATTATAGGCATTTAGCTTTTTTACTGGGGTTCCGAAAGGTCACTCATCATACTTACCTTGGTGTCCTTCTTCTCTGGTCCCATCCTATCTTCTCCAATGAGAGCCTGCTCAGCCAATCACAGGCTGATTGGCTCTAGAGTGACAGACTGCTCAGCCAATCACTGGATGTGGGTGCTGTCCCATCCCAGTCAGCCAGTGATTGACTGAGCGGCCGTCACTCTACAGACAGCTTAAGAGTGCTGCAAGAGGACAGCGGGGGAGCGCGGACAGGTAAGAATATCTTTTTTATCTTTTTGTTTTATTTTTGTTTTTTAGATGTGCGGCCGCCATCTTCCCTAATCTGTGTTCAGAAGGCTCAGCTCATCTATATCTATCGTTTAATTGATTCAACATTACCACAGTGGTTTCTGTAAGGGTCTCAGAATTCAAATTCTAAAACTGTGAAATTTAATATTTGAGATTATAAAATGGAAACATGATCAACATAACTTATCATTATATAAAATGTGTATTGTGCATTAAGACTGAGTTTTGCTTCCTTTGATGTTCTATTCAATTAAACATATGCTTGATCTACCTCTATGGAAGAGACAATGGCCATATTATATGTAAATTTATGAATGGATCAGAATGATTATAATTAACAGCACTCTGATATGCTTATGATTCTAGATAACTTATGCAATGGAAAATTCCACAAACATCTCCAAGACCTGTTTGCTCCACTTGTCGTCAGATATGTCGACCTCATGGAGTCCTCAATTGCACAGTCAATTCACAGGGGCTTTGAGCGTGAATCGTGGGAGCCAGTAAAGTAAGGAAACCTTTGATACAATCGGAGTTTGTAGCAGATGGATGGAAGTTCTTACTCAAATGGGAATAATTGTTCTTGATTCTCGTCAGTCTTAAAGTGTCTGCTAACTGCATCTGATGTTACATTTTCTCTTAATGGAAAACAAAGCAGAGAGCCATTATTTTTCTTATGTTCTCTATATAGTTTAGTGTAATAATATCTAAGACTATGCTGTAAGTAATTTTCTGTTACCCTGATATATGTATCTCACTGGGACCTTATCAACATTCCATCTGCTTGATACAAATTCAGTCATGTAGTTTAATAGATGCTTAGAATTTAAAAGTCAGATATCAGATTAAAGTAGAAAGTTGATGAAATTTGATATTTTCTAGGTGAAGTTTGGACCTGCATCTCTTGACTGTTATGTCTATTGTTATACATTTCATTCTATAAGCTGCTATGCTGCACCTTGATGTTGTTAAAGTGTGTGTTTGTGTAATTGAATTGTCCATTGCAGACATTAGGTACATCTACACTGATGTCTTCTAGCAAAGGGTAACATATATTAGGACATTTTAAGGCTTTAGGTGTGAATTTTTAACTATTATAACTTCAGGTATCAGAGAGGAACTCTCTACCGATCTGGCAGTAGGCTGTCATGTCAGGTACACTTTACCCTGTTGGCAGAATACATGTTTAAAGGGGCATCCCAGCATTAGAAAAACATGGCTACTTTCTTCCAGAGACAGAACCACTCTTGTCTCCAGTTCAGGTGCAGCTTGCAATTTAGCTCCATTCACTTCAATGGAACTGAGTTGCAAAACCTGCACCCAACCTAGAGACAAGAGTGGTACTGTCTCTGGAAGAAAGTGGACATGTTTTTCTAATGCTGGATAACGTCTTTAATCTGCCTGGCAAGGTACCACTCAGTTTAATTCAATATGCAGGGTATTTAATGTTCCGTATCAGGGAAATTACACTGCAAACCCAATTTATATATTAAGAAATTAACCAGCACAGAATTTTACACAGTGGAGTTCAGTGTTGGATATTTATGTTTTTACCTATAATATTAAGTATTGCGCTTAAAAACTATATATAAGGTAGAATATTCCATTCGATGCTGAATTTATCCTTTTAAATAGGCCAAATAAATATAATTATAAGGATATTTTGTTTAGAAAATATTAGTAAGAAAGAAAACAGAAATGAAATCCAAATTCTCATTGTGTTGTGTCTTAGACATCTTTGAAGACCGTAAAGCATATTTATTTCAACATGTCTTAAAGCACAAAACAATGAGGAGACATATGGGCGGTATTCATGAGCTTATGTATATCTTAATGAGTGTGCTTTTTAATTCTGACAAAAGAACTAACATGAAAGAGTCCCCAAAAATAATTGATAACAAAGGAAAATGGCTGAGAGTTCAGAAGTGTATTAGCTAATGCTGATCAAGCGTCTACCTATTCTATCCATTTATCTTGGTGACATCAAAGTTGAGTACAAACACCCTCCGACCTATTCTTATAGTCCACGTTATGTTGGTCATAACTAATCAGAACTCCAGGAGGAGTGTATGTGAATTCCTTTTTCCCTTCTTCATTGTCAGTTTACTAGCAAAAACCTACAGTATATGTACAAAATACTTAACAGAAGACATAGAAGTGGATGTACCATGTGCTCTGTGGTAATGCTTTAGTAATACGTTCAGTGTATAAAATGGACAAGCCATGACATATTATTATTTTAGCAGAGTAATATTTACTATGTGAGGATTGTTCAATGTATTTAACTCTCTATCTCTCGATCTATCTCTCGATCTAGAGCCTTGCAGTTACTGATATTTTTATGTACCTTGAGCCAGGTCAGTCTATGGCTATGTTCACACAACGTCAAAAACTGAGAAAAAGCACCCGATTTTGATATTTAAAAAAACTTCAGTTTTTGCAGCGATTTAACTGACTGCAATGGCAATGCATTGAAGTCAATGGGAAAACGGACGTCCAATGCACACAATGTATTGAATAAAGGACGTTTTTACCACGGATGTCAAAATAATGAACACGATCATTATTTTCGGACGTCTTTTGCAAACAGCGGACTTTTTTTTATTAGTTGTTCACACACAGTTTTTCTTTTGTCACCGTTCTCTCTCTGTTTTTCCTATAAAATTTTCAACTAAGCTACACACAAAGTCCAATTAGTAACCCAAACTAGAATAATGTACCAACACCAGTCATTGCACTGGCCAAGGGGAGGCCAGGCTGCTAAATGGCATCCATTATTTTTCACTGAAAATGATGTGCATTATTTTAGACTCAAAATGATGGACGTCATTTAAAACAGAGCTGAAAAACATTGTGTGAACATAGCCTGTACTTGTACAATGTCAGTCTGTAGTTTTGATGGACAAACATAGTTAGCTATAAAGTGGTAGCTATATATCATTGGCACCAAAGGTTGGTAAGACATGTACAAATCTTGTGCTCCCAGCACACAACCTAGATGTTGTTAGTGGCTTGTGAGCAGTTTGTCCCCTTTAAGATTATTACATTGCATTATGTGCATTAGCAACAGCTTTTTTAAAATTTTGGGAACATTCACAAATTTTTCGCTTTCTGTTTTGATTATTATGATAAATCCTTAGCCCCCACCCCTTAGAATTTTTAAAAGATTGGAAAAGTAAAATCTGCAACTCCTGTTCAAAAGCTGTGTGTGGTATTGCAGTCCAGTCAGTCTTACTTAATGCAAGTGAGCTGCTGTATCAGAAACAAACTGTACCTGGGTGTGGAGTTTTTTCTGAAAGAAGGAAACAGTGTATTTCTAATTCTGCACAGCCCCTTCAAATAGGACCTACTGTACCACCACTGCTGACTGGTATTATCTATGAAATAATAGGGAAACATGCTCCAGAATTGTTATTTCATGGGAATTACAAGTATTTACTAACAGACAGGTCAGAAAGGTTCCCTTTAAGGACTTGTGTCTGCTGGCCCAGGTTTACTAAAAACCACAGTGTAAACAAGCCTTATTCATCAAAGTGGTTCCACAGTGTAAACAAGCCTTATTCATCAAAGTGGTTTGTACTTTTTAAGAAATCTGTCACATTCTTAGGCTATGTTCCCACAACCTTTTGGCTGTTTGGCAGTCCAAATAACGTCCGTCATTTCATAATGTTGGCCATTATTGTACAAATTACTATTATGAAAAAAAGGTCCTTATTTCGACTCAAACAGCCAAAAATTTGTGCTCTGGAATCTTGGGCGCTTTAAGAATAAATAATAATAATAGATGATGTGGGAACATAGCCCAAGACTGTCTAGTGTAAGTTTAATAGTAAACCTGCCCTTCTATGTGTTGCCATATGGTCCTCCATAATGTCCATAGGGGAAATGCTTCCTTAGGCTATGTTCCCACTACGTAAATCTACGGCCGTAGTTCTCGCCGCAGAACCACGGCCGTAGATTTGCGGTGTGGACACAGCCTCAGTTTCAATAGAATCCGGGCGGAGCATGCACACATCGTATACGTTCCGGCCGGATCCCATGAGGCGGCGCAAAAAACTGACAGGTCCATTATTTGCGGCCGGAACTTAGTGAATTCCGGACGCAGAAAGACCTGTCAGTTCACACAGTGAAGCGAGCGGCTCTGTCCGCTTGCTTCACTGTGTGCTATGGGAAGCTCTGATGCGGGCGCGCGCTGATGCGCCCGCATCAGAGCTTCCCGGCCGGATAGATCCAGATGATCCGGGCTGTATTAAAACAGCTATCTTTATATAGTTAGTTATTTAGTTGGCTATTAGTTCTCTGCTTGTTTATGTAATGCTTAGAACAATTTGCTCCAGTGTTTTTGGTGGCTTTATATTGTGATTGTGGATTGTATGTGTTGTTTGTTATGTAATTGCCATTTTTAATTCCACCAATCAGATAAATCTTTCATCCTCATGCTTCTTTCTTAACCTGTTTGCTTTGTATTCTTTTTGTGTTTCTGTTCTTTTTTTGTGATTTTGTGCTTCTGCTACATCCGCATTGTCATGTTATGGTATCTTTTTCTTTCTGTCTGTTTCTTCCACAGGAGTTTAACAAGTAATCTGCCCAATGTGAATCTTCCAAATGTGAATCTCCCTAAAGTACCTGTAGCCCTACCAGTTAACCTCCCACAAATGCCTAGCTTTTCTGCACCGTCATGGATGGCTGCAATATATGATTCTGAGTGTGTATTCACTTCACGTTAGACTTCATTTATATGTGCAGGAATCTTGGCATGAATGTGGATTAATTATTTCTAACAGATTTTTTTAATGTATTTATTAAACAACTTGAATTGTACTTTTTTTTTATAAATGAGAGAATTTATTGCATATAAAACATATAAAGAGTTTGATTAAGAGGGCCAACTAACCATACCTATAAGCAATAATTTTATATGCACCCACTTACAAAATTGTGTACACCAAAATATTTATTTTTTATAAAATGACTTATTATACAAGTAGTAATTTTGGACTTACATATTTGATGAAACAGAATACTGAGTATAAATATTTTATACACAGTCATAAATCACCAACTATAGTCATATTGTAATAAGAACCCCTCTATATTTATATTTGGCCATTTGCTCCATACAAAGGATCTCTTCATAACTGGTTGTATGATTGTGGATCAGATCATAAAACTGATGATCTATCCTGCATGTGTGGCCCATACCCTTGAATGGGACACAGATCATCTGCAGTATGTAAGGCATTTGAAAGTAGGAGAACATGTACTGTAAACATTGACGAAGTTGCACCACTGGGCTTAAAGGGGTTTTCCACAGAATAAATGTTAGTGTATGTGGTCAGCATGGAGTAAAAAACAATTAAAAAAAATAGTGTACTCACCTGCGCTGCTCCCCATCTGCTGCCATTCTGACACAGTCATGACCACTGCACAGCTATTCCTGGTCTATGTCTTGAAGACAGGAAATGCCCTCTGAGCAAATTAACAGCTGTGGCAGGTCACCGACAGATTGGGATCAGGTCAGAACAAAGGCTTCAGGGGAGCAGAACAGGTAAGTTGATGTTTTTCATTGTCTTACCCCATCCCAGCCACATTTAGTTGCTATTCAAAGATATTTTTTGGACAACGCCCTTAAAACACCCCCCCCCACACACCCCCGCGCCTCTTCAAACCAATGATCGGATGGACCCTGCGCAATCTGGAATTAATTGCCTGTCCTTAGGAAGGACAGCAATTTGGTAAAATCCCCTTCAATAAACACAATTAGGGCTTATGTTGAATCCTATGAGTACCATTTTGTACAGAGCTGTTAAAGTGCCTGTACACGTTCAATAGCTATTGGCCAGCTGACAGCTGTTTCTCCTGGCCTCCTCTTACACACAAATACAGTATGTGCCATCAATGTAAAATGGGGTGGGGATTAAGGTCAGTTCTAGAAGCAACCGATCTCTGAGAACAATATGGTCAAACTATTGAAATTTTACTTGCCTGACTCTTCTCTTCCCCAACATCATCTATTGGGGAGAATCAGGTGGCCACCACACACATTAAACAACCAGCTGAACCCCCTGACTTTTGTCTACGTAAGGTTGTCTACCTTAACACAGCTCCCATAGAAGTCTATGGAACCATACTGTATTTACATATGGCTCCAACTGCTTATGTGGAGGCACCTGTAATCTGACAGTAAAAACAAATGCCCCGTTTGCCTTATGTGGAGGGTTTCTCCCTTAAACACGTTGCTTTAAAGCCATAGTAAGGCTATGTTCTCATAACATATGTGTTTTAAAAATCACGACCGTTGTTGCAATTTGCAACAATGGCCCCGATTTATACAACACACATGTATGTGAATCAATGGAATCCCGGGCGGAGTGTATAAACATAGTATACACTCTGGCCGGGATCGCTCGCATAATGGAGTGTGCGGCTCCAGCCGCACGCTCCATTGTGTCTAGCGGTGAATTGGGATGCGGGCGTGCACGGGTACAGCAGTACCGGCCGGGATGATCTTCTCTGACACCGCCAGTGTCTTACGCCATGTGAACATTGCCTAAGTTAGCATGCTGCCATATTGACTATGTGAGATCCTAACAAAGTCAGTTACATAAATATTTAACAAAGCAAAATCAATTATACTAATAAACATAAATATTTTATTCAAGCCTTATTTACCCTTTGTGAATAGCCTGTCATAACGCTGGAATATGGCTTTACGCTGTTCTATACAGATACAGATAAATCATTACATGATTACCAAATACATTAAAATCACTACATAAGCAATATTCCCTCTGGTCTATCACCATCATATGTTTTATTATCTATCTCCTATTTAAGAAATAAATGTCCTGTTCATGCTATGATGACTGTGTTGGAGAAAGGTAGATTAGGCAGCGGTAACTGAGGCTTTTTTCCCCCTCTGTGCATGATCTGTGACACTTCTTGGAAAAGATATGAATCAGTAACTGAGCATATGATGGCTTTATTCAATCAATGAAATCCAAATTAGTTGTGGGAAACATTTCAATTGTGACATTATGAAAACATAAAAGAAGGGAAAAAAAAAAAGAGAGAAGACATTTGAAATAACTCTGAAGGCAGATGGGTGTCAAAATGTTGTAGAAATAGACACCAATTATTACATTTGTGTGTACTCTACCATTTACAACACAAACCTTTATCGTTCCAAATCTTAATTTAGAAATTAAAAATATACGTTTTCCCATTTGGAAGCGAACCGTTCCCAAGATGTGAATGTATCTCTGCAGACACCTACAAAGCATAATATTTACCATCATAGAGCCAAGGTACCTGGTTGAATATCTTTTCATGAGCCTGTTTTCCTGAATTACTTTTACTATAAAAAGTTCTATTCTCTCCATTTATCAGATACTTCTCTGATTACAATATATATATACAGCGTGTTCCTAAACCATAACTTTTATTAAAACAGGACCTCAAGACCTTTGGCATGTTGGGAATATGATTTTTTTTTCACCCTGCGATAGCTACGTGTGCATTAGCTATGTATTGCTCCGCAGCATTAACTCAATGCAGCTGGCATCTGTCATAATAGAAACGCCTACTTCAGACTGTTTCTATAGAGGATGTCAGTACAAGTGGTACTGCATGGTGTGTATAACATCTGATAAATTGCTGTGTTAACATTAGTGGTATGCGAGGAGGGAATTCCACTTGAATTGAAAAAAAGAAAAAGAAAAAATTGCTAGGTACAAATGAATCCAATGTCCAAAATATAAAAAAAAAAAATCTCATGTCAATGAGATTCCTATGGATAAAATTGTGTTGAACCTTGGACGTTGGGTGTGTTCACAACTGAGATAACATCCTCGCCCACCACTAGTTATCACAACCCTGTATCTAGTTCAAATCCTTTTAAGAGTTCTTACAGAAGTGCATGGATCCCTGATTGTTCACAACTATAACTTGGTTGTCAACAATCAAGGCTTGTAATACCCCAGTTTGTATCCTTAATTTTAATAACTACATACATCCATGTGATTATTAATTAAGGACGAGGTATGCCATACAAACTATTCAGTTTTGTCTAATTTTACTTGTTGTGTTCTGCTCTATAAGAAAGTTAGATTAGGAGGGAAAAAAAATCTGAGTCCTGATGCTGGAGACCACAGATATTTTAATTACGGAGTTGGTGCGAATTAAAATGTTCTCCACATCAGGCCATGTGTTGGTTATTCGACTAAAAAAATTTCTTGTGTCACCCCACCAGTAATGGATCAGCCACATCAGAAGATTTATTCTGGAAACTTGATGCCCTACAAACCTTTATTAGAGATCTCCACTGGCCTGAAGAAGAGTTTGGGAAGCACCTTGAGCAGCGCCTTAAGCTCATGGCGAGTGATATGATTGAGTCTTGTGTAAAAAGGTAAAAATATTTCAGCAAAATTACATATTATAGGCTTTACTTTACTACTTTACCTGTGTTTAACTTTTGAAGTAGAGAGGGTGGCTATGTTTACACTAAGTTTTAAAAAAAAAAGTGAAAAGGTGCCGCTTTTTCTTTTTAAAAAGATGTCCATTATTGCCGCATTTTAGTTAACCTCAATGGAGTGCATTGAAGTCAATGGAATAACAGATGCCCAATGCACACAGTGTATTAAATAACGGATGTTGTCTGCCCCGATGTCATAAAAATGACTATGACAATTATTTTCGGATGTCTTTTGCAAACAGTGGATGTTATTTCTTAGTTTACACACAGTTCTTTTTTCACCGTCCTTTTACTGTCTTTACTATTAAATTCAATGGAATTTTCATTTAAAAACACACCCAAAGGCCAATCAATCCACCTGAATTATAAGAAAGTACCAACAGCCATCATTGCACTGACGGGCGGCCAAACCGCAAAATAACAGACATCATTTAAAAAAATTATAAATGGATAAGAAAAAACGCTGTCAGAACATCGCCCTTCCTTTACCTGTAGAATTTTGGAGAACCATTAAAAAAAATAAAAAAATAAAAAATTACAAAACACTTGCAAAAAGAAAACACCACAATCCCTAGAAAACAGCAAAACTCAACTTAACATCTTTACAGCCCTTCAATGATCTTTACGACCCTCGAGAAGAGTTGAAAGATGCTTAGTGATTGTTATTGGAAAAACTTTACTAGTGATAAAACATCCCATAATGCAAATTTTCTTTAGTTATACAATTCTTTGTAACTGCTGCTATTCGGCTATCCCAATTAATAATCCATTACAAAGATTTACAGCGCATTCCTTATCCGGTGACCATTCTAGTGATTCGACATCAGAATCTCACAAAAAGGCCAGCAGTAAACGGCTTATTTCACACTGCTGATCATGTTTATCTGCCTTCTTATGATAAATGGATACTTATTTTGTTATCCGCCCCCTACAGCATTGTATGTTTTATTTACAGATAACATTTAGTAAATTAGTGTCCCCATATTTTGAATGGCCCAAAGCAGAAATTTTTAATCCATCATTTATCACTAAGTGGCTGCCGAAGTGAATGGTCCCTTTAATTGCTAGAAGGCATTTCACCATGCAGATTGTAAATAAATGTTAGAGTTTTATAATCCCGTTTAGCACAAACATTTCCAGTTTTTTTGAAAGACACCGATAAACCTTCTTTTATTTACTGCTCTTGTTACAATTATTTATTTGGACAGATCTGGATAAAGCAGAGGGCTGGCCATATAATCATAGCTCGTCTTAAAATGCAATTATCTAATTTATTCTTAAATATGTAAAAGTATGCAGACACTACAGGCTTTTTTTTCCCGCTGTCGCAAATTTCCATTTGTTTCTTGAGGCATATTATGAATCTGATTTGTTAAGAATATCTGAAGACATACATGATCATTATTGGCATTTAAGGAGAAGACGGCAATCTAACCGCTTGGAACCTAATTGAATTTAATCATGTCGGGCAGTTATCTGGCTGAGGAGACTTAAGCTGTAATGGTTATTTTTATGGTAGGAAGGGATTAAAAGCTAAAAACAACAACCATGCATTTGAGCAGCTAGACCAAAAACTATAACAAAATAGCAATTCATTTTTTTTTTTTAATTCTTCAATTTCTTAAAAAGAGTACATTTAGGCTATGTTCATACAAAGGATTCATGACAGCTTTGGAAGAGATTTTATCACCCACCTCACAACCACAGTAAAACTGAACAATGGTAAATAGTAGAGATGAGCGAATCTTGAGCACGCATAGGTTCGTCTGTACCATTTCATGTAGCATTTGATTATTGGTGGCTGCAGAAGTTAGTTGCAGCTAAGACTGCCTGGAAAATACTATTTTCCAGGACTCCCTAGGGCTGAATCCAACCTCTCCAGCCACTTATAATCAAATACTGCATGCTTGGGTTTGCTAATCTCTAGTAAACACTAGACTAAAAGTAAAAAGGCCCCAGGGCACAAAACCGTATGGGAAAAACATGTTTAGATATACATTATCAAAGATACTGCAGGCATAGAAGGAGAAGAAAAAATGTGGGGGGGGGGGGGGTGCACCCTGCATTATGCTAAGATCTGACCCTGTCTTTTGGAGTTACCCACTTCCTTAATAGGGCGGCACCAACCTCAATGAATGGTCCCTTCCTATACTATGTGCAACGAGAAAACAACAGATATCGAATCCCATAAACCAGTAGAAATAATAAAAGAAGAATATAAAATCAATTAGAGGCAAGGATCATTTGATGTGCGATTCTAGGTAGATAGAAGAAAAAGCAGTGCGGCACTCACCGAGACGTTTTAAAAGGCAGACTTTATTCCATGACAGATTTATATATGCAGACAAACAAAACCATTTTGCTCTGTCATGCACTTTCTCCTGGCCCATGGCCTAGGAGATAGAATAAAGTCTGCCTTTTAAAGTGTCTGTGTGTGCCGCACTGCATTTTTTCTATCTGTTGAGAATTGCAAACCTGGGACTTGATTACTTCAGTGCTGAGCAACACAATCTGAGAATCTGTGTCTTTTTACCCATAGATTTTTTTCCCATCCAGAAAACTGTGTGCAGGTTCATCAGGAAACAAGAGAGTTGCCAGAATATATGCGACATAAAACACCTGATAATGTAACTGTTGTTCTGAGGCGGATACATACAATGCCACTCTGTGGTAGTATATGTATGAGCAAAGATAGACACTCAGCCAGTACTAAGACATTGATAGACATGGAAGAAACATGGATTTGGCAGAGGTCTGAGCAGATACCCGTATTCCTACTGCATTTTTGCACTCTGATATGCCACAGATTTACACACTATTAGGCCAGGTTCACACTACATAAAAAACACGGCCATATTTCATATCAATGGCCATAATTGTGCAAATAATGGCTGTTATTTAACAAATAATGGCCGTTGTTTGCGTAACTACGGCCGTTGATATGAAACACAACCGTGTTTTTTTACGTAGTGTGAACATAGCCTTAGTGGAGGTAATTCCAGTGGGGCTACCCAGTGTGGTTTTTGTTTACTCCGCATCAAAAAGTGACCTGACATTTTTTCTTTTTCTCACAACATTGAATTCAATAGAATAGGAATTTCACAAAATTTGAACATGTAAAACTCTAATGTGCGCACATATCCTTGCAGTACATTTAAAGGGGTTATCCAGGGTTAGAAAAACATGGACAATTTCTTTCAAAGATGACAAGACTCTAATCTCCAGTTCAGGTGTGGTTTTCAATTAAGCTCCATTCACTTCACTCCAAAACTCCTAAGCTGGAGACAAGAGTTGTGCTGTCTCTGGAAGAAAGTGGGCATGTTTTTCTTGTGATGGATAATATTAATGTGAGCTATTGCTGCCAATATCAATTTTATTTTTTTCCTTTAATTTTCTTTAAAAACAAAACAAAACTGCAATGTGTGAATGGAGCTAAATAGAAGTCATGCACATAGATTGGCTATGGTTTAGGTAATGCCAAATAAAGTATATTACCTCAACCAAACCTGGCCAAATAACACAATCATAAATACCCATAAATACCCAAATTAAATTTTCAATGACAAATTCAGGGAATGTTGCTGCTTCCTGTTTGGATCAGGGTCCCCTGCACCATATTTAGAAGTCACATGTTATATGATAAATACTCATAGAAACCTGATATACTTCTCTCCACAATAACCCCAAGAACCCATGAAGTGGTGGTGACCCCAAGTTATCATCAGGACAGGACTGCCTTGACACACAGCAAACATACTTATAGAACCCAGTTACCCAAAAGAGGCCAGAAAGGGTCATTTTGGTCTCCATTAGAGATGAGCGAACCGGGTTCGGGTTCGAGTCGATCCGAACCCGAACGTTCGGTATTTGATTAGTGGGGGCTGCTGAACTTGGATAAAGCTCTAAGGTTGTCTGGAAAACATGGATACAGCCAATGACTATATCCATGATTTCCACATAGCCTTAGGGCTTTATCCAACTTCAGCAGCCACCGCTAATCAAATGCCAAAAGTTCGGGTTCGGATCAACTCGAGCATGCTCGAGGTTCGCTCATCTCTAGTCTCCATTTGAATAGTTTCTGACAGAGTTTTTTTTTTTTTTTTGCTAGATGGAATAGTGCAAACCTTCATGTGGTGTATGTATTTTAAGAATGGAGGTCGTGATGCTGATTTATTGTTCAGTTTTAGTTAATTAATTTTTTTTTTTTTTTTTGCTCAATTTTAATTGATAAAGAAACACTGGGGGAAGTACAATTGGTTTTCCATTGAAGAAAACTAGATTTTCACACACTGTAGAATTCGCCTCTGAGTTTTCCCAGAAAACCCTAAATAATGAAACATTTGTGACTGAACAATGAACAATTGGGAAATTTCCACCTATACACAGATGGTGTCTGTGATCTTCTTACAGTAATTAGTAGTCTGAGATGAACCAAAAGAAAGCAAAGTCATTACTTTCAAATATAGAAATTTGGAGACACTTTATAGTAGGGTATTGTATTTTCCTAATAACAGTGCCATAGCGTACTGCTAAGAGAAATAAAAGCACCATATAAATAAGTAAAGAAACTGAGACTGAAATGTCAAGCTAATGTAAAAATTATTTGCCATGATGAAAAGTGAATGGAGGGAATTAGATGTTATATTAGGGCAGCCGCGTTCATGACATGAAAAATAATCATTTCAATTATTGTACGCCGTAAATAAGACAACAGGTTCTAATAAATCTGTCAACTATGAAATATTCTGGAGATAAATCCCTGGGCAAATTTAAGCTGTAGAACCCTAGTCAGGCAAGAGATAAAAGAATAAGTAAAGTAATTGTATTCACATTTATATGGGAGTGATATGACTAATAGGGGGAGAGAAGGCTATCGGACACAGATAGTAGGGTGTCCTGACGCTTTTTGGAAAAAAAACACTTGTACTATTCTACATAAAGTGAATATCATGTCATAGGGCCACTGTGCTTCCTCTATATTTATACAGGATTGATATGACTAATAGGGGGAGAGCAGGCTATCAGATAAAGATAGTAGGGTGGTTCTACTGATTCACCTAATTCACCTTATACTGAAATAGAAGTACCATTCTAGATAAAGAGATTATTCTATGATGTGTCTGCTGGGCTTCCTACCTATTTATATGAGAGAAATTTTACTAACAGGGGAGAGTGGCTTATCACAACAGTCCTCCCCTGTCTGCTTCGACAGAATATATATGGCGTCAGTGTTCAGATGATATTACCAATTAAAATTGGCACAGGGAATTTGATAGTTTAACATCTGCTATTACCTTCATGGATCTCACACCAAGGGATAATTCAGTCAATACCGAGTTTGTCTGAAAGACAGGGTCTTATAATACTTTTTTTTCTCTGAAAAAAGGACTAGGGCTTATTTTTGGGGTAGGTGGTATTTTCTGAGAAACACAGTATGAGCCTACACTGTAGCCCCACACTAAACTGTAGATAGTTGCCACACTGTATGTCTCACTGTTTTTAGGCTCCTATACTGTAAATTCCTGTGTGGTTATGCCATACCTCCCAAGTGACCCTCTTTTGGAAGGACAGTCCCTTTTTTTGACCCACATCCCTCTGTCCCTCTTTGCCTCTTACATGTCCTTCTTTTTAACCTAGGAATTAGATTTGCATTAATAAACTTTTTGGGGGAGATTTATCAAACATGGTGTAAAGCAGAACTGGCTCAGTTGCCCCTAGCAACCAATCAGATTCCGCCTTTCATTCCTCACAGACTCTTTGGAAAATGAAAGGTTGAATCTGATTGGTTTCTAGGGGCAAATGAGCCAGTTTCACTTTACACCATGTTTGATAAATCTCCCCTTTCATGTTGCTGTAGAAAGTGTCTGGTTTCTTACTGTATAACTTGCATATTATTCCATCATGTGGTGCAAGTTGGATCCTAAAAATTGTTATATTGAGATTAATCATGTGACGTTATGACTTTCATACATGCAGATCATATGGCCCCATACACACATCTGTAGAAGTTACCCGTCTGTTTTGGGGACCCGTGACTATCCGAACCCGAACGATCTGTATTTGATTAGCGGGGGCTGCTGAACTTGGATAAAGCTCTAAGGTTGTCTGGAAAACATGGATACAGCCAATGACTATATCCATGTTTTCCACATAGCCTTAGGGCTTTATCCAACTTCAGCAGCCACAGCTAATCAAATGCCGAAAGTTCGGTTCGGATGGACTTGAGCATGCTCGAGGTTCGCTCATCTCTATCCGTGACACATAAAATGATTAAACCATTGTGCATCTGTGTCACTTATCAGTGGGTCAGCTCAAATGCGGATAATTACTGAAACACATAGTAATCCTGTCCGTGGTTGCAGTTCTGCATTTACAGACAGAGTTACTGATGTGTGAGTGGCACATTAGGGTGCAATCACACACACCGGATCTGCTGAAAATTTACAGATATCAATGTGACTAAATGCATCAATCTGCAGCAGATCCTGTATGTGTGGATGCATCCTTGAATGAAAGAGGATGTCTGTAAAATTTTCCTAAAATGGAACCACAAGTGTCAGTGGCGTAGCTACCATAGTGGAAGGGTAGGCAGCTGCTATGGGGCCTGTGCAGGAGGGGGGCCCAGGGGAGAAGGTAAGAGCCGTCCTGTGTCCTTCTGCTTTACCTCATATGTACTGCAGTGTGTAAGTGACCCAATGTTTACTTACATGCTGGAACACAAAAAAAGGTTTAACAAGTGGAAGACAAAGAGGTCTCTGCTTCACTGCACTGAAAAACCCTAACCTCTGTTCTCTGCTGCTTGATACAATCAAGTAGGAAAATGTGCAGAGGTCAGAGGTTATCAGTGCACCAGCAGTAAAGGCGGCTGATATTGGCCGTCACGGCCGATAATTGCCCTGTGGAATAGGAGGCAATGATCAGCCGATGTCGTTCATGTCGGCTGATCGTTGAAGTCGTTTGTCTTTCAACATGTTGAAAGACAAACAACTTATATAGCCGTGATCTGGCGCCGCTATATCCTATGGGCTGCCCGGATGATCAGGCCTCACCCAGGCAGCCGCCCCAGCAGCTTCCCCCGGCCCTCCCCGGACTCATTTACGAAACGATTCAGGACGTGGACTAGGGCCTTAAAGCAGGTATCTCCTTGTCTTCTGAACATTGGGTCACTAAGCAAAAGGCTGTCTGCTCCTGCACCTATGTATTTAACCCTAAGGGCTCCTAATGGGCCCTTATAGTTAAAACAGTGGACTAACAGAGCAAGCAGCCATTGGCCCTCTGCTCTGCCACTCACTCTTGGCCACATTACAGAGTATACAGAGTATATATATATATATATATATATATATATATATATATATACAGTGCTTTGTGTTGTGGGTAGGGGAGGGGGGCCCTTTCAGTTTTTTGCTATGGGGCCCCATGAATCCTAGCTACGCCCCTGAAAGTGTCCCTCTTTGGCAGTCCAAAAAGTTGGGAGGTATGGTTATACTTCCATACTGTATACTTCCTCCCCTCTCTGTAGTTGTTCCCCCATGCTGTATACATCTCCCCGACTGTAGGTAGTCTCCATACTGTATACATCCCCCTCCTCAGTTAGTCTCCATACTGTACATCATATACAATGTCCCTACTGTGCATCTTCTTACCCCTCCTGCTTCCCCTGCAGCTTGTGTTGAGCAGGTGGGGGGGGGGGGGGCATAACAAGTCTGCCGCTGATTGGCTGATGTTCAGCCACGCAGTGTCAGGGTTCTTGTCGGCTGACTACCTAGGGCTTATTTTTGGAGTAGGGCTTATTTTTAAAGTCTACATCAAAAGTACTGCAAAATCAAGTTAGGTCTTATTTTTGGGAAAAACACAGTAGGTTCACATTCGGAAATGGTGCATTGCCCAAAATATGATGTAGCAATTTATCAGAGTGTAAGCTAAGACCAGGTCAGCATTCAGCAGGCATTTTTAGTCAGATGGAGCATACTGCTGCTTTCCATGTAATATACTTCTGTTACATGTGGAGGGGTTTTTAGAACCCCCAAACAACGGCATTGTGCTGTAAATTGCTGTGGGTTTGTTATACAAAATCGGCATGACTTACAGCAAATCTGACAAATCTGGACCCAGCCCTGAGGCCCTTTTACACGGGATGATTATGGGCACTGACCTTTCCTGTAAAAGCTTGTAGAGGCTTCAAAAGAGCGCAGATCTCGAGAAATGTTAGTTGTAAAAGGACACTTAGGGTAAGGGCTCTTTGACACGGGCCGATCATTAAGCAAATAAGCGTTTCTAGTAACGTTCATTGCCCACAATCGGTCCCTTTTAACAGCATTGATTGGACCCCATGTTTTATCATAAAAACAAGTACTGATCCCAGAGCCCAACACTCACTTGCTGCAGCCCATCGGCCCATGTAAAAAGGACCTTACCAGCCAAAATCTGCCATGAATTTTTCAGCAAATGCACTCCAATATCTGTATGTATGAAAATGTGCACTGGATGTACAGTTTGAACAGAGCCAGTAGCTTCAGCTCCATTCACTATTTAGTGGCCGTGTCAGGTTACCGCAGATAAACTCCTATTCACTTTCATGGCAACTGAGCCGCAGTAATCCATCAAAGCCACTGCACACTGAATGGAGCTGAAGCTTTGGTATCCATTAACTGCATGTATCTGCCAAACAGCTGATAGGCAGAGGTGTTGGCTGTCAGACCTTCACTGATGCAGTTCACACCACCATCAATATCTGTGCAAATAATGTCTGCAGCATGTGAGTGTAAAATGCCATCCACTTGCCCAATACCATATTCCATTGCTGATTTTACCTGCGCAGATCCGCAGCATTTCTGCAATGTGTGACTGTAGCCTACAGTGTATGAGATGAGGCTATTGCTTTTAGTAAACAGTTTCACGTATCATAATTCAAGTGGTATTAACCTGCACTGATCTGTTGTGTTCTGCAGTTTTCAGTGCTGTGAGTATATTGTTTCTGCACAATACTTAACACACGGGCTTGGAAACCAGATCTTGGTCTCTTGTGCTCTTGCCACTTTCTAATCACAGAGGGAATCCCCACAGTGGCATTAGTGTCAGGCACACCTACCCTCTCCACATGCCAAAGCTTAAAGCCCAGTTTGCACTTGATCGATTCCATTTGCACCCTGAGTTTTCTTTGAAGTCATAGGGAGCAGATGGAGCCTTCATTGAGGCAATTAGAGCACCGCAGGAAGCATAAACCACCAGCTGCTCACAGGGCTGTATGTGCCCAGAATTAGCAAAGCACTTTTTAAGGTAGCACCTCTGTCAGCAGACTGCAGGCACATACTGAGATCAGGCACTGTCTGCAGTCTATGAAAGCTGCTTACCTGACTATTTCCCTGTTTGGTGTTAGATTATTGATTGAAATTAAAACTGAATGCATCCCACATATTTGAGTTTTAAATTACATTTCCATTTATGTTTGTATTTTAAAAATAGGTCAAAATCAATAGAAAAAAAACATTGTAATAAATAGATTAAAAGCATTGCACACATTAAGCTATTTGCAGTGATGTTTGCCAAGAACACATAGCTATATTCAGCTCATATTAGCTTTTTTATTCCATGTATGTATCCTTATGTATTAGTTATTTATATATATATATATATATATATATATATATATATATATATATATATATATTCACAGGTTCTAGGTCAACTTAATCAGACATCTGGACTCAAGTGTTTGAGGTCATCGGCTATCTTTCTCCCTCAGACACTGGATCTGGAAGTACTGGAAGTTCTGGATGTATCATTACTCACAGTTAAAGGGGTTGTCCAAAGTCTTTTTTATTTACATATTTTTTTTTAGAAAAGACAGAGTGCTTTAAAAAATATATATAATAATAATAATAATAATAATAATAATAATAATAAGAAGAAGAAGAAGAAGAAGAAGAAGAAGAAGAAATAAGCCATACTCATCTGCCTCCAAACCCATACCAACACCATTCCAATGGCTTTAGGTCCTCTCCACTCCTTCCCTTTTCTGATTAAGTCCCGTTTATGCAGGTACTGCCCCCTCAGCCAATCACTGGTAACAACATTAACCTGTCCCAGACAGTTATTACTTAAGGGGGCCCTCATCAGAAGCAGGAAGAAGCAAGGAGCAGGAATAGTCGAAATAGTAGCTGCTTAATGTAAGGGGGAAAAAATCTGCCCCAGATAACCCCTTTAAACCTTAGGGCTATGTTCACACGTAGTATTTTCAGCAGTATTTTGGTCAGTTTTTTTTTTTTTTTAACCAAAACCAGAAGTGTGTTAAAAACACAGAAACTGTGCAAATGGTTGAAAAAAGACTGACCAAAAGACTGATGGAAATACTATGTGTGAGCATAACCTTTTAGTGTGAGGAGCAGATGTACAGTTGGGTTATACTGAAAAAGATTTTTTTTTTTTACATTGCTCGGTTCTTATATATAATTCCCTTTTTTCCAACAGAACTAGAATTGCATTTGAAGTGAAATTGCAGAAAACCAGCAGATCAACAGATTTCCGGGTGCCTCAGTCAATCTGTACCATGTTTAATGTCATGGTTGATGCAAAAGCACAGTCAACAAAACTCTGCAGTATGGAAATGGGACAAGAGGTAACATTCAATGCCTACTAGGCTGGTGTACATTAAAGTTATATTACTCTTATTTGATTAGAGTTACGTTAAGTGGTAATGTAGATGTTTGGTGTGTGCCAGCGGTAGCCATGGCTCTTTGGACCAATTTTATTCAATCCTTGTCAAGATACAGCAGATTCTTTTTAATACTTACTGACTAATAAATGCTCATGTGTTTCGTATGCGGTGGGGTAAGCTGCTGTCAGACATCTCTGGTCCCTGCTTCTCTTAGAGAACAAAGTAATCGGCAGTGAAAATCCATCACACCCGACGGCTATCTCCATCAACATCATCTGTCAGTGGAGACTTGGGAAGCTTTCGTACATTCCATATACTGATGGCCAAACCCATCTCCTGCAGCTGGTTTAGCCTTCTTTAGTGAACAGTGCATAGGACCATAAGGTTCTGGGTTTAAATTTAATCAAGTACAACATCTGTATGGCGCTTTATGTTCTTTGCATGTTTCCATTGGTTTCCTGCTACACTCTGCAAACATATACTGAGAAGTTGTTAGGATGTGTGTGAACTTAATTTTATTAATCTGGTGATGATTGTCATTATATAGACAGGGGGGTAAAAGTTTTACATTGAGGGGCATGCATGACTAAGGCTGGTTGCACACAACTGCCGTGTGTGATAGCAGCCTAATACATACCCTACACTGTATAATTACTCCCATTGGCTATGTTCACACATCAAAAATTGAGAAAAGGCACCTGATTTTGATATTTGAAAAAAAACGCCAGTTTTTGCCACGATTTAACTGATTGCTATGGCAATGCATTGAAGTCAATGGGAAGACGGACGTCCAATGCACACAATGCACTGGATAACGGACATTTTTGCAGCAGACGTCAAAATAATGAACATGATCATTATTTGCAGACGTTTTTTGCAAACAGAGGAAATTTTTTATTAGTTGTTCACACACAGATTATATTTTTTACTATTAAATTCAACTGAGCTCAAAAGATGTTGTGTGAACATAGCCATTTTCTGAAATTTACTCCCATTTTTAAAATGAAGTTGACACCCATCTGACTATTTACTGAACTGTCAGAAAAACTATAAACCCATTATCTCTGGAACAGGAGGGAGTCGCAAAAACTGTAAAATAAATATATTTAGGGTACCTAAGCTATTTAATGATAGTAACAGCTCATTTTTGGGGAATGGCCATAAGCCCTTTAAAGGTATTTGTTTTCTATAAGCAACCAAGACAAATAAAATCATAGCTCCTAATAATTATTGGCAACCTAAAAAAACAAAAGTCCTCTCATGTCAAGAAGGTTCATAGTTATGGAAAAATATATTGGCACAAAAATATAAAAAGAAATTTGCAGAGGAGAAGTAAAGCAGTTGCCCATAGCAACCGATCATATTCAGGCAACGTTCACACCATCAAAATGACAGCTGTTTATATTGGACTACCACCATTTAATGGCAAATAACGGCTGTTATTTTAAAACAGCGGCCACAATTGTTCGAATAACGTCCATTGTTTTAAAATAACGGCCAGTCTTTGTAGTTAAATAGTGGTTGTCCAATAAAAACGGCTGTCATTTTGTCATAGTGTATAAATATAGCTTTAAGCTTTAATATTTTAAAATGTCTCTAAAAATAAAGGCTGGAATCTGATTGGTTGCTTTGGACACTTGCTGTACTGGCCCACCGCACAAGTCTTGATAAATGGCCCCATTTGGTTTTTTTTAGGTAGTGCTAGTTATACTTTATGACCGTTAATGACTTTGTAAAGATGAGAATAAGAACTCTGTTCTTGAGGTATTTGTGACTGGAGCCAAGTAAGTATAATGTCAGTATATGGCACCTTCTAAGACAATATAGTTTTGGTCGCCTTACAGCATCTAAAAACTGTAGATCCCTATCTTATATCTTATTTCATTGACATGTAATTATCAGACAATACATCTCATTGTTTTCCATGTCATTTGTTGTTCTAATGTATAAGTCCCATCTAGCGTCTGCCTTTTACGTCTCAAGTCTCCATAGTATTCTAGATTACTGAGTCTTTTCTGTCTGCCGTTTAGTTGGCTCCTGCATATGTCTTACGTATGACTTTTAAAGAAAGAATTATCGCCATACACTGATGCTATCGTACAGTAAATTGTTAATGTTTACGGTTGTGTGATCCACTTGTATAGTAACTCTACACTTTATGAAAGGCTGTCATTATGTACAATACAAACAATACGGCATTCTCAACTTTCTAATTCCTTCCTCCAGTCTGGGGAAAAGTTGTATTGTAACAGGTGCCACAGGGATTTTTTGGAGGTACAGGAGTTAAAATTAAAGGTATCATTAGAAGACGTGTATTCTTACCAAACAGTCAGCCGTTGTCCTTTATTTGCCACAGATTTCCACTTGTCTCATTTGAGATCAATAGAATCTTGTCTATTATTTGTTAGGAATAAGAGTTGATCAATTTTATTTCAAGAAATCTGAAATACAACCACATTAAAGTTCAGACAAGAGACCTTAAAAAAAATGATAACTGTTTAAAGAATGATCTAGAGATGTCACGTGCAATGACTGCAGGACAGTGCAGCAATTCTGGTATGAAAGGAGAAGTCCCATGAATTTAAAAACATAAGAAGGGGGGGGGTTGTGAGAACATAATAAAATATACTTACCTATCCTTGTGCCCTCGTAATGCTGCCTGAACAATTTTTGACTGCCGCCAATCTCCAGCACCTCCTACTGCTGGAACATCACATACTCTGCTGATGAGTTGCCCACTAACCCAATAAGTGACTGGGGCATGACACAGCTGCAGTCACTGACTTCTAAACAGGCAATCCATCAGCGAGGCCATGACATTCCAGCAGCAGGACCTGGGACCATGACGTATGGAGAGGCTGGTTGAAAATGACTTCCGGCAACTGTACAAGAGAGGTGAGAGAGGCCCAATGAAGGCATAGGGACGGGTAAACATACTTTTTTATGTTCACGCACCTCTCGGTCTTCCTGTATTTTTTTTTATTTTATTATTTCATGGGAGTTCCTCTTTAAGAATATAAGAGCTAAGATGCTTTAGAGAAATTGTCGTGTGACTTTATAAAATGGAATTCAAATGAGAACCTATAGGTTATGTTCCCACAATGGGAAAATGATAGCTGTCTTCTTGGACGGTCATAATTTTAGTTCTAAAAGACATGCGTCTATTGATAGCGGCCACAAATAATTTTCAAGTCATTTTCCCATTGTGGGGACATTGCCATAAAGTTGGAAAAGAACATAATGATTAAGGGTTAAGGCAGTGTTCAATACTTCTAACCCTGGATCAGGAAATATAACTCTTATTTCAATCCATCAGCCTGTAGATGTTGGCTGTGTAAAGGCATATGCACGGCAGGCCTGGGGGCTTCAGAAGGCCACCAGGACTGCCATGGAGACCAAATAGAAGCAAGACCTCGCCGATGGACTTCCATAGGTAAGTAATACAGCATGGGACCATCGGATCCTGTTACATGCTGCTGTCATGAATTGACAGCAGCATGTAATGGGTTAAACTGCCCACAACAGATTCTCTGCTCCGGGTAGTTTCAGCGAGAGCCTGGCTGTCATACTGAGAGCTGATCTCGGGCTTGAAAAAAGGTTACTCACTTCCCCGTCCCCTGCTACTGCCACTCACTGGGTCCTTGCAGATCTCCACATACCGGAAATGTCAGCTCAGCCAATCACGATCAGTGATCTAGGTAATGGGGTGAGCCAGTAATGGGGTGACAAGATTGGAATGGGAAGTGCAGATTATCCATGAGCATAGCAGTAGGATAGCGGTAGCAGCAGATCAGGAAGTGGAGCAACCCTTGTTTTATTTGTATTGACAGACAACCTATTTTTGCCTTCTTGACATGATATGTCACTTTCCGGGCTACGTTACAACAAAGGAAATTACTCCATGTGCACCACCATCACTATGATTTTACTATTCCACATTTGTAGTCACATTGTAACATGGCAATTCACAAGTATACCTAATATGATCTTAACCCCAGATCGGATTTCAGTCATGAACCCCAGTCCTGCAAGGAAACCACCTATGCACCATTCTGCCTATTATTTTCAGAACAAAGAAACTGAAAGGTGACTTTAGGAGAAAATGTTTTGCCTGAGGGTCTTCACAGACCCGACACAGCTCTGCCTTGTCCTGTGAACTAGAATGTCCACCTGCTAAATTACATTGTAGCCAGTGTTTTCAAGATGTCTCGGCAAGAAGATACATAGAATATACACAGTGCAGAGATGTGTCACTCAAATTAACAGGGAATCAGGCTAACGAATGTGTTGTGTGAAGCTGTTCTGAGGTAATGTAGCATAAGTGCTATGGAAAGTGACAGTTGCTGTGGTATGGTATTTTTAAAGAAAAGCTGAGTTGATAGACACATGAAACACATGGAAATTATCAGTGCATAAGTTACTGTCTCACACCGAACTATGTTATGAAGCAACTTTGAAAGTTGCTGTTTTTTAAATTAGTCTCATGTTCTGATCCAGTTTTATTTGTCGAAAATAAAGCCCTAAGGGGACAATGTGAACTGAAGCCATTGATGAAAATCACACTATTCATAAAATGTTAAAGTAACATATAAATCAGATTATATTAAAACTAAAATATATAAAACATGTACCTATGGCCAGATGTATTCCATAGAGACCAACCAGAACATGTTGTCAGGCCTAGTATTGTTTATTTAGAATATTGTGTTTTATTACTATCACTTTAAAGGGAAACTAACAGCAGGTTTATCCAAACATACCTGCTGTTATGTACTTGTAACATTAGAGCCTATGATTCCAGCGCCATTGTTCTTATCTTCCTGCGTGGCACAGTTTTTGATCACAGGAAAATATGTACAGGATCCTGTTTGGTGCTCTGGGGGTGTTTCCCGGCCCCTCAGTGCCTCCCTATGCCCAGCCCCTCCTTCCTAAGCCCTCTCCTACTCATCCTGTCTCCTGGCTCAGACGAGATCTCGTGCATGCACAGAAACATTGCAGGACGTCGCACTGTCAAGCTATGTTCACACTGCGTCAAAGTACGGCCGTTGTTGCCATCGTACAGCCGTACTTTATGCAGTGTGGAACATTGCCTACATTTATATGGGATCCCGTCCGGAGCGTATCCACATCGTATACGCTCCGGCCAGGATCCCATGCGGCGCCGCAAAGAACTGACATGTCCGTTTTCTGTGGCCGTAATTCAATGAATTGCGGGGGTAGGAAACCCTGTCAGTTCACACAATAAAGTGAGCGGCTCTGGCTGCTTGCTTCATTGTGTGCTGTGAGAGGTTCTGATGCGGGTGTGCGCTGATGCGCCTGCATCAGAACCCTGCGGCCAGAAAGATCATCCGGACGGTACTTAAGTACCAGCCGGGATGATCCGGGCAGAGACCGGCCGTTCCGTGACCCGGACTGATCACAGAACGGCCAGTCTCTCACAACGTGTGAACATAGCCTCACTGCACATGTGCATGAGCAGAGAGACAGGGTCACTTATACTGTACATCCTGAAAATGCATTAGTAGGAGGGGACTTAGGAGGCAATAGGGGGTGGGGGGATTGAAATAACAATGCACTTAGGGGCTGGAGAATGCCCTCTGTGCATCACATTGGCTCATTTACATATATATTCTTTGGAGCAAAATACTCAAAAATTGTGCCACGCAGAAAGTTAGGAACAACATCTCACATACATACCTATGGAAAGCTGAAGCTGATACAGTGGTCCTGCCACTGTATTAACGCATTAAAAAGAAGTTTAATTATAGGACATATAGTAGCAGAGAAAATTGTTGGCAGAAGGCCATCTGATCCATCTAGTCTGTCCTAATATTTTCTTTATTTTTATCTTAGAATAAATAAATGTCTATGTCAGACATTTATAAAGGTTATCTATCCACAGATCAGTCACAGTACAGTAGCAATGTTAGGGCTGCAAGATCTCATGCCTTTGCATTAACTTCTCCTGCGTGGTGGCACTGATGCCAGTGCGCATACGCCGGTTCATGCAAACAACCTAGGAAGCTAATGAATATGGATGAGGGTGTGTTTTGGAACCTTGTTATATTACAGGTCCATTATTATGTCTGAACCTGGGTCATACAGTGGATCATCTAATGCTCTGGTCAACTAGCATGGCTCCAAGGGCCCGTGGCTTCCCCCTGCATCTAGTTTAGTAAAATTACAGTAAATTTATGAACAGTAGTAAGGCTTTCAATAAATTCAGCATAGCTGAGAGGGGCAGGACTTTAGTGGAGATCAGCGTATACATATACCAGTCTTGATTTTATTCCCACACATTCACACATACGTTTATAAAAATAAGCATACATGGTGCCATTTATCTCTCTACACCAGGGATGGCAAACCTTCGGTCCTCGAGCTGTTGCAAAACTACAATTCCCATTATGCCTGGACAGCCAAAGCTTTGCTTTGGCTGTCCAGGCATGATGGAAATTGTAGTTTTGCAACAGCTGGAGGGCAGAAGGTTTCCCATCCCTGCTCTACACCATGGAATTAAAGACCATGGGCAGCTGTATGTTTTGTGGTACTACAAAAACATATTTTTAATCTTTTTTTTTTATTATTTTTGCTTACATTTGCTTCTAAAGCTTCAACATTTTCTGGATGCACTCTGATTACACTCTGCAATCACTGGCACATAGCAGAGCCAGACAGGGGAAAAAAACATACAGTGGTGCCTTGGATTACAAGCATAATTTGTTCCAGGACCATGCGTGTAATCCAAATCACTCTAAAACTAAAGAAAATTTTCCTATAAGGAATCATTAAAATTTAGAAAAATGGTTTCACACCCCAAAAATAATGATTTTTTTTATTCTGAATAACAGGTAAAACAAACATTTAGAAAGCTGGATATGTCATATTATAGGTTACTGTAGGGTATAGCCAAGCAGCATGTGGAGTATAAGGTATAGTAAGTGTATACAAAAATAAAAAAAACATCAGCAGTTTGTAGATATAGAATGGGGCTGCAGATCCTCATAACACAAGAGCGTAGTGCAACAGGCTAGAATAGAGAAGCAGGGCTGCTGTCAGAGGTCTGTGTGGTCACATGATCACAATGGGGAACGGGAGGTGTGTTCAGCTTGTACTAATCAGGAAGTGAGAATCACAAAGCTGTGCAGGATGACAGAGACAGAAACTTTTCTATACAGAAGTGTGTATAGCTCAGTGTAAGTGCAAGCACATTATAGCAGCAGTGTGTATAGCTGAATGTAAATGCAGGCACATTATAGCAGGAATGGAAAGGATGGAAAACACAAGGGTTGACAGAGACTGCAGGGAGCATGAAGGAATGAGCAGGACAGATGTGGGCACAGTGTAGCAGCACTTTCTGTCCGGGGAGAGGGAGGTTACAGCTATGAAGAGATTACCTCCACAGTCTGGCTCAATGATGCAGGCGCCAGCCTGAAATGGATCTGCTATGATTTGGAAGGTGAGGGAGACCTTCTAGGTCAGAGCACAGTGCTGCAGACCATGCCCCTCTCCCACTCCCGCCCAGTACAGGGAGCTCTTAAACCAAAGCAATGCTCTTAAACCAAGTTACAATTTTGAAAAACCATGAGCTCTTCTTCAAAAACGCTCTCAATCCGAGTTGCTCTTAAACCAAGGTACCACTGTATATATATTTATTTGGATTATCCCTAAAAAGGACTGTTGGGTTCTTATTTATTTTTTTCACAGAGGAGGCCTGGCCACTACAGGGTTAAGAAATGAATCCTTATACTGCTTAAATGCTGGATTCTGTCGGCCTCCCTACCCTGACAATTTCACAACATTCTAAGCCCTACTCCGTCAGCTCTTCCTACACTGACTACCACTGTGAATATTGCTGCTAAACTAAATTCAGTTGCTGTCCCTGCACATTTCACTCTCCCTACTGAACGGCACAAGAATCGGGAAATACTGTGAGAAAATTTGCCTCATCGTCGCGTTTTTATAGCATTATGTACCATACGTAATGCTAATCGTACAGCCAATCACAGTAATGCCAGTAGTGAACATGTCTACTACATTACCTGATGTGCCCTTCTTTCCCCACATATTCATTGGCACTTTTAAATTGGCGTGAGGAAACGTATGCAGTTGCTTACATCACTAGATAAATGTTCGCTTGTTTGAAAGTGTTCTAAAAAAATTGTTATAACCATTACGATCATCGAACGAAATGTTCCTGATCGTTGAACATGAACAATTAGGGGCATGTTCATATGAGTACACAAACATTTACGAACATGTTCACGCATCACCAATAGCGAGTGGCTCTTAATGGCCACTATAAGGTTAACATGCTTTGGGAATTTTTATCTTAACAAAATTTGTGGGTGGGTTCAAAGTCTTTGTGGGTTCAGAGTAGCTTTAGGGTTCAGTGAATTCACAAATCTGGACATCCTAGGTATTGTAAACCATGCAGCAGCTGCTCATATAATAGTTATATGCAGCACATGGCATATATCCACATATTTATATCCTGAATAACATCAATAATAGCCCCATTCTTTTGCTGCATGCACAATGATCATAAGTTACTTCTGCTAGATCTCTGGGGACGAATTGTAATGAGATCCAAATGTATAATTGAACCCATATTTTAAGAATCTCCCAGTAATGAAATTCTTCAACATTTGTTATATTTGTACCTACTACAAACCCTGAGAAAACATACTGACGAAATAACTTTTATCAATGTAATTGAACTGATGAAAACAGATTGTTTAATATCACCCACAAGACTGAAAATTTGTTTTGCATTATTTGGAATATCATTTGCATCTCATTACATGTGAGCACTGGAAAGTTTTGTGCTCAAGTAAAGAAAAACTCTTATGTAGCACTGTTGGGAAGGATGATCCCATATGGGAGAGAGTGCAAAAGCAGTTTCCTTTATAAGCCATTGTTATACATTATGTCAGATGATTGAATTACCATCAGTATAACGATATAATATTCCTATGGGAATTACTTAATTTGCAAGCAACGGTGAGTTTGATGGCAAGAGCTGTCCAACATACAGTATAAAAACAGGGATGCTGTGATCAAGAGCCTGAGAATATAATATTACAGTATAATACATTGATGCTGGCAATGTTCTATTATACTTTCTTCCTTAAATGGTCATTGATGTTTCAAACAATTTCCCTCTATTTCATATCTTTGTGATCTGTAACATATTTGTAAATTACTTCATTTACCAAAAATGACGATTATGCCAGAAAAAAACAGCTTTTGTCCACCAGGTGTCTCCCTACTATGCAATTTGCTGTTTACTGCCTGTTGTTAGGAGAAATCTGTCTCTAGTTACAGAGACTTCAAGGTGGAATACAAGAAGTAGGGACAGGTCTTAGACTGTGATAGGAAGAGAGTGACCCTGGGTGTACCCATGCAAGCTGAGGATTTCTCTATCATTTAAAGGATGTGTATGGCCCATGAAAGATAGATGAAGGCTTCCTTTTCATCAACCTCTATTGCTGTGCTGCTGTTTCTTTCTTTTCTGCTCGCATAGCACCTTGCAAAGTCAGAGCATCAGTAACCTTTTCTCTATTTACATGCCATCTATGGTAGTGTATTGTATAAATCATCATTTAGCATAATGCAGTCTGTTCCGTCCAGTTCACTAAGACTATGTTGTGACAAGGCAGTAAAGATTACAGTAAGTGCAATGCTGGGATTGGCCAGAGAAGTAAGGGAAAAGTAGCTATGTTTCTGCTACTGGCAAACAGCTCAGGTCTGATCCTACCTCCTGAAATGGAATAAATGGAAATAACTATGCACCATGGAGGGAGTCAATAACATCAATGAGAGCCCAATACTCACATTGTCATCACTCTGAAAGCAAGAAACATTTGAAAGTAAGTCATTGTGCAAATGTGTAACCAAATGCCATTCCACAGGCACATCAAACTAGAGATCAGTACAATGAAAACAGATGAAGACATCTTTACCAGCATTTGCCACAATGAAGCTAAAAGTTGCGCTATTGACAAATAGACTCAAAGGGGCGAGATTTATCAAACATGGTGTAAATTGAAACTGGCTGAGTTGCCCCCGGAAACCAATCAGATTCCACCTTTCATTTTCCAAAGAGTTTGTGAGGAATGAAACATGGAATCTGATTGGTTGCTAGGGGCAACTGAGGCAGTTTCACTTCACACCATGTGTGATAAATCTCCCCCAAAGTTTTTTTTGCAGTTTTGTCACCTTTGTCATTAGAAGTCATTAGAAGTATTTCCATCTAATGAAGTGATGGAATGTTGCAACCTCTAGAACTTCCATCAATCTTGAGTATGAAGAGTATGCAGCACTAACTTAGCGCAGCATCCCCTTCCCTGTTTACAACAAACAACCACCCACACACACACACACCACCACCCCTGCCTTCCCCCAAGAGCTGGATGAGTTGTCTCATAAAAACATGTAAAAAAGCATGTAAACAGTCCTTAACTCTGTGATCCTCAAAATCCTCAACCAGTGGCTAAGAAACCTACACAGCTTGTCGCTCCCTAGAAATTATATGCTACAGAAATCATCTATACTAAAACCATCATCGGTGTTATACCTTTGCAATATCCTGGTACCAGGGCCGGAACTGTATCACTGTCTCTTTACTTCTGGATCAGTATTATATGTAGACAACTAGACACTTGGCACTAACATCAGCTGAACATGAATCTCTATCTATTGCATATGAACTGGCTTTTTTGATGGAATAAAACACTTTGGATTTTCACTATGTTCATTCTATCTATCTATCTATCTATCTATCTATCCATTTCTCTTCTATCTATCTATCTATCTTATATCTATCTTATATCTATCTATATATATCTAACAAAACCGCAAGTGCAGGGCACAGCTCTGAAGCAAGTGCCAGCAATAAAAATATCTGATCAAAATCCTTACTTCGATATCAAACAGAGGAACTGCAGCACTCCAATGTAGTAATTCACTGCAAGCCTTGTTTGTGCCTTTCTCAAGCATATACAAGTGTGAGCAATCACATGTTTTATATTGCATGTGACATCAATCATCATTGGCATAACAGGTGCATCAATTACAAAATTACATACAACAGTATTGATACTTTCCATTGTGATCAACATGTTTCAATATAGAATAAAATCATTATAAGAGACAATATTACACTGACTTCAATAGCCAAATAGGTGTAGATGGAGTTTGAAATTCCCACAGTCGCACAATGTTTGCAGTGGATTACTACTAGTTAGAGATGAGTGAACCTGGAGCATGCTCGAGTCCATCCAAACCCGAACTTTCGGCATTTGATTAGCGGGGGCTGATGAAGTTGGATAAAGCCCTAAGGCTATGTGGAAAACATGGATATAGTCATTGGCTGTATCCATGTTTTCCAGACAACCTTAGATCTTTATCCAACTTCAGCAGCCCCCGCTAATCAAATGCCGATCGTTTAGGTTCGGATGGACTCGAGCATGCTGGAGGTTCGCTCATCTCTACTACTAGTTCTGATTTTCCTCTGTTTGATATCTATCTATTATCTATCTATCTATCTATCTATCTATCTATCTATCTATCTATCTACTTTCTATCTATCTATCTATTATCTATCTATCTATCTATCTATCTATTATCTATCTATCTATCTATCTATCTATCTATCTATCTATCAATCATTTATCATCTATCTATCTATCTATCTATCATCTATCTCCTATCTATCTATCTATCTATCTATCTATCTATCTATCTATCATCTATCTCCTATCTATCTATCTATCTATCTATCTATCTATCTATCTATCTATCATCTATCTCCTATCTATCTATCTATCTATCTATCTATCTATCTATCTATCATCTATCTCCTATCTATCTATCTATCTATCTATCTATCTATCTATCTATCTATCTATCATCTGTTTATCATCTATCTATCTATTTATTTATCTATCTATCTCCTATCTATCTATCTATCTATCTATCTATCTATCATGTATCCATCATCTTTTTATCTATTAAATAAATGTAAAATGCCATTTCAACTAAGGTTTTTTCCCCTTTGTATTTTATTACATTTTATTTCACTTTTAAGTATTTTCCTTTTTACCTAAAACCTTTGAAGACCTCTTCATTAATAGATGTCCGTCCTCAATTTTCCTTCTACCTTATTTGACTAGTTTCTTTATCATATTATAATTTTTACCCACTACTCTTTCTAGACACACAGATTGTTTTAATATCTTGATTGTTTTAAATTAAGTAGGCAAAATTACATTGTTTATTTAAACATTACTAAGTATTTTATTAGTTTAATTTTTAGATAAATTATAAATAATGAGTATATATTATACACATATTATTGTGGAGCTATTGTATAGGCTACAGGCCTGTACACACTGCTGTACTTTAAATTTATGTGTACAGTGTTGTATATGACATTAATATTATATATATATATATATATATATATATATATATTCTTTTTCCATAATCAGGAAGTACGTAATTACATATATAAGCAAGGATCAAGAAATCTCTTGTTTTATGGTGATAGCCAAGTTGTTCTGCCTTCGAACCCACAGATAATGGATGTCTGTTGCGTTATTTTTTTTTTTCACATAAATTCCCAGAGAAAGGATTTAATTGAAAATCATCTGCATGATATGCCTGTCAATACATTTCACACTGTATTATTTTGCACAAGTCTAGTCATTATCATTTTGCTAAAACCCATAATTTATCAACTAAGTTAACAAGCGAGCGCTCTGCTAACCCTGCTGCACTTGACATGGTAGCGAGATGTGGCTCGGTAGAAAGGAAGCTGCCTGGAGCTTCAGAATTTACTATATGGTGTTTTGCGGGTCTCATCATTGCCGATTTACACGTCTCCACTCTCGGGAAATATCTCGTCTCCTTAGTTCATATGGCTTCCAAACAGCCAGTGACAAACACACTGCAATACCACCTGTTGTTTATATCATTATAATTATTTCAGATCTGAAATTCCTAATTATTGTGTTTTTCTTGAATATATTATTGACATTTTTTACACTACAGTTAGCCATGACAGGTTGTTTGTAAAAGCGAAAATAAAAATAAACTTTTCATATGTACATATCACAGGAAGTGAGAATTATGCAGTACTACTTAATTAATGGATTGTGTCGGTCACCTGTTTAGATCCCATATTTTTTTTTTCTTTTTTTTCTTTCTTTTTTTTTCCAGTACAAGTATCTGCCCTCTAGGAAATATGTTTCCCTTTGTTAAAGAATTTCTTGAAAACTTATATATGTCAGCAAAGATTTTGAGATTGAATTAATTGATATCTATTAGTTCTGTACATAGGGGATTTCCCACATTTTAAAGTGGGGGGAGGGGGGGTCCAATGCCTTGACCCACACCCTTCCGCAGACACAAAGAGGACACAATCAGTCATTGAGTACTATGGCTCTTTATTCCCCTCATGAACACATGAGACTCATAACCATTTGTCTAATCACCATTATTAGCCAAAAGGTACAATATTTTTGTGCCACATTGACTAATATTTTTTGCTTACATAAGGCCGCATAGGCTGGTGATAGATATGCTTTAACTACCACCTTGGCTATTTAAACCCACACCTGACCCAGTCAATGCTGAAAGTAGCAAATGGCTATTTTTACACAACGTTTTTTCAGCTCCGTTTAAAATGACGTCCACTATTGTGATTTTAAAATAACAGATGTCATTTAGCAGCCTGGCCTCCTCTTAGTGTAATGACTGGTGTTTGCACATTATTTTAGTTTGGGGTTACTAATTGCCCCTTGGGTGCGGCTTACTCGAAAAGTTCATTAAATTTAATAGTAAAAACGGTGAAAGAACGGTGACAAAAGAAAAATTGTGTGTGAACAAATAATAAACAACGTCCTCTGTTTGCAAAAGACATCCGAAAATAATGATCATGTTTATTATTTTGACGTCCGTGGTAAGAACATCAGTTATGCTATACATTGTGTGCATTGAACGTCCATCTTTCTATTAACTTAAATGCATTGCCATTGCAGTCAGTTAAATTGCGGCAATAACGGACATTTTTTAAAATATCAAAATCGTCCGCCTTTTCTCAATTTTTGACATTGTGTGAACATAGCATATATGGTTTACAAATTTGTTTGGTTTGTTCACCAAGGACCTCATAATGGCCCTTGAATCTTCTGTGTTCTGAAGACTATAAGACCCTATTTAAGCAAGACTTTAAGGAGTACTCCGATAAGGATAGAGTCAACCCTGTTTAATCCATACCCATAATCTAAGCTTGTTTGTAATAGGCTTCTATTTCATGAATTGAGTCACATGTATCACATTTCTATCCCCTGAAGCTTCTGAAAATCCTCACTTCCTGGTCCACTCTGTCTCCACTCGTCTGTCCTCCCCCTCCCTTCTGAGACAGAGGTAACATGGTCTTCATCTCTTCTGTGGACCGGGCAATGTATAACACAACTTTTGTAACAGACTGACGCCTATCAATGATCACCTGGACAAACATAAGCAGAACAAGCAAGTGCTGTGTTGGTACAGTACCAGGCAGTTGGCTCTGAGGTGCAATGCATGTTGGAAGATGTTGTTTCCTAGCCAGGTGCCTTCATGTAAAACTGTGATTACAGTGGTACATTGGTTTAAGAGTAACTTGGTTTAAGAGCGTTTTGGTTTAAGAGCTCACAGTTTTTCAAAATTGTGACTTAAGAGCATTGCTTTGATTTAAGAGCTCCCTGTACTGGGTGGGAGCGGGAGTGGTGGGGAGGGAGGCGCATTGGTCTGTGTAGGGTACAGATTCACTTCAGGCTGGGGCTTGCATCAGGGGACAGGACTGTGGAGGTAATCTCTTCATAGCTGTAACCCCTCTCTCCCTGGACAGAGAGTGCTGCATCTATGTGCCCACATATGTCCTGCTCATACCATCATGCTCCCTTCAGTTCTGTGAGTCCTGATGATTGGTCCATGCTGAACACACACCCCTTCGCCATTGTTGTCATGTGACCACACAGACCTCTGGCAGCAGCCCTGCTTCTCTATTCTAGCCTGTTGTACTACGCTACTTTATGGGGATCTGCAGTTCCATCCTGTATCTAGAAACTGCTGCTGTTCAGGTTTATACACTTACTATACGTTATACTCCACATTCTGATTTATTATACTGTACAGTAACTTATAATATTACATATTCAGCTGTTTATGTTTGTTTCATGTGGTTTACCTGTTATTTAGAATATAAAATCATTATTTTGGGGGGGTGGAACCAATTGTCTGCATTTCAATGATTTCTTACGGGAAAATTTGCTTTGGTTTAAGAGTGGTATTGGATTATAACCAAAGTCCTGGGACGAATTATGCTTGTAATCCAAGGCACCACTGTATTTGTAAAAGTTTGAATCCGGGGCTAAGAGCAGCATAGAAAAGCAGATAAGATGTCAAACGATCAGGGGGGGATCAGTGAGTGTAACTTTATGCTTTCTGTGCATTTTATTTTTTCATGAGATTGCTGGAATACCCCTTTAAGGCTTTCCCAAATGACAACCGACAGATGATGTTGGTGGTGATATGGGTCAGGCGTGAAAACTCATTCAGCTTTTACGATTTGTATGATATCCAAAGCAATTTTGTGGTCCTTGAATGGTATGGCTACCTAACCTGCTTTCTTGTCACCTTGTATTGGTCAGAGCTGCTTTTAGTATTATGCTTTTTGCTGATGGAAACAAGCTTTTTGTCAGACAGGTTTCCAAAAACTTAGCTGAACTTTAATAAAGTAGTGAAAGAAATTAGCATACCACTAATAGTGAAAAGATTTTTAAAAATATTTTCTAGAGAATCACTATAAGAATTACACCATATGAAGGACCCTAGCAGTTTTTTTACCAACACTTGTCTGGTCTCCTCATTGTCCTGGTAGAAAAATAAGCAGGTTTTCTATGACTAGTGCATTACATAACAATGTAAAGAAGTTAATACAAACAGTAACCCTTTAAAAACCTTAATTTATATTGGCTGCTTGCTTTTGACTCATTCTCCATCTCTATAGTGATTGTAAAAAAAATAAAATAATATCATTTTGGAATAAGCCCAGCACAGACCTCTACTTTCTAACCATTGACTATTTTAAATTTTTTTTACACTCATCTGTTCTTTCTCATTTTTTGTTTTTAAATGCATAAAAATGGCTTGGAGAAGTCTTTGTGGTTTATAATGGCACCCCCCAATGATCATGAGGACAGAAGTCGTTTGTCCTCTGAGTCAATTAAAATGCTGTGCTGCCAATCTACTTATTCTCTATGGGACCTCCAAAAATTATATATAAGTGCTGAACTCAGCTATGCTCAGATGCCCAATAGACCATGAATAGAGAGGAGGCTATTACTTAATGCACCAGTGCGAGCACAATTGACCTATGTTCTCATAATTGTTTCGGGTCCCAGTCACCACAGTGCCACCAACAAGCTAGATATCCCCTATCCCATGGCTACGGAATAACCTTTAATCTCACGTTAACCCCTTTTCCTTTATCTTTGGTGCCTTCTGATTCAGTGCAGGGCTATGTTCACACATCGTTTAACAACGTCTGTTGCAAAGCAACGGACACTGTTAAACTTACAGCCACCGGGCTGCATTCAGGACATTCCTGCAGCCGATACCTCTGTATCGGCTGCAGGAATGTTCTTTTGTTAACATTGACTTGCGAGCACCATGGGTTGTCCCCGCTAATCAATTAACCATTCACTTCAATGCAAAGTGCGGCCACCGCTGCACTTTACATTGGGTGAACAGCTAATATTTTGGGACTTCTTTTTTTCTAAAGAACGGGTGTTAAAATAATGATGTCTGAACACAGCAAATGGTGACTTCAATGCACTGCCACCCCTGCAGTAAAGAAAGGACGCTGATTCCATTGCAATCATTGTTCTTTACTGAAATAGGACTAGTTTTAAATCCATGGTGATGTAACATCACAAGCCCATGTCCAATCACTCAAATCACTATAGCTTAAATGCCACTGTGATTGGCATGGGCTTGATGATATAACGATGCAGCCATGTGATAAAGACACAATCAAACCAACAAGAAAAAGCTATGCCAACAATATACCAAAGCACACCAAAAATGTCAAGATAAAAGTACTTTTATAACAGGTACAATGTTAGAAAATTTTGGATCCCATAGACTAAAAACAATTAAAAATGACAAACATGGGGGAACCCGGTATGGTGCCACCCAAAATGACACCCCAATGCAGGTATATCACTCACCCTGTATAGATAACATGCTAATGCAATGTGTAAATGACCAAAAAAGAAGAGAACTATATCACACAAATAAACAATAATAACATAAGATATACAAATGCTAAAACCAAAAAGAAAATCATGTGATAAATAACAGTCATAAATCAAGAAATTTGAAGGTAATCAGTTAAAGATCAAACCAAGTAGTCAAATGTCACCAAAAAGTAACAGGGTGGTGTTGGGGTGTCAAGGGAGAGAGCCCCACGCATTTCGTCCGCCCAGACGGACTTTCTAAGGGGTCATGTGATAAAGACACAATATCTGTCTGTGTCTCAGCTTAAGAAATTGATGGCATACTTAGGTGTAGTACAAGGTAAGTCTAAGTTCACACAACATCAAAAATAAAGAAAAGGCGGTCGATTTTGATATTGAAAAAAAGTCAGTTTTTGCAGCGAATTAACTGACTGCAATGACAATGACTATTAAATTAAGCCACAGCCAAAGGCCAATTAGTAACCCCAAACTAGAATAATGTACCAACAGTCATCATTGCAAGGGAAGGCTAGACAGCTAATGGACTTCCGTTATTTTAGACTCAAAATAACGGACGTCATTTTAAACTAAAATGGAAAAACGCTGTTTGTACATAGCCTAAGGCTGTCAAATTACAGATCCATACAGCAAATATCCATCTGCTTCAGGCTTTGCTCCATTACCAGCGCCCAATATTTTTACACACCCATTTTTCCCTGTGATATATATTATATGAATTAGCGTAACTTATCTTTGCTTTACATTTTTTAAAATGTGAAAGTTCTACTTTCTGCGTCAAGAAAGAGGTTACGGCCTCTACAAAGAATTTTAATAAATCCCACTTCCATCATATGCTCCTTTTGTTATTCACATCACATTTCATTTGCTTGTTCTTTTTATTTTCATTCTGTTCGTTTTTTTTCATGCTACATTTTGTTTTTACCTCCATTGATTTTTGTTTTATGTCTCCCACACCTTCCTCATTATTTCTGTTCCCATCCGTCTGAAAGTTTGCTAAACAGTGGGTAAGTGTGTCTAACATTTTCAACTGTAATGTCACCCCTCACTCCCCAATGTATAATTAGCATTTATTCCAGTTTTTTTCCTCCCTTCTGTCAACATCCTGATTGTTTTGACTTCATTAGCATCTTAAACAGACATTAATGCAAACAAGTGAAAATGAATGTTCAGAGATATATTTTAATTACTCCATCCTTTAAAAATTGTATCATTTTGGAAGTGGTACTTTGGACAAATTATATTCGAAAGAAAGAAAAATTGACTTCCAAAGAAAACGCATTGCGTGCCATGTTTTTCTTATTATTTATTTATTCTGTGTTACTGTGTATGGTGTCTACAAAAAGGATAGTCAGGTTCATTAACAGCTTATTTTCACAGCTGATACTTTTAAAATTAAAAAGTAACGTAGGAATTTTGAGTCCCAAAAAAAGCCTGATGATTCCTGTGTCATTGTGTATTCAGTGTTCTAATATTTTGCCTTTTCCTGTCTTCGTTTTTTTTAGCACCAGTACCATTCAAAAATTGATGAGCTAATTGAAGAAACAGTTAAAGAAATGATTACACTTTTAGTGGCAAAGGTAACTCCTGTCTCAGGTGTCATGACCTGTAACACATATGTTCTTGGCCAATTGTAATTCTGTTATTTTGTCCTTATATTTATATATTTTTTTTATAAATATAAGCCTTTTTAATAACTTTATAGTAATTGTTTTATTATATTATAAAAAATTTTATTTATGTATAATTTATATTGTCATTTAAATTGTACTGTATTCTTACATTTTCAGGCTGCGTTCACACACCGTCAAAATGACGATTGTGATTTAACAGCAACTAACGGTCGTTATTTTACAACGCTCATTATTTATATGATAACCACAGCTGTCATAAAATAAAGGCTGTTATTTGCTGTCTTTATAGACGCCCGTCATTTTGAGGTCAAATATTATGAATACATTTCAAAATAATGGATGCCATTTAACTTCAAAATGACGGACGTTCACAAAGACGGCCTTCAACAATGTGTGAAGATAGCCTCAACATGGATTATTTCGTCATAGCTACGTTCTTTAAATCTGGTGATAAACTACTTTACGGCTTTGTGCACACGCTGTAAAATATCGTCCGCCATTTTAATTTAAATAGACAGCCAATGTGTTCATGCTTGAACGATTTTCACACAATGTATAAAATAACGGCCGCTGTTTGCAGCGTCGGTCAAATTGATGTTCGTGTCATTAATTTGCCGCAGGTAATGAGTGAACACTGGCTGTTTTTGTTTTTTTTTTTACGTTTTTAACATAGATTTTTTTTTCACGGCCTTCTTAGTTAAGTTCAATGGAACTTTTAAACTTATAAAACAAGGGTGGTATTTAGCCTCAAATGGCCAAGAAAAGACGTTGTGGGAACATAGCATAAAGTTATATTTATTTTTGTTATTCTAAACTTTGTATTGAGAAAACTGACATGAGGCTATGTTCATTAAAATGACAAGCCCTGTCTTAAGCCAATCAGGTTCTACAGGAGCTAGTTATATCCATCATACAACAGATTGGCATTATGTCATGGCTTCTGTTATAAGCAGAAGTAAACAGCATACTAAGGCCCCACACGTGCCACCATATTTAGGTATAGATTTAATGCCTTATATAGTGCTGATGCATTTCACCAGGCCAAGTATACTAACATATATATAGATATTTTTTTTTAATGGGGATTTATATGTTGGACCTAGTTTTCTTTTCTAGAACATGTTTTGAGGCTATATTATACTCTGTACTTGTGGGCCACAGTTACATGCGTGTAGGGCTCCTAAGGCTCTATTTATAGCCAACCATTGTGCTATTATTATTATTATTATTATTATTATTATTATGCTATAAATCACTATAGCGTTCAAATTTTACACTTTTGTGAAAGAGAATTTATAAAATGCTGTTCACACCAAATATGTTATCATATCCTGTTGGTCCCATTTTTTCTTATTTAAAGCCACACAGCTTCCCCCAGATTTGCAGCGTCATGCTGCGGCCTTATGATACAAATTCCTAAATAAGCATAAAGCAGCCCTTGCCCTTTACCAGGAATTACCTTATACAACAATCTCTCCTGTTTATAACCCCCCCCCCCCCAACACACATACACAGAAGGTACTTTGGATAACATGCATTAAATGGGGTTGTCTCAGACAATCCCTTCTCAAAATGCAGCCGATTTTGCACCCCTGATAAACATCAGATTTTACCAGTGAAAGCTGTTGTGACCCAAGCATCTCTTCTTTAGCAGCAAGGGAAATAGAGGATTGTTTAGAAGCCTTTCAGAAGAATGGTCATCCATGTTATATACCGATGAATAAATCTCGAGCTCACTTGGGTTCATTTGATTACCGGTGACGGAAGAAGTTGGATGCAGCTCTAGAGAGATACAGTTTATAACATCCAGCTTGTTCAACAATTGGTAATCAAAGGCCGCAAATGCTCGAGGTTCTCTCATCTCTAATAATGATGGCTCAAGTACTCTAAAGTGAGAGCTGGTCTCCCAGAGGTGATAGTGAGCTTCCTGAGCAGTTGCCCCTTATCCATATTCCCCCATAGGTAAATGGACAGTAGTAGTCTTGATAAGACAACACTTTAAACATACTTTTTTTTTATCCTTAGTAGTTCAAAATATCTTTAGCTATTTACATCTAGAGTAGATTTCCCCCCCAATTATATTAAGCATGAAAAATAGGCCTACCTAGTATTCATAGACATTCCACAAACTATCTGAACAACTGGGGACTGAAATCCATTAAAAATATATTAGTATTTGTATTGTTAATAATATGTTAATTAAAAAAATATATATTTTTTTGTTTTATTTATCAAGATGACACAAGTGTGTTATATTACACTTTTAGGAACACTCATATTGATCTAACAAAAAATTTATATGAATCATTGATTAGTTTTTTCCATAATTTCCAATTCCCAATTATTTTTCTTTTTTTTTATTACTAGTTTGTAACCATTCTCGAGGGAGTGCTGTCTAAACTTTCCAGATATGACGAGGGAACCTTATTTTCTTCATTTCTATCATTTACAGTAAGTGAACATGTTTCCTGCAATATCCGCAAATAATTTTTCATTCATTTTTTTTTTAGTTTGTTTGTTTTATTTCAAACATTACATCCTTTAATATTTAACCCAGCGCTAGATAAATGGAATTGCATCAAGACTGAAATGTAAACTGTCTATAGGTAGCGTAAGTAAGTGAATGTGTGTGCAATAAGTGGTAGCTCTAATATTCACACAATAATATATGAAAGCAAATTGTGTAAAAACTAATTACAACTTGTTTGTTAACGTTTACATCTTGTACTGTGTAAAAATGTATTCTTCTTGGGTAATGGTGTGGAATGAAACACTTTCCCTCACACATTTCCTGAAACAATAGCCAATTTGTTTTTGGGAACTTCAATTGAAAGCAACTCAGTTTATAAGGCATAAATTCTACCCATCGGCGAAGCAGGTAGCACTTTTACTGAATGCTCGGAGAAGAGGATTTTCACACATTGTTCTTTTCTAGTATTTAAGCCCCTTTCCCCCTTTTTTTTTCTTTTACGTGTAACATGCTTTATTATTTTGTACATAGAGAAGCCTATGAAATAACACCTGAAAAAAAATAGCTCATTCAGAACATTCTGCATTTTAGAAAGATAAAAAGACATTATTCACTTGGAAAAAAAAAGTTTAAAAGATTTTTTTTTTAAAAATGCATATGGCACATTTTATATGGGGGGGGGGTACATTTTATCACATGTCATCATTCATCACTTGAATCTTTATCAATTTATGTATAAAAAAATAGAATAAAATAACCTTATTTAAGTGTCCTTTTTCATTCAAGGTCAAAGCTGCTTCCAAGTATGTGGATGTTCCAGTAAGTATTATTTAATATTGTATTTTAATTTTTTTGTTTGTTTGTTTATTCTATATATTATGATTTTTTTTTATTAGTATTATTTTTAGGGGACTTTATTATATTTATATAACCATATAATATTAAGCTAATTAAAAAAAGGTAACATTTCTACCTTTTAAATTGCAGACACCAGTATATTTTCTAATTAATATGCTCTTAAATCTTAAGAATTTTTTTTTCTTTACTAAATGTATAACCCTAGCCCTGATACAGGACTGATATTACAGCAATATCATCTTAGAACAACATTATCGGTGGTCCATGACTTCCTAATGAAATAGGCTCTCACAGTTTATAAATAGAGCACTTAAACTTGGCTAGACATTTGCATTTAAATTGAGGTTAAGCACATGAATATTGACTGTAAGATTTAAATTTCATGGATAGCGTCTATAAATGTACAACACTTAAAAGTAAATTCATTATTTAAACTGTCACACTCCTGAATAAATTCTACCTTTCCTGAACAAATTAATACTTTAGGGCTTGTCTAAATCCCTTTTTATCGTGGGCATGATATAGTATTAGAATAATATTAATGCAAATCTCACATGTAGAAAAAAAAGTTTATTAAAAGGAAAATATTATAAATTTCCATTTTCTTGGCTGAATAACAGCAAAAAATCAATTACAGGTAAAACTGTCAAAGTGTCTATTTGATGGCAATTGATCAATCATTGTAATTGTTAAAAAATTACTTTAAAATAAATATTGTGTACAAATATTTTAAAAAACGAACAGTAAAATATACATTATAGGTGTTTGAGGATGATAGAAGAATTTATTTTGATAAACCTGCATCAAACATTAAAATGCACAGATATGTATAGTCATAAATGTTATAATTCAAAACTAATGAAATAATAACCATAGATTTCTGACTAAAAATATATATATGTATATGTGTATGTATATGTGTATATATATATATATATATATATATATATATATATATATATATATATACATACATATAGATAGATAGATAGATAGATAGATAGATAGATAGATATTTGTATTTTTGGGGGGTTTGATATAAAAAAGTGTGTGTGTGTGTGTGTGTGTATATATATATATATATATTATTTTTTTTTATTATTATTATTATTATTATTATTATTATTATAATTTGTTTTATATTTTTTTACAAAAAAGTATCAACTTTATGTAAACACTTCTCAAAATCAAAAATAAATGCAAATACATAAAATTCACCTTTTTCTCTATTTTTTAGTATATTGTTTATGTTATATGTGTTTTCAGTTTCTATATGCCTAGATAGAGTAATAATTTTACCAGATCCTAATGGGTTAATGGTAAAGGATGTATTGCAGACAGTATTAGAGACACCTAGATTGGGTTACGAGAGCCTTTTTTCTTAATTAGAAAAGCTGATATAAAACACTGTAATTTACCAAGCTATTGTCTTGCGGAAGTTATTTGGCAATCTTAGAAATTGTAAGAACTCCAAGTAAAAAGGGGGAAATTATATTTATTGACTAAGTCCCTCAGTCGAGTTCTGTTTGTTCCGAAATAATCATTGTGGAGCTGCTTTTTTTTTTGTAATGTTAAGCTTTTTAAGTGCCTAGTGTATAACATAACAGAGGGATAATGCCGAGCAACTGAAGTGGAAACCATTATAGACAATAACATTGAAAGCACACAAAGCTTTATTTACAAATTATGGAACGATCGAAGCAATGAGACCGTCCGGACTGCTGCGGCAGCCCATTATGTCCTCACTTTGTAACTCTGAGATATAAGTGGATGTGTAATCAACTCCGTAAAATTGACATTTCTCACTAGCACTAAATGGAGAGAAAAAAATAACAGATCCAAATATATGTTAAGCATGTTGACATTTTAATTTAAAAGCTATCGACAGCAATTTAAAGTGTGCATATGGTAAATATACAGAATACAGAAGGCTGACAAGTCTTTTCATTCATAAACTGACCGTTGCCTGCTAAAATAAATAAATCAAAATAATAAATCCCCCATTTAATTTCTTGTACGGGTCTGTATTTATATTAATCTCTCTGTATTTCAAATTAGTACCTTGTCATTGTTTCATCAAGTGTTAGGAGGTGTCGTCACATTTCAGGGGCTATACGTTGCCCCCCTCCTTCCTCGCCTGATAATTGTTTGCTTTGTGTAAGCAAAAAACTTAAATTACAGTCCTATTGCTCCCCAAATGCTCTTAATTTTCACCCTGGAAATTACACTGGAGTGTTAACTAACTTCAATTCACAAGGCCTGACAAACTCATACGACAGAGATGTGACGGTTCGGGATGAAAGATAAAATTCAGTTATAAGGCAACATCTATGGTTTGTTTGCAAACATATTCGATATCAAGAACTAAGACGTATTGACTGCATAATGAGCGCTGTCAGAATTTTTAATGAGATTTTGTTAGAAATCAGCCTTTTACCTGGAGTATTCATTCTCCCTGACTCAAAGCTAGCAGCTGTTCATGAAACGCTGTATGAAGCCTTCACGACATATACTATAGCTTTATGTTGTACTCCTTAATATTAGTGGCCCCAATAAGAGGAAAAACATTGTGCATGATTCATATTATAAGAAATTTTAGAAGGGCTCTTCAATACCAATTTAAGATATGGCTCTAGAATATAATGTAGACCTAAAGTGTAGGATAATGCAATAAATATATTATATCGTGCTCCTGCTTAGGTTAGTCGAATAAGATAGCCCTGTCAATAGGTTCTTTGATGTTATAGACATGTCATGGTTATTTGGCCAAACTCCAACCCCAGAACCTTATATAAGGGTTCACAGATAACTCCATGTATTTGGTCAAACATCCTAAGCTAGATGGTCGCCCTTGTGATTAGGTGGAAAAAAAGATCCTCTGTGAAGGACATAACCAGTAACATTTCCAAGTACTCAATAACACAAAGAGAATTTTCAACATTTTGGAAAATACATGCATTATTATTATTATTATTATTATTATTATTATTCTTTTCTATTCATATGATACAATGGGGGAATAGTGTTAATGGGGGCTATAAAGGAAAGAAAAGCGTGGCTGCTTTTTTTTTTTTTTTTTTTTTAAGAAAGAGTGCCACTGTTGTCTTCAGTGTGTGTGTGGTATTGCAGCTCAGTTCCATTGATATGAATAGACAGGTGTGGCACAGTTATTGGAAGAAAGCAGCTATGTTTTTCTAAATCCACTGTGTCATGATAAAGTTGTGAGCAGATTTTCTGAAATCCCTTAAAAAATATTGCATGACTAGGCCACAACCACACAATTTTTATTTTTGCGGTTTGATGGACGTTTTTTTGGACAGCTGTCATTTTGTGGCCAAATAGCGGAATTTGTTTTTAAAACCAATGATGTATATGGCTTTGGCAGTCATAGCCCCAGCAAAACCATCAACCAAAATGACTGGGTAACTGGCCATTTTATGCATAACATATAGTAGTTTTCCAAGAATATCCTTTAAGCTCTTAAAAGGTGTCTGCTCTGAGGAGTTGCCAGAATATATGTGGTAAGTAGCTAAACCCAGAAAGGATAACATATTTAGGCTATGTTACCACTATGGTAATGGGCCGTCATTTATAGGGAAAAGGCGTCCGTCTATTGATAATGACAGCCCCAAAAAATGATCATGATGATCATTATTTGCTTCCGCCATTATCAATAGATGGCTGCCTATCCCCAATAAATGACGGCCCGTTACCATAGTGGGAACATAGCCTAAGGATGCTAATATTTATTCTATTATAAGGAAAATTGGAGCCTGTTTAGCTTCATGATTTATAATATGTACATGAAATATGCAGTTTTCAGTACCAATACAGAATGATAAATCCAACAATAGTGGGGATTTCTTTACTTCCAGTTTATGCCTATTGTGCCATACACTACCGTGAGAAACATTACTGGACTAATGTAAGGGATTCAAGATTGATGAATAGATATGTATAGCAATTGGCAAGCTCTGAATTTAGCTCCGCATTATGGCTATGTTCCCACAATATCTTTTTTAGGCGAAAAATTTGCTGTTTGATAATAATGGCTGTTAACAATAATTAGTATTTACGCCCGCCATTATGAAATAACTGCCGTTATTTATTTTTTTTAAATGACGTTATTTTACCTAAAAATACATTGTGCAAACATAGCCTAAAATAATTAACATTTTTGGATTTTAATTTTATCACTGTTCTTAGGCTTGGTATCTGGTGCTTGGATGGTATACAGGTGTTTTATCATATCGTAATGAATATGTAAAACCTAGATAGGCTTCACTATATTCATGTATTGTGAAAAGTCTGAGAAACATTGTGTTTGAGTCGTTCCTAACTATGTGTTTCGTTTTACTCCACAGAAACCGGGAATGGACCTCGCTGATGCCTATGTCACATTTGTGCGTCACTCTCAGGATGTCCTTCGTGATAAGGTCAATGAGGAGATATATATAGAAAGGTTATTTGATGTAAGTAAATGCCTTCTCCTCCTTGGACAGCAAGGGGGAGACGCCCCAAAATGTGACAAAATAAAAGACAGGGGGATAAGTCACATTTTGAACAAAAAAGCGATCTTCTTACAAACCTTTCTTTTTCCCCTCTAACTTGCTCTTTTCTGCTTTAAATCTGTACTCTGGTGTACTGTGTCTTGGTCTGTGTCTGATACTAATCACTGGGTGGGCCTTTGTGGATATAATGGAATCCTACTGTATGTTCTTTATGTAAGACCTATTGCTTGTGTTCTCTTAATGTGTTACTTGCCGATTATTGCCTTCCAATCTTTTGTCTACCCTTAAAAAAAAAAAAAATTCTTCAATTTTTTTACCCACAAGATCAAACTGATATGTCCAGAAGATAAAGTTGATAAAACACAGATGCAAAGTATACCATAGAATTTTAGAACAAACATAATATTTAAAAAAATACACTAAAAAATGAGCAATTAAATGTGTTTATACAATAAGGTTTATTTAAAAAATATTCATTACCTCTTATAAAAGCTATTATTTACTACTTTATTTATTTTAGCCTGAATAAAATCTAATTTGGCCGATAACTGCCCCCAAAACACCATGCAATGTGTATATTATTATAGAATAAAACATTCAATAATCACCCTATTGTTAAGTAGAATTTCAATATTAGAATCCCACAATAATGTTTGGAGTTTTTACCTAAACCCTAAGCTCCTGGATCATTATCTGGTTTGACCTCTGTGGGTGATTTTATTGTTTGTGTTTGCCACAGACCATACAGAGATGATAGTCATGCTTGTGATAGTATGGTCTAAGTAAGCCATTGCCACATGTGGTTAGCTTACAGTAAGGCCCTTAAGATAACATGGTGCTAAAAATACTCTATTGCTGTGCCAGTAGCTATAAGGCCACAAATTAACTTAAGATTGTGCAGGATCTGTTTCGTAGACATAGGGCCTTAAGAGTTGCTCTTCTAGTCTAGTCATAAGCCCCCTGACATATGCGTGGACATATGCACCCACTGAGAAATTATATGATATTATATCATATCATGCTAATTCTACGATAAGATCATCATGTTGCTGTATAGGTGATAGGCCTAGGTATATTGGGCCTAAGAATTTAAAGCTCTGCTTATAAAACGATACAACAGTAGCCTATAGAAAAAATAGTTATTCAATATTTAAATTATACTCATGGTATAATATGAAAATATTACATATGTAACATGTATATTTTCATTATGTAGGAAGTTCAAAGCCACAATATTTTGTGTTAATGTTCCCGTCGCCTTGAATGTGTGACACGTTGTATTCCTGTCTGTAACAGTCTTATGCCAAGGCTACGGCCACCAAATGCGTCTGTTCTTAACTAGGTCTTGTGTGTAGCATGTGTCCTTGTAAATGTGATATACCTCTTTTCTCTTCTTTCTCACTTGTCATGTGCATCTTCTGGCCTGCTCACGCATTGTTCCGCTTACGTTGCTTTCTCATGCACTTTCACAGTGTGCTGCAATCTTTTTTCTTTTCCAATCAAAACTCTTTTTCTTTTTACTTGTATCTTTTTGTCTGTCCTTTTTTTTTTCTTTTTTCTTTTTTTCTTCTTGCATTTCTTTCCTTTAAACAATCTCTCTTTTATGATTTTTCACTCTCTCACTGACGTCTTCCCAATTGAAATGGAACTTATCTCTCATGTCAAAAGTTTTTTCACATTATGTCAAGTGGCATGATTTAGAGTCAAATAATCTTCCTGTGTACATCTACTAGCATGACCCACATCCACTGAGAATGCCTGCTACATGCATACAGCACACGGAGTGGTGCTCGTCGTCGCTCTATGCATGCGTGCCCATCAAAATTTTGAACTTTAGGTGCCTGGGAATGAAAGCTATGAAAACCCATCCACTAGGCATCAAATTAAGATACAACCCACTGCGACAGCAGTCATTCTGCAAATTTACGCAACCACAGTCTAAATTGTTTGTGGGTTTTTCCTTTTTGATGCCTATACTGCCTTTTCTATCCTTATTTCTTTACTCTCCCTATGAACCTGTTTCCTTTTGTACCTCTATGTGATGTCTTAAAGATAAAAATAAATCAATCAATTAGAACCTAACATTTATACGGCTTTCACATAGTTCAAACCCATAGTTTCAAAAATGTTTTGTCTTTGCTGATCTTTGAAGCAGTTAAAGCGACTCTGTACCCACTTTGTGCCCCCCACAACTACTCATACCTTCCTGTAGCTGATGATAAGTTCTTGCTGGTGGTATGTTTATCATCGCTGGTGTCGCTTTCCAGTGCCCGAAAATCATACTTTACTGTAGCTGGAACCGTGTCTCAGAGGCGTGGCCTAGAGCGATCGTGCCCTAGGCCAGCACCGCCTGTATGGTGGTCTTCACTGTCTCCCCCGCCGCCCGCTGACCGCTCTCTGTCCGGCGCCCAGTCATGGCAATGATTGCGCATGCGCCGCCTTGAACCCCCTGGCGCCGACGCAATGACGTGTTTGGGTCACTGCCGCCTCTCTTGTGTGGCCGCTCAACGCCTTCCCTGCCCTGTGTTTCTGAAGTTCCTGGCCTTTTTCCTTCCTCTCTTGAATGTCCCCGCCCCCCCGCCGCATACCATGGTGCTGCCTGCTGCCATCATCAGCTGGTCGTCTTCCTGGCCCATGGGCCGGGAAGAAGACCAGCTGATGATGACAGCGGGTGGCACCATGGTATGCGGCGGGGGGCGGGGACAGGCAAGAGAGGCGGGGAAAGGCCAGGAACTTCAGAAACACCGGGCGGGGATGGCGCTGAGCGGCCACACCAGAGAGGCGGCGGTGACCCAAACACGTCATTGCGTCAGCGCCAGGGGGTTACGAGGCGGCGCATGCGCAATCAATGCGATGACTGAGCACCGGACAGGGGGCGGGCAGAGCGGGAGGCGGGGGAGACAGAGAAGACCACCACACAGGCGGTGCTGGCCTAGGGCACGATCGCTCTAGGCCACGCCTCTTAGACACGGTTCTAGCTACAGTAAAGTATGATTTTCGGGCACTGGAAAGCGACACCAGCGATGATAAACATACCACCAGCAAGAACTTATCATCAGCTATAGGAAGGTATGAGTAGTTGTGGGGGGCACAAAGTGGGTACAGAGTCGCTTTAACTTAAATTTAGATAAAGTGCCGAAAAAGTACTTGCATTGATAATTAAAGGCCTATATTAACCCAATAACATAATTTCAACTGCAAAGTGTGCCTGTCGTTTCAAAAGACTTTTAAAAAGCTATATTGTTTTGTTAGATTAACCCTTTAGTGCCCTCTCTGCTGTTTTTGACAGTTATCTCCATGGTGCACCACTATTTCTCATTTTTTCCAATCTAGTGGGCAGGATCAGAGCTGGGCTCTTTGCCAGTAGTACACACACAATTACTTCCTCCCTTAGATGACTGGCCAGCGCAGCACAAAGGCCTTATTGCCATGATAAAGTGCTGGTGAAAGTGCAATGGACTTATGTGAGCAAAAAGGAAATACATTACAGCAGCATAGAAAGGAAGGAGCTACACTAAGCACTGTACTTTTCCTGGAGAGAACCTTAAGGGAAGGAGAAGATTATTCTGCCTTACTGTGGCCATGCATTAGATACAGCTACTTAAAACATTCTGGGTGGTGACAGATGAGGGAAGCCTTCATTTACCTTTTAGAAGTAGTGTTTATCATCTTTACCAGGCAGACAGGCTCAGATTATAAGTGCACGGCCTGGGGGGGTTCAGTCTTTTTCCTTTCATATAACACATGCTAAACCCTACCCCCACTTTCTGTGTTCCATCCTGATCTAGATGTTACTAGAGATAGATTTCCCCCTAGTAAATTACAAATTTGTTAAGAATCATATAGGCTATGACATGGCAGTGTTTGAAACGACAGTGACCATTACAACAATAAGCTTTACATACAACCTTATAGGCGCATCTGCGAGTCAGCTGATGCAATCCTTTTTTCAGTTTGCTGCCTGGTTCCTGGGATCTTTGCTATTATCCAGATATGCAAATGAGGCCCAGCACCCCCAGTGCATGGATATCCTCTTCCCAGGTGACGCGCGCCTCCTCTTCTTTCTCTGTCCTACCTTTAGTTTCCTTCCCAGCCTGGCTCTGCGGCCTAATCTTGAGCGCCATTATCAGAGAGCCCCACTTGAGATAAAGCCGCAGAGCTGGGACAGGTAGGAAACTAACGGCAGGGCAGAGAAAGAGGAGAAAGCATGCATTACCTGGAGGGGGAAATCTATGCATTGAGAGTGCCGGGCCCGCCTCCAGTGCACCAAATACCCTCATTTGCATATCTGGATAATGATACAGATCTCAGGAGCCGAGTGGCTGTTTGAAAAAAGGACTGCATCAGCTGATTCAGGGCAGCTGCACCCATAAGGTCATGTGTAAAGCTTATTATTGTAATTGAAGTGGTACATTTGGTTTAACTTAAAAGAACACAAAAATTGTTGAAATATAATTTTTTAGAGTTAGACAATTATTATATTAAATTAGTTAATTTAAAATCCATTTGAGATAAGATCAAGCTAGCTAACTTCCTCCCAAAAAATATCTTTGGATAATTTGTCTTCCTTTTGTACCCTTGTTTATGGTATTCCTTTTAATTTCAATACCAAGCCCCCCCCCCCCCACCCCCAAGATTTAATTTTTCTTTTGTCTTTTTATTTATGCCTCTTGTCTTCCCCTTGTAGAAAAGGCTGGATGATAATAATTCTGTCATGTGCCTGAGAATTTTTGAGGTAATTTTTGTTTTTAATCATCTTTTTTTTTTCTTTTTTCTTTTTTTACCATTTCATTTTTTTACAATTCATTTTAGCACCATCAAAGTGTTTTTTTATTTTTCAATACTTTTATTACTATTACCATTTTTGACAGTGCTGAAAACAATTGCCACTTTTAAAGGTTATTGTCTCTTTGAAAGGATTATTGGTCTATTTATATTTCAGCTTTAACTTCTTATCTTCCAGTGATTCTTGTTGCATGCACTACTTTATGCCATGATAATAATATGATATTTACCCAGGTGCTTAAAAAAGAGTTAATCCTCAAGATGTTCTTTTAATCCAATGCTGTTATATATTCTGCATTCAAGGGTTTCATTAATGTGATCTGGGTCAAGGGCCTGGCTACACTGTTCTGAAGAGAAAATAACATTTGTATCCGTCACATAATGAACTTTCCACATCTTGTTAAACACAGTTTTTTTATATTATTGTTACCTTAAATGTTATTTTTAGATTATTGCTATAAAGAAAGTTGTTGCTGTTTAGGGGGGTTCACTAGGGAAACAATTGATCTAAATAATGTGGGATTTTTAGGAGTCTGACCCCTAATACCCTCCTCACCAGGAGAATGAAGAGACTGTAGCATTCTCTGTAATAGGTATGAGCTTTAAAGGGGTTATCCAGCAATAGAAAAACATGACCACTTTGTTCCAGAGACAGTGCGACTCTTCTCTCCAGTGTGGGTGTGGTTTTTCAACTCAGTTCCGTTGAAGTGAATAGAGCTTAATTGCAAATCACACCTGAACTAGAGACAAGATTCGTGTTTTCTCAGGAAGAAAGTGGTGTTTTTCTATCACTTGATAGCTCTTTTAACATTAAAGCCCTCATCCTGCTGTTGGTTATTGGGATTCTAGAGGGTTTTACCGCCCCAGGGATAGCACATTGATGGCTTATCCTGTGGATTGGCCAACAATATTTTTTTCCCAGTAGTTTGCTATTTGTTAGCATCTAGCAATGTGTCATTAGTTTGAGTTTCACATTAAGAATTATTTTTGTTTACATTTTTCTTTTTGTATCAATATACTGTAAAATGGTTTATAGCTAGCAAAAATACCACAGGGTACACATTCTAACAGGGTCCGAAACGTAGGATTTCCCTATCCTAAGATTCTGCATATTCTGGTGAATAAACAGTGTGTGCTACATTTAAAAGATTCTGGATCCAAGATAGTCAACAGCTTATGCACTTCAAGCTCCCAAAGGAATGGGAAAAATGACAAAACGTGTGCTATAACCCATACTGCAACTGCTTCTGAGGTTGAGAGATAGTAATGCATACAGTATACATCACTGGTCACATTGTACCTACTAAGAAACAGTTACATGCACTATATATATGTACATTTAGAATTGGATATTGGATTCTGTAGACATTTTTTTTATTTCTCTAACGCACTCTCCATTGTGTGAACCAACACATCTATTCAATAAATATCATGGATATCATGTCAGTTTTTTGTGCGGCCGGTTGGAATCCCAGCTGGAGCGTATACTATGTGTATATGCTCTTGCCGGCATTCCATTCATGCACATAATATATTTTCTTCATAATTCATGGCCGTTGTTGCAAATTGCAACAGCGGCCCTGATTTATGCAAAAGATACGTTGTGTGAACTTGGCTTAAAGGAGAAGTCCGGCGAAAATTTTTATTTAAGTATTGTATTGCCCCCCAAAAGTCATACAAATCCCCAATATACACTTATTACGGGAAATGCTTACAAAGTGTTTTTTTTTTTCCTGCACTTACTACTGCATCATGGCTTCACTTCCTGGATAAAATGGTGATGTCACGACCCGACTCCCAGAGCTGTGCGGGCTGTGGCTGCTAGAGAGGATGATGGCAGAGGGATGCTCAGTGTCCCTCCAGTGCCCTGTGTCCCTTAGTGTCCCCCTGCCATCATCCTCTCGATCAGCCACAGCCCGCACAGCTCTGGGAGTCGGGTCGTGACATCACCATTTTATCCAGGAAGTGAAGCCATGATGCAGTAGTAAGTGCAGGGAAAAAAGCACTTTACGTACATTTCACGTAATAAGTAAATATTGGTGATTTGTATAACTTTTGGGGGGCAATACAATACTTAAATAAAAATTTTGGACTTCTCATTTAAGTCTTCAAAGGCATCAAAACCCACAGTGGTATTTTTTTGTGTGAAATAATCTCAAAAGTGGAGGTTTGTGCAATTTTTTGAGCTGATAACAGACACGAATCCAACAGGTACAAGAAGTAAAACCAAAGAGCCAGTTAAACTACAGGTGTGATTTCACCTTTAATGTGGTGGAAAGCATTTACCTTTCTGTAGGTTAACACGGTTGAGGAATAGGTGTGATTTGATGTTTAACACAATCAGAAGACTTAAAGTAATTAAAGCAATTTACCCCATGCCAATTAATGAATCAACTTCCCAAGTCAACAGCTATTTTATTTTTTATTTTACTGCATCTAAAAATCCCCAAATATTTCAAACAAGAGGGGCTTATATTTCATAGTGTTTTCTCAGTTATTTAATCTGCATTTTCTGTTGCCTATACAGTGCCAACATGCACCGCGGTGGTGCGTAGATGAAACTGTCTTATATTGATGCTGTGACAACAGTTCATCTGTATAGTCACTCTCTTCCATGTGTTTATAGATTAGTGCGGGCTTCTTTGCAAATTCTTAACTTGTTAAAGGTGTGTGGTGTAAAAGTGCTGAATAGGCATCAGTCTATACAGAATGTGGGATGTTGCAGTACTCGGCAATACTCGTAGTGGGAGCAGGACCATGGCTGTAATATATAGTCTCTGATCTTACTTAACCCCTAGTTTGGGATCAGATCTGATCTGATTGTGACATTTATGGAGAAAAGCAAGCGGATATTCCCTTTGATCATGATTGATGTGATCTTTACCCAACAAACTTGTCCACAGAATAAATAGAATGCATTGTTCGTTCATGGCCGACACTCTCATTAGTCACTATCATTGCAGAGCACTGAACTCGGCAGTGTCCTGATACCCACAGAGAATGAACAGACCATTCATGCACAATTCGCTTTATACATTCCAGGGACAATTTTGTCATTGGTCTAAGGATTGCGGGGATCCCAGTGGTTGGACCCTTATTTCTCACTTAGTTATCGCCTATCCTAGTTTTGAATAACTTATTGAGCTAGAAATTTCCCTTAAATAGGTTGGCCTCTTTATAGTAAAATTGTTCAGTATAGTAACTGTGCGTATTAGTTAGTGTACTCACTGCATTTACTGACAGCAGCTCCCTATGTACCTCATAGAGCTAACATCAGACTTCTCTCCTCTAGGCTGTGCTATCTTGCTCTGTGGTGATTCTGTCCATAAGATGGCCGACATGGAGGGTCATGTGACCCTGCCCCCCCCCAAGTGTCCACCACTGAGCATGTATATGCCTATGGTGGACACTAGGAGGCGGGGCAAGGTCACTTCCTCCTCCATGTCGGCCACCTTATGAACAGACTCGCCACAGAGCAGGGCAGCACAGCCTGGAAGAGGGGAGTCTGATGTTAGCTCTATGAGGTACACAGGGAACAGCTGTCAGCGAGTGCCGTGAATACAGTTACTGATACTGTACACTAAACAATTTTACTATAAAGTGGCCAACCACTTTCAAAAGTCTCAGAAGCAGCACATTACATATACAAAGAGTGCCCAAATTACCTCATTGTTTTATAAAAGACTCAATTCTTGTCAACTCAAGTCAATTTCTTGCACAATGTCTGTCATTTTGCCAGGTAAAATTATTTGCATGTAAAAAGTAAGGTATCATAACATGATTTTGTACTATGAAAATTTAATAAAGAGAAGGAAAAAAAAAAAAAAAAGGTATCAGTTGTAAAGGCTCCAATGTATATGTGAACATAGCCTAAGGCTCTGTGCACATGGAGCAAAGGTGACGGAGTTCTCTGCTGCAGAATTTCCCCAGTCTCCCTGTCATAATGACAGTCTATGGGAGGCTTGCGCGCCTGCTCTTCCGGCGCTGAAGAATAAACATGAAGAAAGAATTCTCCACCGCGGAATTCCGCCACTTTTGCTCCATGTGCACGGAGCCTAGGAGAGGCTTGACATCTGGTTGTGAAATTTTGTGATTCAGAATGTTTTGCATTTTGGTTGCTTGATCGGTTATTATCAATTGCCTGACCAGAGCTGGAAAACTGTTTCTCCCTGTATGCACCTGGGGAGCTAGGGGTGTGATAAGTTACACTAGGGAATATAGGTTCATCTTATATTTACTGACCCACTTCTGTGGATTCTAATCTATCTTCACCTTAACTTTAAATTCTTTTCACCACATTGCTTCAGTTTCCTGTACATTGACTTCCACTAGAATATATTTGATCTAAGAAATCAAATGATCAAGGGAGCCACCGGTTAATACAGATAAAGGAAACTGATTATTATTTTGTCTGCATGTATGTCTTCAAGATGCAGCCCAAGGAAAATATAAGGATTACAACAGATGTGCTTAGTGACGGCTCATCTGCTTAAGTCTAGCAGTCCCCAAGATCAGTGATTAAAAAGCCATCTCTAAGTTTAATGAAAAACACTATCCTGATAATAATACTGTGTGCTTGATAGCTTTCTTGCAGAGTGCTTGTCAAGGCAAATCAGATGGAGGAAACATTTGACTGGAGATGATACAGGGATTATATGGGTCAATTATATGCTTAATCTGTCTGGTAGGGATTAAACAGTTATAGATTGCCTCTGAGTATTTGGCTTGCCCTTGGCAGTTATCAGATCACCCGGGTTGTGCTTACTATAAAGTCTAGTAAGAACTTAATCATGTAGTGATAGGGGCCGGATGGAGATGAGCTGAAGTCTAGCAACTGGTATGTTGCTTTTTGAGGCAATGGTCACATACCATTTGGCTGGCCAAAGCAGCCCATAATATACAGGATGGCTTATAGATGCTCCCAAAATCGATGTACAGGAATAAACTATAAATTGAGACCATAAGTACTCTTCAAAGCTTAACTAAAATCCATCATGGAACTCTTAAAAAGGTCACCACCAGAAATTGATTTTTACATTGCATAAACTGATGCTGTTTAGAGTTACACAATGAGAAAGCAGGGGAAATCCTGTTGTTATTAAAACTTTATTATAAATATTTGGTCCTATATTTGGACGATCCATCAGGCCGATCCTTCCCTGTTTCCCCGAAAATAAGACATCCTCTGAAAATAATGCATAGTGGAAGATTTACAGGGTAGCTGAAAATAAGACATCCCCTGAAAATAATGCATAGTGGAAGATTTACAGGGTAGCTAAAAATAAGACATCCCCTGAACGTAAGACTCCGGCCACCAGGGTTATGTCTGGTTATGTTGGTTTGTGATTACAACTACTGTACACTATAAAATGAAATAAAATTAAATAACATTTTTCCATGACTTCTTCATGGAAAAATAAGACATCCCCTAAAAATAAGACATAGCACATCTTTGGGAGCAAAAATTAATATAAGACACTGTCTTTTTTTCAGGAAACATGATAGCTACATCCTTATATCGCCATCAATGCCTAGACACACCTGGGAGAAACACACAACGAATCGCTTTACTTCCCATATCATTGCTGTACCCATCTCAATACAGTAGTTGGGTTTTATAGTCTATAGGGGACAGGTGCGAATCGGCAGAAAGTGACGATTTGCATATTATTTTATTCGCAAATGGCCGATTTGCGGATAAAATATTCGCATATCGGCACTTTCCGCCGGGTACCCCGGGGGGCGGGGTGGGGGTGTGGAGGGGGCGGAACGGGGGGCGCGGACTCAGAGTCCACGTGATTTATCTTTTGATCCGGCAAAAGATACGCTGAAAACCTACTCCACCTTTCAGGTGGCGTAGGTTTTCTGCCGTGCGCACCGACGTGCACGGGATTTATGTAGAGGCAGTCCGCCTCTACATAAATCTCCGTAGCGCCGGAGATGCGGAGACATTTTTAAGTCCGGCGTAAAAAACGTCAGATTTAATAAATGTCCCCCTATGTCTATAGCACTTGACTCCTTCAACAAGACTGGCAGAGCAGCGAACCAGGGAGAGATGCGCTTCTCTGTTGAGGGACTAAACACCCAGACCCTGACCAATCAAAACGTCTAACATGTATGAGTGACATGTTAACATATTTTAAAGTGACATTAACACTTAAATTATATCCAAAAACACAAAATTAGAGTTTTATTATGCTCAAAAACGTATGGTTGGAAGTCAGGCTCATTTGTTTATATAAGTGGGGAATTAATGGAGCAGTTTTGCAGACAAAAAATTTTCTAGGACCTTTCAGATTGCAGTACACATAGTTACAGTAATCCGTGTACATGCCGTAGAGGCATATCATAGGAATTATATAAGGTTCTTGAAGAGAGAGAGTCTAGTACTGGTTGGTCCCCTCTTATAGGCTTGGTAGTAGGAATGTGTACAAAACTACCCAGTTACATAACGAATAGGAAACAAGAAAGTGGTGAATTAGCCCAAGGGTCATGAAAAGGAATTGAGGGGGGGAGCAAGCACTGGGTCATTTGGTCCTGGGTCGCAATCCCAGCAGCATAATGGAAGGCCACTTTTGTGATGGGCTAAGATGATTGAAACCTTTAAGTATGTTAAAGGACTAAATAAGGTTCAGGAGGAAAGTGTTTTTAGTTAAAAAAAAAATGAGCTCAAGAACAAGAGGACACAGTGAGAGGTTAGTTGGGGGAAAGATCAGAAGCAACGTGAGAAAACATTATTTTACTGAAAGAGTAGTAGATACCTGGAACAAACTTCCAGCAGATGTGGTTGGTAAATCTACAGAATTTAAACACGCCTGGGATAAACATATATCTAACCTAAGATAATAAGAAAGAAAATACTAAAAGGGCAGACTAGATGGACCCAGTGATCTTTTTCTGCCGACAATCTTCTATGTTTCTATGCTTCTTTCTTCTCACATAAACTCTCCAAAAGCTATATTTTTTTCATTTAACTGTCATTGAGCTTTAAAACTGGAATCTTTCCCGGGATGGTTAGATTTCCAAGTGACCTCTTTGGTTGTTGCGTATGACTCACACCATCTTTTTCCGCTGCCATTATGTCAGCCGCATAGCCGCGCGTGAGCTTGTATTCTAGGTTGTGCATTTCTATATTTAAAGCTAGAGATTTGCACACTATTTCATTGCACAGTATTTAACTCCCGTAATAGCAAAATGTTTAATATATTCCCAGGTTTTAGATCTTTAGAGGATTTCAGCTTCTCTAGCAGAGTTTTACAGAGACAGCTTTACATGCAGTGCTAGATATTTGCTGAAGACAGTTAATTTGTTTTGTATCCTTCTCTGAGAAGATTGTTTCCTAATCATTCCGAGAAGCCAAACTGATTGCTCTGAAAATGCTAAGGTCACCTCAGTCTTACGAAACTGATCAGCATGACATGCTGCTCGCTAGTATTAAACAGCACAGAGATTAACTGCTAGCAGGGAGTGATGCAAACTTCAGTTGGCTGGTGCAAGAAAGGCGTAGATTGCCTATGAGGAGTAATCAGGCATTGATGGAAAAGAGATGCGTGCCATTTTACAAATGCCTTGACTGATATATAGTGCCTTGCAAAAGTATTTGACCCTCAAAAAAGGTAACAAATTGTTCTGAATTACAAAATCTGGCAAAAATTATGGAATCCCCTACTTAGAGGATCAAGCCATTTGTTGTTTTTTTTTTTAGCAAATATACAAATCACAGATTAATAAAACAATGTTTAAAAATAAAATTATATATATATATATATATATATATATATATATATATATACATATATATATATATATATATATATATATATATATATATACAGATGTAGCCAGGGTTAACATGATCCCTGACTCAACAATATTGTGTCAGGGAGCTATGCTAAGTCAATTAGAGTGTCGAGTTAAATGCGTCATTGTGATCAAGTTAACCCTCGCTACATCTGTATATATACAAAGTTTAATAGCTCAACACTCTAGCTCCACAAAATGCACCTCAAACGACAGTATAGTTTTATAATTAACAGCAGATCAAGCAGAAATATATGGTTCATGAATAACAAAAAAAAAAGAATTCCAGATAATACTTTGACGCCCTTCCATGTACTTTTACAATATGATTTCAACTCTGACAGATCAGTTTTAACATTTTCACCATCACATTGCATTCCGGAGTTTTGATTAATTTGATATGCCATTCATGATATGTTGTTTCTTTTTAAGACCTTCTCATTTAAGGTGCCATGTCACCCCTTACTGCTGCCAGTCAACAAAAGTGGGTATGTAGGTAAAAAAATATATATATAATTACAAAGTAATATAACTTTACCAAAGCGGTGTATTTGAAAAATAACTATAGACTATTTTCCTTTGTAGACCATAATTTGTTTTATTCTATATTCTATACTTTTTTCCTAAACATTAAGTGATTCTATATTTTTTGCTCTCCTTCATCTAGAATAACACACACCATCCATTAAATAATTGAGGAATGTTTCATGAAACCGGAATGTTCAGCTATTAAACATTTGTAATGTATCTTTGATTTTTTATAAAGTAAATAAGCTGAGAGTACATCCAACCGATGTGGTGACTGGATAACTTTTGCAAGGGGTTGTACAAATTATTTAAACATGTCATTTTCAGCCATTCTTTGTAAGTGTCCACTTTGAGGGGTAAATACATTGCAAAGGAAGCAATGTTTTAGACCATACATGCAAGCCTGGTTTTGTGAAAAAATTGGCAACCAACCATGCCAGTTTCCCCGAAAATAGGTGATGCTTAGCAAATGAGATATGACCTTTTAAGGTCTGAGAGATTTACTATAATTATGCCAAAAATTAGTGTAAATGACAACTATAATTTACCGTAGCTTATAGGTGGTGAATGTGTAACTATTTCATCACAAAGATTTGGGAAACATTTGCTGTTCTAGTCTAAATCTTCTTCTTCTTCTTCGTCTTCTTCTTATTATTATTATTATTAATAAACACAATAAGGGTCCTGGTTGGTATATGATCTTATAGTATTTATTATAATAGTGATTTTTCAACAATGCAATACCAATAGTCACATAGTGTAAAACTGCGTAAAACCAGAATGTGAAGTTTATGTGATGTTATTCTCCATACATTTTAAGCACAGATTATATTCTAATAATTATTGGAGGAAGATGTTCTGTTTGTGTTAGGCTTTAGGCATTAGAGATTCATAGTTTTGGGTCTTCATATTATATAGTTTTTTTTTTTATACAGACCAATAGATGGAGGTCACTGATCTCTATGTTTGGTTGTATTGTAAAGACCAATCACGTAACACTTTTTTTTTGTCAAATATTTATAAATAAGGTGACTGTGTGCAGAATCAAGGTAATAATTCCAATACATCAAAAAATAAAGGATTTTTGTTGAAAAACAGGAGGGAAAACTGAAGCTCAGTGCAGAGGCTGGGAGTTTGTGGATATCATTAGGATTCTGTCATTGGTGTACTGGTGTTCTATAGGTAGTCTGTGATCAAAACAAATTGGTTTGAAGGAAAAGAGATTAACAATCTGTGATCTGATTAATTTGAGCTATTGGGTGTTTGACTAAAATCTGTCAATATTTAATGATTTATCAGGTACATGATAATATTAGGAAAAAAAGAAACATGATTGCAATGACTTTAGATACCCAATGATGATGATTTTTCAGATATGTAATGACAACTGTTCAGAAACCTGTTGACAGTGGCTTATTATATACATGATAATAATGACCTGTCTGACACAGAATCTTGATTTGTCAGTTACATGATGTGGTGGCATGTTAGATAAGCAATGATGACATTTTGATGATGGCGATTGGTCAGATGTGATGATTAGAGATGAGCAAAGCGAATCCAGCAAAAAAAAAAATTAGCTCCATTGACAAAGCAAATTTTTGGTCATTGATTGGCTGAGTGGAAAGTGACAGCCCACTCAGCCCATCACTGACTGACTGAGGAGGGACAGCGCCATGGCCAGTGATCGGCTGAGCGGGCTGTCACTCTCGAGGCACAAGAGTGACAGCCAGCTCAGCCAATCACTGGCCACGTCCCTCAGTCAGTGATTGATTGATTGAGTGAACTGGAGGTGGCTGAAGACACAGAAGAGGACTCCAGAGGAGCGTGGACAGGTAAGCATAGATTTGTTAAGTTAGGTTTGTAAAATTCGTGAATTTTGCAGTAAAAGATTTGCTCATCTCAAGTGCTCATCATATCTAATTATATGATGATAAGGAGAACTTGTCAATACATGATAGTAAAGACTTGTCAGATGCATGGTGATGAGAATGACTGCACAGATATTTGACGTTATTGGTGCTGATGTCATGAGACATTTGATAACACTGATGAGGACCAATTGGCATACCTATATATTTACTTCATTAGCATAGAAAGTATCAGTTAAAAATGAAAACCATCTACAACGCCTTCCCCCAATTATTTATGATAGCCTAGTTGACCATCTTGCTTATACTTTATGATCACTGATATCACAATGATCATTCTGGAGTCCTGGTGTTTATGTATGGTCATCTCATATACTCCAGCCTCTCCATACATCATTCTGACTATATGTATATCCCTTTAAAGCTCTATGAATCCCTACATTTACTGTCATTGAATATCTCTTACAAACCACTTAGAATGATCCTAGTTACTTTTTACAAGCAACAAAACACCCTTCCACCGCTGCCATGACTAAACATTGTTGACTCAATTTCCTAACCATCTCATGTTGTCCTCGGTTTGATGCTGAGTCAAAGTCTCTAGATCTGTTTGCCTTCTGTAGCCCGATCTCTAATTAAAAGCGACCGCTCCGTACAGTAATGGATGTTTTTAAATATATTGACATAATTAGCAGTTTTGGTGGAGGAAAAAAAAAAGATGTGTTGCCTTGCGCTGTTTGAGGAAAGAAATAAACATATCGGCCTCGTGTATGTTAGAACGTCATCTGTTTGAATGGAGAGTGCAGCCCATAACATGTTGTTCCTTGAATAAAGGAGATATGGTGGCATTTGCCTGATTAACTTGCTTGACAAAAAGTGACAGCTGCTGTGGATGCATGTAGATAAGCCTTACAGTCTAGTTCCGCCTTAGTACATCTGTCAGCAAAATGGGAAGAATAGGGAATGCAAGGAGACAAATTGGTCCCAAAAGGCTGTCCATTCATTCTCACAGGTTTGCTCTATTCAAGCGCCCACCGAGAATCTCAAGTATTAGGCAGCTTATTCAATGTCATTCAGCCTTTAGAATGAACCTACAAGTGTTTAATTTCTTTTCTTTTTTTTTTTTTACTTCTGGCAGATAAAAGACTTGCGTTTTTTTTCTGAGCATTAATTGTAAGTCTAGCTGATCAACACTCACAATATTAACTCATTGTTAAAGTGCTGATTAACCCACCGGGTCCTAAAGCATTGTAAGAGCAACAGGTCTGCAAATACTTGGTTGCCATTTTACAAATTTATTGGATGTTGGTTGTTTTGTTCACTTGTTTGAAAGACAATAATGTGGCATCACTTAGTTAAGAGGCCCAGATACCAACTTGTATTCATGACCTACCATAGATCATTGCCTTTGATCATTTTATTTTTATATGGGACGTAAGCAATGGGGACAACCTTATTTATGATTTTGCATAATTTTCCATGGACTTTCTTAATATGAGACCTAAACAAACATTTCTGTATAAATTGGTAGAGTCCTTCTGCATACTTAACGCAACCTAGAAGTGATACTCTTATAAGGATCAAAGGATATGGGGTTGCAGCTCATTACTCGTCTCACAAACATTACATTATCTATAGCACCAATTATTAGAATAAAGAATCTACTAGTTTTTCAGTCATGCTTCTGTCAACAACTAGACAGCAGAGGTAACATTATAGGGGGTTCAGAAACTGTGTAGCCAAAAAAAATCTAAATGGTTCCCCACAATGAAACCAGTATCATAAATTGCATTATGGCTATGTTCCAAAAATCGGATTTTAGCACAAAATGACATCTGTCTATTAATAATGATGGCGGCAAATAATGTTCATGATCATTATATGTGTCCATCATTATCAATAGATGAGCGTCATTTCGCACAACAATCCCGTCATGGGAACATAGCCTATATGGGTAAAGAAGTTGTGAAGCCTGAAAATACCCAGTTTCCAAATAAGACAAGTATATTTGAATGATCTGATACCCTGTTTCCCTGAAATTAAGACATCTTCTGAAAATAAGGCATAGTGGAGGATTTACAGGATAGCTTAAAATAAGGCATCCTCCGAAAATAAGGCCCCTGACGCCCCCTTCCGCCACCATGCCGCTAACGGATCGGGAGTGGGGGCCAGGGAGAGAGAGGGTGGGTTGTCTGGTTATGCTGGTTTATGATGACATTTACTATACGGTATATAATAAATGTTCATTTTTTGTTTTGTTCTGTTCAACAATTAGTGTGAATTCTTCTTCAAGGAAAAATAAGACATGCCCTGAAAATAAGACATAGCGCATCTTTGGAAGCAAAAAATTATATAAGACACTGTCTTATTTTTGGGGAACCAGGGTAGTTGAGCGGATCGGTTTTAGATTTTGCACTGGGACTCAAAAGCTTAAAGGTCCACCGCCAAGTACTTCCAGCACTTTGAAGGACCTATATTTGGAATATGTACGTATGATACGTTTGCTCATCAATTCGAGAACATATTCCAGATATTTGTTTTTATTTACATATTTTGCTTTATATAACTTATAGAAGAGGATCCATTCAATAAACATTCAGTGCTCTCATTGGCCACATGAGGTTTTCCAGAGCCAGATGGGGTTGACTGAAAAGTTTAATACCCTTAACCAATTATACCTCCTATTATTCAATGGGAAAAGTCACTGTTTGAGGGCAACCCTTGTAATTGTCTTGAGATGAAAATAACTTAAAGGAGAAGTCCGATGATTTTTTTTTTTTAAGTATTGTATTGTCCCACAAAAGTTATATAAATCACCAATATACACGTATTACGGGAAATGCTTATAAGTGCTTTTTTTCCCTGCACTTACTACTACATCAAGGCTTCACTTCTTGGTTAAAATGGTGATGAGGTGAGGTTGATGGCAGGGGGACACTGAGGGACACAGGACACTTGAGGGACACAGAGCATCTCTCTGTCATCATCCTCTCCAGCAGCCACAGCCTGCACAGCTCTAGGAGTCGGGTCGTGACATCACCATGTTATCCAGGAAGTGAAGCCTCGATGTAGTAGTAAGTGCAGGGAAAAAAGCACTTTATAAGCATTTCCCGTAATAAGTGTAAACTGGTGATTTGTATAACTTTTGTGGGACATTTCGCTGGACTTCTTTAATACCAAACACCCCAAAAACTACCCCATTACTTATTATAGCTGTTAGCTTATATCTGCTTTAGTATTGATGTCTCAGTCACTCTAATCCATAGACCCTCATTATGCAAGGAAACTGAGGACTTTAAATGGCTTCCCAATATTTTCTAAATTTTGCCTTTTCATGTATACCAGGGGCTCCTGTTAGCAAACAGAGACCCAGTATCACAATCCGGCTGCTGCTTACAGACCCTCCTAAATTGGCAAACTTAATCTTTTCTTTAGAAGTGAAGCCTCAGCTTCCATCTCAAGAAACAAACATCTACAAGACTCTTTGAGCCACAGTTTCCCATGTAGAGCAACAGGCAATTAAATTGCCATCAGTTTTTAAATGGTTCAATGCGAAGGAGATGCTGAGTGCAATGCGTTGCAGACCTGTTCAGCTAAAAGTAGGTATTGAACAGGATTTAATTACATAGGAAAGAAGACAAGCAATGCTAATTTGGTGAATTCTCATAATATTCTGCATAAGACCTTTGTTATGAGCCGGTTCCTGCACAAGTGCCCTCTCCACTCACAAATACTGCAGAATTATAGCTTGGCATTGTATACAACAAATTGCCTTGCCTATGTCGAGGTAGCTGTTGATCTGCTAAGATCTGTCCCTAAAGTAAAATGGATCCAGAATTATCAGCCAGTGAGTAACTTAAACATCCAGAATTCTGACATGATTTTGTCAAGTGCAGATTTTTCGGTTTTGTATGGAGTAAATAGACTAAAATGATCCAAAATTTGAAAGAGTTGTATTTATTTGAAATGGAGAAGCAATACACTTTAAATAGTTTCCAAATATATGTTATTGTGAAAAAGTATGTCTCCCATTACAAATTTTGGCTTTTGCATATTTATTCCAATCTACTATAACATACTGTACAGACATACAGTAAAGCCAAGTTTTGGAATTATTACTTAATTTATCTAAGGAACTACATTATCTAATGTTTATGTCACCCCTAGGTAAGTAACTAACCGCTGAAACTTAAAGGGGTAGTGCGGCGCTAAACAATTATTCACAAAATAACACACATTACAAAGTTATACAACTTTGTAATGTATGTTATGTATGTGAATGGCCCCCTTCCCCGTGTTTCCCCCCACCCACGCCAGACCCGAAAGTGTGATGCACTATACTCACCTGATTCGTGTCGACCCCCATCCGTCATCTTGAGACAATGATGTCATCTTCGGGCGGCCAGCCGAACCGCTCCATCCATCCCTCATGCCGGCCCCCCTCTGCCGTGTCATCAGCTGCTCAGCCGCGACTGGCTGAGCATAACAGTGCTCAGCCAATCATGGCTGAGCACAGTTATGACGCGGCAGAGGGGGGCCGGCATGAGGTACAGATGGAGCAGTTCAGCTGCCCAAAGATGACATCATTGTGACAAGATGGCGGACGGGGGTCGACACGAATCAGGTGAGTATAGTGCATCACACTTCCGGGTCTGGCGTGGGTGGAGGGAAACACGGGGAAGGGGGCCATTCACATACATAACATACATTACAAAGTTGTATGACTTTGTAATGTGTGTTATTTTGTGAATAATTGTTCAGCGCCTCACTACCCCTGTAATAATTTGTCAGACGTGTCAGTTGAACCTACCGATGGGCTGGCTGTGTGTGGGGTCTTCCCGACTCTCCTGCAACAGATGAGGTAAGGGGAGTAAACAGTGCAACAGGGATTTTGGCTTTTGGGGGAGATAGGTCACCACCAGAGGAGTCTGATAGTAGCTTACCCCTTCTCTCTATATTGAGCACATAAAAATTTGGTTAAGTATTCATACTGTATGGGAGACATCGGGAGAGAAATCTGTTCAACTAAAAGCTGTCTTCTAACTTCCAATAATTTCTCCTCAATCTTTCGTATTGTTGTTGAGCCCATTTCTCTTTGTGGTGCTGTTTTACTTGGCTTTCATATTAATGTAAGGACTGCTAAATTCTGGTCCTGTCAAATCATATCTATTGCAACACTGAAGAAAAAACTGTAAACTCCTATAGTGCACTGTGGTTAAATTAGCCAAACCCAAGAGTAGATTCTAAAGGAAAGGGACCCGCTTCTGGCTTTTTCTTTAAAAATTGCATAAAAACAACTGTGATGTTTTTTCATTTAAAAAAGAAAAGGGGGATATGATCAAAAACGTTGGTTCATATAGCAACCAATTACAGCTCTGCTTTCACTTTTAAAGAGAAGAATTCGAAGTGAAAGCTGAGCTGTGATTAGCTGCTATAGTTTTTTATTAATTTTTTTCTATGGCCAGTGCAGCATTTTATTCTGGCATTTTTTGCGGTTATGGGTAGTGCTGAACGGACTTGCAAAACCTTTTAGATTCAGCAACATGCTCCGAACCTGAGCTCTCAGTATTTAAATCCCAGCAGCTGTACAAGTTGGATGCCACTCTAGGGAGTCCTGGAAAAAATGGATACAGCCTTAGGCGAATGAGCTAATTTACTGTACAAATGGAGTAAAGGCTTTGTAAGCTTGGCAATCTGCTTATCAGCCAGCTGCCTTTCAAGTCCATGCTGCTGTGCCACGGGTACCTGGGAAAGCTGGATATGGTCCTGGGAGACATTTCCCAGGACTGGATCCAGCTTTTCCAGGCACCCTGAGGGGAGCGGAGAGGCATGGACTTCAAAAGCAGCCAGATAAGCAGATTGCCGAGCTTACAAAGCGATTTGCTTAATTTTTACTGTAAATGTGTTCCTCTCTAGTGTCAAAAAGACACACAAAAAAAAACAAAAAAACTTTGTATAAAGTTTAACCCCTTAAGGTCAAAGCCAATTTTCGTTTTTGCGCTTTTGCTTTTTCCATTTTATGTTTAAAAGTCCATAGCGCTTGCATTTTTTCACCTAGAGACGTATATGAGCACTTATTTTTTGTGAAACCAATTGTACTTTGCAATGACAAGCATTATTTTTCCATAAAATATGCTGCGAAACCGTAAAAAAATCATTTGCGCTGTCAAATTGAAAAAAAAAAAAGGAATTAGTTTTGATTTCAGGGAGTTTTGCATTTACGCCATTCGCCCTGGGGTAAAACTGACTTGTTAAATATGTTCCTCAAGTCATTACGATTACAACAATGTAACATGTATAACTTTTATATTACGAGATGGCTTTTAAAAAATTCAAACCATTGTTAACAAATACAAGTTCCTTAAAATCTCTCCATTCCCAGGCTTATAGCGCTTTTATCCTTTGGTCTATGGGGCTGTGTCAGGTGTCATTTTTTGCGCCATGAGTTCTTTCTATTGGTACCTTGATTGCGCATATACGACTTTTTGATCACTTTTTATTACATTTTTGATGCGACCAAAAATGCACAATTTTGCACTTTGGAATTTGTTTACGCTTACGCTGTTAACCGTGCGAGATCAGGAATATGATAATTTAATAGGTCAAGCGATTACGTGCGCGGCGATACCAAATATGTTTATTTATTGCTGAACCGGGATCAGCGTCATTGCGACGCTAAGGCCCGGCGTGGGCAGAAGAACGGATGCGATCGCGGGGGGGAGATATGTCCCACTAGACACCAGGGATCTGAAGTTAAAAGCCCTTCAATGCAGCTGTCAGTTTTGACAGCTGCATTGAAGTGCTTAATTAGCCGGCGCGGCAACGGGACCCCCGCCGGCTAATAGAGGCACTGCTCGGCTGCACATATCAGCTGGGAGCAGCGCCGTTCAGAGCACCCCCCGCGGCACCATGACGTACTAGATACGTCATGGGTCGCTAAGGAGTTAAATCTTACTACAGACTGTCACATTGTCACATTGAACATGTTGTAGAGAAGGAAAAGAAAATAGAATTCATATATAGTTTTGAGGGGGAAAAATTTAGCAGAACTTATTCATTGAAATTTCTGTTCATTCTTGGCTTAGGATCCAAGTAGGTGGTCCTACTCACTGATTGACAGCTATCCCTGTATGCACACTAATGCAGCGATGGTTGTCAGTCATAAGCAACTGGAGTCCTAAGCTCAAAATAAGCAGATCAGATCAGGTGCTAACAGATCAGATTGCATGTTCAAAATGACAGATTCTCTTTAAACTAACAATCTGCAAAAAAAAAAAAGTTTTCTAAAAATGTCACAAAAACTCTTTGCAGCACTTTGTATAAGTTCAGTCACACTTTGTGTTGTGTTTACCCAGGTTCACTTCGTCTCATAGAATAATTTGTTTCAGGATCAGAAACCTCTGCAGGGATATTTCAAGTTAGGTCACTTATCCCCTATCCACAGGGAATAATAATCAGAAGGTTAGTGGTTCGACCTCTCGGACTCCCATGATTTCGAGAATGGGGAACCGAGTGCTTCAAGTGCTTTGAAAGGAGCAGGTATGTAAGACAGAACGGCTCAATCCAGACCTATCATGCCACTTGATCCTCTATGAAATCCCAAGCGCAGGTTACCACAGTCCGTGATAGAAGCAGTAAAGGTGGACCATCAATTCAGGAGCACAAATAATTTATTAACCCCTTCAAGACCAAGCCCATTGATCCAGGTATGCAATGTCCCCAACTTCCCCAACTTCTAAGAGCCATAGCGCTTTTATTTTTCCACCTACAGGGCTGGTTGGGGTGTCATTTTTTGTGATATGATCTCTAGTTTTTATTAATATCAAATTGGTGGAACAGAAACATTTCTGATCACTTTGTTATTAATTTTTTTCTGATATATAATTTAGAAAAATCAGCAATCCTGTTTTTTTTTGTTTTTTTTTGTTTACGTGGTTCACCCTGCGGGTACAATAGTGTTATATTTTAATAGATCATACAATATCACACGCTATGATATACAATATATATATATATATATATATATATATATATATATATATATATTTATTTATTTTTTTAATTATATAATGGGCAAGGGGGTATTTTAAACTTTTATTGGGAGGGGGTTTATAAGGGTTTTTTAATACTTACAGTTTTTTAACACTTTTTATTTTTTGACTTATGTATACCACAACACTCTTCTACAGAGTTGTGCCTATTTCTGCACAACTCGACTAGTTGAGTTCATTTCAATATATTTTTGTGTGCTTACCTTTGCTGATTGTATTGCACTAAGAAGCGCCCTCTTGTTTGCATCTATCGAAAGGAGTAGAACACACACTGCACATGCACACTGCCACTCTTTTCGTTGTCTATGAAGCTGCGTATAGTGCTTGGCTTTTGCCGGCATCTCCCTTAGAGCCCGTATACATGGTTCACCCTGCGGGAACAATAGTGTTATATTTTAATAGATCATACAATATCTCACGCTATGATATAATATATATATATATATATATATATATATATATATATATTTATTTATTTTTTAATTATATAATGGGCAAGGGGGTATTTTAAACTTTTATTGGGAGGGGGTTTATAAGGGTTTTTTAATACTTACACTTTTTTAACACTTTTTTCACTTTTAAACATGCAATCAATAGATTGCATATACTGATCTATGCTATGCCATAGTATAGCATAAATCAGTGTTATTGGCGATCTATGCATAGAGCAGACTCTATACATAGAATGCCAATTCGACAGGATATAGGTAAGTAACTTGATGACCTGAATTGATGGTCCACCTCTGCTGTGTCTACCATGGACTATGGCAACTGCTCATCTGTGCTTGGGATTTCATAGAGGGTCAAGTGGCACGATAGGTCTGGATCGAGCCATTCTGTCTTACATATTCCTGACACCAGTGGACACAGGTGTTTATTCCTCTTCCTTTAAGCTGTGATGACTTATGTATACCACAACACTCTTCTATAGAGTTGTGCCTATTTCTGCACAACTCGACTAGTTGAGTTCATTTCAATATATTTTTGTGTGTGCTTACCTTTGCTGATTGTATTGCACTAGGAAGCGCCCTCGTGTTTGTATCTATCAAAAGGAGTAGAACGCACACTGCACATGCGCACTGCCACTCTTTTCATTGTCTATGAAGCTGCTCCAGACAGCTGAGTATAGTGCTTGGCTATCGCTGGCATCTCCCTTAGGGCCTTTTAAACAGGGCGATTATCTGCCGAATCATACAGAATTGCACAGATAGCCCAAGTCTAACCAAGATGCCAATGTCAAAGAATAGCACAAATACTTTTGCACTGCACCATATTTAGTTATTTTTTTTATAATTTGTTTCTGTTATACAGTTATTTTGGTTAAATCTTCATATAAAATTCTCACTATCTACCCAGCTAAATACATTCACTCCCATTTATAGCTACTAACATTTAGGGAGACATTTCTGAAGACCAGAGTATGAGTCGGTCGGTCTTAAATTAGGCCCCATTCCCAATTACCCCGACGGATTCACTATGAGGCACACTCTTCTTAACGAAACCGGCCTAACCTTCGTCTGCCGTAAGGCAGACACAGAAATCTATACCTGCACCTTAGCAGGTGTAGATTTCTGCCATCATTTACGCCTGTGAACAGGTGTCAACCATGGTAAACCTGGTGTGGGAGGAGGGCACCCGCCCATTAGGCAAGCAGGCGATATGGCAGGCAGGATGCAAACAAATCAGCCTTACATAGCGAAGTAAACATTGCTCTGTTGTTTTTCCAGTTTTGCTCTCATAATCCTATATTCATAGAGGCATGATATATATATACATATATATATATATATATATATATATACAAACATCAGCAGTGTTTCTGGCATGCATATAGTTGTGCTATAGTTGGCACACGTTACATAAATGTCATTTTTGCATATGAGAAGCTGCCAGCACTTTTACACTTTTTTTTTTGTGAACGTGTTTAATATATTTCTATCCAGTCTATACACTGTGTACTGCGACAGGAGTGAAAACCAAGTTTTTTACTGAAGTTATATGTACAAAAGAGATGTTTTCTTAACTTTTACATACCTTTAATAAGACTAGGGTTATACGCAAGTGATTGTTGGGAGGTTGACTATCAGAGTCATCAACATAAACATGAGGCTTGTGCATAGGGTGCATGAACTAACAGGTACAGAAATAGGTGTACTTGTCACAGTCATTTAGATCATAACAAAACCCCATTAAAGTGCAAGACACAGTGCTCCAGCCAGTCTATTACCACCTTCCCCAGTGCAATATCATTGGTCAGAGTGTTCCCATAACTGAAAAAAATGGTAGTCAAATTATAGCAGTGGCCACTTGCCCCATGGTGTTGGCAGCCACATGTTTCCCTAACATTGCCAGTCACATACCCCATTAATAGTCCCAGCAGCATTCCAATTTTACAGTGCCAGCCACACACACATTCAACGAAGCAAATTCCTGCCGAATCGTTAAGGATATTCGCAAAAAACAAAACAAAATGGTGGCCGCACATGCTGTCTGGAGTGTGATTGGGCGGGAGACAGAGATTAACCATAATCCCTAGCGCCTGTCCAATCAGCTGCAGGCCCCTCTGTGATGTCAGCACCTCCCCCTCACCCTCTATGTAAGGCGCTTCAGAAACGGAGGTGGCCAGTCGGCTGTGTGTGGAGGAGAGAGCAGGGTGGCAGCAGGCAGTTAGAGCAGAGCAGGGAGAGACTAACAGAGCGATATAGGGACAGAGAGGAGAGGAATGGCGAAAATTGGATGATTGGCTGAATGACATTTTTTAAATTGTGATTTTCTGATTTTTGACACTTTTACAACAACATGCTGTAACAAATTTGCCCTTCTGTAATAGTCCGAGTATTGTAGCTACCATAGTTTTGGCTGTCTGTATAAAATTCTTTAAAATTCTATTCACTACTATAAACTAATTTGACCAAAAATTTGCAAAGCTTGCGTAACGAATTTCCGCCTTCTTCACTCATCTCTAATACAAGCCCATCATACCACCATAGGTCAACCATGACATCAATTCATGGTCTGCTTTGTAATATACAGTACTAGATTACTAGTTGAGTCCAATATATACTAAAGTAAATCTGTTTCAATAAAGGGCATTAGATCTCTGGTGATACGTTGATCCAGGCATTACTCTGATTGCTTTTAGAGTCGGGAAGGAATTTTCTCCCTGGGATGGGGCAATTGTCATCTGCCGCATAGGGATTTTTTGCCTTCCCTTGAATCAACACAGGGTTACCCTAGGTTGAACCGGATGGACTCTGGTCTTCTTTCAACCGTATTAACTATGTTACAATGCTACTATCTTCCTCCTACAAATTGTTTCTTTCCTATATAGAAATACCACAGTTCATTTCATGGAACATTTATGTCCTCATAATGCGTTCTCCTCATGTCCTATAACACTGCCCTTGAAATGAAGAAGTTTATTGCACTGTTATATGGTATGTAGTAAAGGTGACAAGTACAGCAAACATATTAAAATATTATTTATTAAAATAATATTTTTTTTTACTTCAGTCATGGTATTTTGCCAAAACTGATTTATTTCAGTGCATCTGATAATTAAAAATAGACAATATCAGTCAATGTCTTTTGCTTACAGTCATGGTGAATGTAGGACAAACTTCTCCCCCATTGTGCCCAGTTGATTATTCATCTCTTTAGTCCTTTCGTGACTAGCTGTTATTTGTTGTTCTTACTCAGTGTGGTTTGTGGGCTTTCTTTTGTTACTTTATTTATTTTACCATTGTGGCATGTATTTTCATGTTAATTTAGCCTTTTCCAGTACCTTCCGTAAACATTATACCAAAATTGTTTAAATATGAGATCGAAAAACAAGGTAACACAGTGATAAAATGTCCATATAAATCTATTTGTAACAGGGGCAAGGAAATTAGAAACATTGATGGGGATTTCACTATGAACAAGCCACCATAATAATTCCTTAATTTATATAGCGCCAACTTATTCTGCAGGACTTTACATAGCCTGTCATGACTCTGTATGTATCTGTATGTTTTAGAATGTGGGGAAAAATGGAGGAATCCCATAAAAACATGGGGAGAACATGTATCATCATTGCAGATGTTGTCCTTGGTAGGATTTGAAACCAGAACTGCAAGGCAACAGCACAATCCACGCTGACAGCAATGGCATTCATGACACCAGACAACAGGAAGAGGTGGAGAGCCAGTGGTACAGAAAAGTTAAAGGGTTATTCCTATCCTAGACACAGTGTGTGTCTTTAATGATTAATAGATGTGAGTTCTACTTCTGGGACCAACAACTGTCTCTAAACCTGGTGTACCCTGACCCTTGTCCCTCCTAGTGAGGCAGCCAATAGCCGCTACATCCAGGCAGAGATAGAATAGAGAAGTGTCCAGATTATTGAAACATCCAAGCTATGTCCCTCTGTTTCTGTTTCTCCTATTGAAGTGAACAGCAAGTTACACTGTTTCCATAACTCCCACTCACATGAATGTCTGAGATGGGAATAACATTAGATTTTTCTTATTATTGCACCTATTACATTCAATATGTCCAGACATATGTAATTTTACCAGGGTTGTCGACCATCTGTAAGTTTCAGGATAGTCCATATAAATAGAAGACTTTTTTCTACTGTCCAGAAAAAAAGTGTCTGAGATTTTTTTACTTAAATTGCTTGATATAATTATTGTAATTTTCATTATTTTAACAGTAGTTGCTGCTGATATTTATTAATTTCATGGTTTTTGAAAATGTTAGCTGCATTCTGGGTTCAAGTTCAAGTGGATATGTATTTTTTTTTTTGGGGGGGGGAGGGGATAATTTATCAAGCATATCCATATTCCTGACTTAAGTAAAAATTCCTCTCCTCTCACCCATTCCAGATTTATTGGGAGATGCATGCCTCTCAGTAACTTTAGCTTATCTGCCCATGTGGCAGTCTCCCAAATTTACGCCAGTTGGTGTAGATTTAGCAATTTATGGCTGTTGCCACTACAGGAATGGGCTGTCATTATTGGGATCATTATTTGCAGCTGTCATTCAATAGACATCTGCCCTTGGCCGTTAAATGGCGGCACATTCCTGTACTGGGAACATAGTCTGTGCCTGCTTACATGGTACTAAATCGCACCATGAAGTGCCCCCACCCAGCCACTTGGTGAGCCTAGAAAAGACACGAAAAATCGCAAATAATTTATGACTAGGTCTGCACCTGGGACAGCCTTGATGGCTCTACCCCTTTGTGTATAGAATTGTATTGAAAAACATAGTTGAGTCCTTTTCTGTACAACTGGGTCTATGGGATGTAACATATACTCAATTTATGGCAAGATAGTATTGGCATATTAAAAACTGTGGGCAAATGTGTTCAGAAATTTTCTTGGTTTATACACCAGCCATGTAGTACAGACATGGTGTAAACTGAGCTTTAACCTTTTTAGTGATTGAATAAAAAATATAAAAAACTGTTTTTAGTATAGTAGAATAGGCTGAATAGATTTTAGTTTTTTGTTTTTTTACTGCTGTTTTGTGCTGTTTTATTTAGTTTCCTTTTGTTCCCTTCTTTATTGTCCTTCTGCAACTATGTAGATAATTTGAGAATTGACCTCAATTATTTGCGTAGGTTAGAAGACATGTAAGGCGACTTTCCCATAAAAGTGTTGTGTCAATATTTTATATAGTATTTGTAAGCCAAAACTAGAACAGGGACAAAGAGAAATGTAGATTTGTAACTTTTGAATTTTTTTTTACCCACTCTTGGTTTTGGATTACAAGTACTGATGTAAAATACTGACCAAAACACTATTGTGTGAAAGTAGCCTAAACCTTGTATTAAACTCCTCTTGTGTATATAGGCATTCCGTATTATTATAGTGTTTGCTTTGCAATCTCTAGATACATTCAATTAAAAAAAAAAAAAAAAAAAAGTTACAGCCTGAAAGGCGACTCCTTTAAGAATCTGCAAACAAACCCATATTTCCCAACAAAGAGCTCAACCCCCTGAAAAGTTTTGCCTGGTAATATCTGTCTCAAGCTTTAAAGAGATTTGAAATGCTTGGATTGGTCGGATTTGTGAAGCCGAAGCTGACACCGAGGTCACTCGTGTGAGTTACTATGGAAATTGAGTCGTATCAGCGATAGTTGTGTTCTCATGAGCATTAAAGCACATAATAATAGACAAACAAGAGTGGTTAAAGCAAGCAGGTAGGATTACTTTGTCCTTTTGTCAGAGGCATAAAATGTCTTGTAGTCCGTTTTAAAGACTTCTCAACCCCCAGATCCACCCAAAAGTCACCTGCTGAGTCATTTTGTACACTTAATCTCTAGCCCCTTAACAAGAATTTCTTCGCTAATTTGAGGCGAATGTTTTTGGATTTTTTTTTTCATAGACTCAAAAGAGTCGAAATAAGTAAACACCTAAAATAGAATGAATTAAGAAGAATTGACCATACAAGAGTCTTACAAGACAGGAGAAAAATAAGAAGGAAAAAAAAAGGCTTCCTCAAACATCCCCACCAGAACTTCCCTTGTAAAACTTGTCACTTCAGATTGCCATCAGCTCCTACAACAATAATGATTTCATGCTTATTGCTAATTGCAAGCACAGCTGAGGCACAGCGTGACACTCTTGCACAGTCTCAGGCCTTTATACCAGCTTCAATCTGTTGTGTAGCACTTGTTCACATACAAAAAAAAACTACTAGCAAAGGCAGAAAGAGGCAGAGTCCCAGGTTTCTTGTAATCCCTCAGCCTCCCCGCTGACATCCCAGCCCTATGAGCATTCCTGGTTTTGTCCCCCTCTTTTCAAAAGCTGAAGGGACCTTAATCTACAAGTATATAAGCTTCTGAATGAGGAATACAACAGCTTCAGGTGCATTAAGGCTCCGCGCTGCATCTGGTTTACACGATTCTGTTTGCAGCACCCCTGGGGTGTGCCGCCGCTTCCTGTAAAGTACGAGTGTGAACTACAGGTTCATGGCAAAGAGCAAAAAGGTCATGTTTCGATTGAGACCTAACAAAATGAAACGGGGGGTTTGCAGATGTTATGGGGTATGTGTAATGACACCATCTCCTTGGGAGTAAGAGGCTTTAGCACAGTTAATACGAAAATGTGCCACAGCCAGTGTGTTACTTGAAGATTTATTCATATCAATTTTTACAATTTATATATTCAGAGACAAGTATGCTATGTGTTATGTATCATAGCACCGTCCCCCCCCCCCCCCCCCCCCCCCCCCCCCCCCCCTTCCCACTGGAAATGAATATCCGGTACAGAAAAAAAATTGTCGTGTTATACATGTTGTTTTTTTTTTTCTTCAGTATTTTAGACTCTGCTATGGTCCTTGACCTTTATGGAAATATCTTTATTGCTATGTATTGTTATGGACAGTGAAAGTGGCATTCTTTGATATTGCTAGTCATGTTGTATACCACTGTCTCTGTTCTGACTCTGTTAGCTATAGAGGGAGCGGAGGAAGCCATCAAACCGGGTATCTTAACTAAAAATAGTAAATCGTAAGTGGGGACTCTTTTGCCATTTAATTTCAAGTTGTGTTTCAGGTTAGACTTAAATGTACTAAACCAGATAGTGATCAACTTTTTAAGCTTATTGAGTACAAGCAGTATTGTATGAACTCTGTTCAGTCCTGTTCTGTAGTGGAACAGAACCTCTACTGGCACAAATACAAACCAACAGCCATTCTCCACTATAGTAACATGCTGGATCTCCACAGGAGCATACATATTGGGGATGCTGATGCGGCATAGAAAACAGCACTTACTAGGGGTGTATCTATAATTAAAAAGGCCACATAACAAAGACGAGAATGTGCACCAAACTAATTGACAACAATAGAGCAATGTAATATTTTTTACTTGAGCAAAACACATAGGATTGTTCATAGGAGTAGCCATACAACATGCGGACATAGAATACCTACCTACCAAAAGTGATAGCTAGCTACTTAGTTTATCATTTGCAATGTGTATACCATAAGTATAATAGCATAGATATACTCATGGCAGTGACAAGACAAATTATTTTTGAGTGTAAATTAGTTTTAATGAGTAACCCTGTAACACTTCAGAGGCATTTAATATCAAGCATATCTTTCAATGTAAGGAAGTTTCGACCCAATGATCTCATCCAGTTTAGGTGAGAAACAGATTGTCCGAGAGAAGTGCATCTTACCAATCATAGATCATTTTGCAGAAAGTTGATAGCGAGGATACCTAGTGCTGTAGGTCACCAGGTCTTCACCAGATCATGTCTCATAAGTCCTAAACTAATCCAATAAATAGAACTGAAAGAGAAAATAAAAAGTAACATTCAATCATCCAAATTTTTGAACTGGATAAATGCTGCTTCTCCTGTTACCAAGCCATAGAGGTCAATAAGACATTTTCTTATCTATGGCTGGCATAAGTATGTTCATGCTATTTCTAGATCTTAGTGTTACTCAAACTGTAAAGTGGGCATCTTGGGTGAAAGTATCATTGAGGAGGCTCATCCAGGGGGGCAGTTTCGTCTAAAATGATTACATGAGATATATACTTATATATCTCTAGGTTAGGAACACAAGTGACTTTTCCGTTTGTTGTAGCATCTTACTAGGTTCATGTATTCAATAAAACATAAATTCCGATCAACTTTCCATTTTAAAGTAGACCTTAGGACTATCGAGGTCCGGCCAAATTCTGTCTCGTAATGCCCCAGTAGAAAAAGGTTAAGAAATTCTGCTTTAGATATTACTAGTATGTAGTAGTGTACACATAAATCATTGAAACCCCCATGTATACCAACCTTACAGCCGAGACTGAGCAAACTTCACACCATATTAAGTGGTGGTCGATGTGATAAAAGAAAAGTGACTATTAATGAGACAATAGGAGAATAAAATGCATATTTTCACCCTCTTCTTCTGATCTCCATAATTTGTTAATGGTCACCAGAGGCAATTATGAAGGATCTAAATGAAGGATTTCTGCTTGTAGTAAAACACCTGCTCCAATCTCTGAGCATGGACAGGGCACAAACTTATTTGAATGGCTTAATTCAAAAGAAGGAATGAAGGAAATGTCAAATTATATTATGACCCTTTGTAAATTTACCACACTGGAAGAAAAGCTAACGTGGTGACCCCTAATAATGTGCCTCACACCTTACTGCCTCTGCCCTGCAGGGTGCGTACTGTAGTTTGATAGAAAGATTATTTCATCAGTTTAAGTGCAGCGATCTCGTCAAAATCAGAACATGGATTTTATGTGGCTGAAACTACAGTGATATGAAGCACAACAAAAACAATAAAAAGTTGATAGGACATCAAAAATCAGATGCTACTTTGCCCGTTATTTGTTATGTCTAATATAAAGCAACGTACAATCGGTGTTATTGTCGTAAGGGGTTTGTGAAAATTCTAAAAAATTGTCGTTTGTGTCAGGTGTCCATCTGAGCTGAGGATGTTTTCAGATAACCACATAGATAGCAGACTAAAATCTCCATTAAGTAACTATTATATTCCACTGTAGGAAGAGGCAAACAATATATTTTTTTAAACAAAAAGATCACATATTGATTGCCATGAGAGTACTTAAGTGGTTTTTCTTGAGTCAAACATCTATAGCCAATCCATAGTATAGATCATGAATATTTGATCAGTTGGAATCGTCCCTTTGGAACAGCCGCTGATCAGGACAATGAAGTGACTGGAATACTGCAGCCTCCTGATTGTTTACATGGACCTGTGTTGCAGTAATGGAACCAGCTTATCAACATGGATGGTGCCTTTTACAGGAGCAAAGTGGCCATGTTCTTTCAATCTCATAATAACCTGTGTTATTATTTATAATGTAACTGGGGTGCTCCATTGTCAATATCACTTTGAGATGTTGTCAGGATAGTGGGATATATGATTGTTATGATATCACTTCTTCATGTGCAAGCTTAGTAAGGGTATGTTCACATAGCAGTCAAGTGCTCAACTTCCCACCACTCAGCACCACCACAGGGAAAATAAAGTGTTCTACAGTTGCCATTAGCTCCCAGTCAATCGTAAGACCTCCAAAAGGAAAAACACTTTTTGTAACTGTTCTCCGCCCTGATTAATAGATGAAAGCCCCAATGCACGCCTATGACTTACAGTTTTTCAATCTTTTGTCTGGACCAACAACTTTCAGTTTTTAATTGGCAGAGTGCTGTTTGGTATCATTGATATTTTTAATACCTTTTTATATATACTAGACCAAAATAGATAGATAAACTCTAACATAGGCTTCATGTACAAATTGGAGGTATGTGAATGATTGGTGCTATTCTTGGAAATTGGCTCATCACTACTTACGAAGCCATTATCAAATATTCTAACTACTTTACAGGATGTATTTACAGTTTTTAAATTTGGTTTTGTTTGAATGTGGGTTTTTTTGGAATATTTTTTTTATCTACGACCAATAAAGTTCAGTTTGATGGTGTTAGCGCTAGGCTTGGGTACATATCACATTTGGGCTCTTATGTTTGCCAAATATCACTAACCAACTCTATGCCAAATGAATGGCATATGTTTGGCTGATATTCGGTAGTATACTTTTTCCTCGACTTTACTTCACCCCACTAGTCAAAAACACTCTACCATATACTTTTTCTTTTAAAATGGGAATCGATGGCAGACATATGTGACCATATAGGCATACTATAGATATACTGTAGAGGAACTTTTCAAAGACCTTTCTTCCAAAACAAACCTTACTCTGCATCTCTATATGTCTATTTATATATACCTATATTTATTTATGTATACATACATTGGATTAAAATATTGTATTTGATACAATACTGTATTGTACTGCACTATAAAAATTGTATTTTACAATGCCATATCGTTTCTATAGTACATTTTACTATAATTTAATAATTTGGGCATCACTGTTCACAGTTACATTACAAATGCAATGGATGTATTATATGTAAAAGTATATATAAGTCTACATACAGAGAGTGACCTGCAAGTCTATGTTGTAAATAGTACTTACAATACAACTTTTACTTTATTAACCCTTTTTTTTTTTTTAATTCTAGTTGTACTTTATTTTTTACTCTCTAAATTAGACGTATAGTACCCATAGCTGTAAGCTCATTGTGCAGGTTGATGAATGATAGCACTATTTCGGTGTTGCTAAGTGGAAATGAAATATGAATCTCTAAACAGTATTTTAGAAGTGCATTGCTCAAGAGACATCTTGCTCTGCAGGGGTGGCAGTCTGCAGTGACACAGCTTCAAGCATTTTTCACAGGCAAGAAGCAAAATTAACCCTCTTAGAGGGAAGAATTATTTCAACAGCTTGATCAAAGCTCATTTGTATGTGTATGTGTTCTGTTAATATTCTTGTAATTTAAAGCAAATTGATAACACGTTGGATATGCAAACCTCAGTAAGTTATTCTGCTTTAGGTCGTATCTAACGCCCATAGAATATATTATAAAGCGGCAAATATATGTCTTTGTGTTTCCTGACAAAGATAAATTGTATTTAGACAGTTGTAATATAGTTGTAATATTTTACACTCTTACATAAATACCACTAAAATAAAAAGGTAAGTTGAAATATGTTTTATTGTTTTATGTATATATATTTTTTTTCTTGTTGTTTGTTTTTGGTTTTTTTTGTGTATATTTTTTAAAATATTTAGAACAATCTGAAAATGGATTCAGTGAATAGCTAAATAATCTACAGTTCATTTTCCAGAGAAAAAAATCCTTTAAAAAACCTATTTATTGTCCAACCTTTTGTTAGTGTTCTTTACTGTATGTCTGGAGAACTTTTATCTGTTTTTCAGCAATGGTACACCAGCTCAATGAATGTTGTTTGTACATGGCTCACTGATCGTATGGACCTACAACTTCACATCTATCAGCTGAAAACCCTCATTAGGATTGTCAAGGTATATCCTCTTATTTCTCTTACCCATCATGTTTGACTTAATATGTTTTTATGTATGTGACAACAGTTATACGTCATCTTATTATAAAGTTACGATTTCATATCAGCCCATTTATCTTTTTCATTTTGTATTCAATGATGATTATTAAAATCATAAAATAAAAATTGGTATTAAAATTGGTGTTTTCCTCATAAAACACACACACACGCGTATATTAACAATTGGACATAACAATTTAATTAAATTATAATAACTTAATAAAAATATCTAACATGGCTAATGGAAATTTACAATGAGGAATATTATTCTTATGTGTTACAACAAATTTGTAAGTAATTGTCATTGAAATCTACTTTTTTTTTATTGTTCTTTGGATTAATTATAATTACATTTCCTAAGTATTAAACAACTTTTAGTAAAAAAAAGAAAATAATAATAACAAATAAAGAAGTATTATTTAACAGAAAACATTTTTTTCTAAATTCAAATATATCGCTGATATTCATATTGTAGTGTTTTAAATTGATAAAGTACATAAAAATTTATTCCGTGTCTAATAGTGATGCAAATATTTCTTCACAGCATGACTTAATGTATTCTGTGATCATTAAACAAAATGCAAATTGATATTGTTCTCATAATGAACCGAAGTAGTTTCTCTTACAATGGGTGTTTACACTGAACTATAAGAGACCACAAAGGTGAGATCACATACCCGGAAAGTATATTTTTATTCTTGTGTATGTGGTGTCTTAGCCTAATGATAATTATTTCAGTGTGAAATCACAGTGGTTTACCATGAAATAGGATTGCAGGAGAGCTAACATCAATTAAATAACCATTGCAGTAAAGTGCATTTGTTTGATCATATGGGCTACTATTTTCAGATCCTAATAAATTAACAGAATTAAAAAAAAAAAACCCTCTTTATATGGTAGTTTTATTTATTATGCATCCAACCAAGAGGCTAAAAAAGAGTGATACAAATACATTTGTTACTATAACTTTATATGTTAGTATATAAGATGTTACTGAGCTAAGAATCCTGAGCATTGTGCCTTCCTGGCTATAGAAGTGGTAATATTCATTACAACTTCTTATTATGCAGGTGTTTTGACACATACATTTTAAACTGCTAATAATGATACCTTGTTTTGTAAATGCAAATGACATGAGGTTTTTTTTTTTTGTTGTTTTTTTTTCCTGTTTTGCCGAGACGTCAGGCAATGGTTATAAATAGCTTTTGCCGCTGCTTTTTCATCACCACAAATCTGTTAAAGTGGGATGCACAATAGCAACTGTGACGCATATATTGTAATACGTAGATTCCTGACAACTCATGTATATGTAATTGAAGTAGTTCACTTTTTTAGGTGAATTTAGCTGAAGTTAGTCATAGGATGAAATTTTTTTCCCAAAACAATTGTTTTGGAAACAGTTAGAACTCATTCAAGTCATTCTTCCACTTCTGAATCCTGAGGAAGACGTTGATGTGACAAGGTCTTTTAGTTTAATTGGATTTAGGCCATATGAATTATAGTATAATATCTGCACCCAAGGTTTATCATAGGTCATTGTATGGTGACTTTGTATGTCATTGCAATAAAAAACTATTCTTTCCTAGCATAAATCATTCTAGAGCAGAATGAGGCTACGTTCCCACTACGGAGTTTTATTGGGAAAAGGTGAACGTCTGTTAATGATGGCCGCAAATAATGATTATAAAAGTAGTGGCAACATAACTAGAGATGAGCGAACCAGGTTCGGGTTCGAGTCTATCCGAACGTTCGGCATTTGATTAGCGGGGTCTGCTGAACTTGGATAAAGCTCTAAGGTTGTCTGGAAAACAGGGATACAGCCAATGACTATATCCATGTTTTTCACATAGCCTTAGGGCTTTATCCAACTTCAGCAGCCACCGCTAATCAAATGCCGAAAGTTCGGGTTCGGATGGACTCGAGCATGCTCCAGGTTCACTCATCTCTAAACATAACCTATCTCTGTAAGGTATATTTTTCTACATGTATTGACCATTAAGTCTTAGGGTCATGTACCTGGTACAGTCTTTACTTTAAAGCCATATGGCACTGTATTGTGCTCTGTATGGTACTCCGAAACCGAGCTGGTCACTAGAAGTAATTCTTCTTCAAGTGGAGAATCTCAGTGTAAGACAGCATCTAATAGGAAATATAAAGGGGAGGTAAATAGGTGTTCAGTAGGTCATTTAGGTGCATGTTCATAGGTCTGTACAACATGGAGCTTGTATGGGGAGTAGCTAATGGCTAATGGCCCCTGGTGCAAAAGGTCAACTTGGGCCACATCTCCCCTTGCATGATTACAACAAGGCTACAATCTCATGCTGCATATACTGTATTTAAATGCTTCAACAGCATTATTAGTATTCCCCTATTCTCAATGCTCCCTATCCACCTTACTATGCCCCTTTCCACAGTGCCCTCCTCTCTCCTTCTTGTTATGGCCCCCCACGGTGCCCCCTTTTATGGGGTCCCCCTGCCTTCTCCTTGGTATGCCACCTTTCACAGTGTCCCCCTCCCTTCTCCTTGGTTTGCCCCCTTTCACAGTGCTCCCCTCCCTTCTCTTCGGTATGTCTACTTCCACAATGTTCCCCCAGTTGCCTTTCTTCACAGTATGCAGTATGCCCCCATTCACATAGTGCTCCCCAAAAGTCCCCATTCTCCTTAATATGCACTGTGCCCCCTTCCACAGTGCAATTCTCCTCAGCAGGACCCCTGTAGTTAACCACCTGTCCCCAGTATGCTCCTAGTGCTGTAGTTAACCACCTGTCCCCAGTATGCCCCTAGTGCTGTAGTTAACTCCCTCCAGTGTGCCCCTAGTGCTGTAGTTAACCTCCCCTCCCAGGATTTCCCTAGTATTGTACTTCTGCACAGTTCTGTAGAGTTCATATGGAGCTGTAATAATGCTGTGTATGAGCTCCAATAAATGTTTTCATGAATCTACATGATTGTACTGAGGTAACAGTAGGAATATTACCCCCTATGTTTTATTGAAATCCCCAAATGGGGAGGAATTCCCCTTCTAATATAGTATCTGGTACCTGCTGGTTGGCTGTACAGAGGCTATACTCTTTTATTAGATTATGTCAGGAATTGCTGCACATTTCTATTGTAGGTTCATGTGTGGTGGACGTAAATGTTCATACTGTATCAGAGAAGGCATTACCAACATTTTCCTAATATTTTATTAGTGGAAAGTAAGTCTGTCACCCCCTGACCACCTACCGAGCTGTTGGCATAGATTGAATAGATAATAATTAGCGCATTCAGAACATACCTTTGTTGCCTGTGTCTATGTATTTTTATAATAAAATTTTCTTTATCCAGACCATGAATAGTGTCATTGTTGTGGGCCCAGATGCATATTGTGCCTTGCTGAGTATGCAAAAGAGCGGATATACAGCACAGTGAGGCATAGTGTAGAGATGAGAGAACCTCAAGCATGTTTTTAGTCTGTCTGAACCCGAACGCTCTACATTTGGTTACCGGTGGCTGAAGACAGTGGCATAGCTACCATAGAGGCAGGGTAGGCAGTTGCTATGGGGCCCATGCAGGAGGGGGGCCTGGGTAAGAAGGTAAGAGCGTGTGTCCTTCTGCTTAACCCCTTATGTACTGCAGTGTGTAAGTGACCCAGTGTTTACTTACATGCTGCAATACAAAAAATGGGTTAACAAACAGAAGACAAAGAGATCTTCTCTGAAAACCCCTGACCTCTGTTCTCCAGCTGCGCCATCAAGTAGAAAAATGTGTATAACTCTGTGTAGAGGTCAGGGGTTATCAGTGCACAGACAGTAAAGCAGATATATCATTGTTTTCTGAACATTGGGTCACTTACACACTGCAGTACATAAGGGGTTAAGCAGAAGGTACACTGCTCCTGAACCTATGTATTTAACTATAAGGTTCTCTGCTCTGCCAGTCACTTCTTTGTCTGCAGCCAGGATACTGCCTCTGGCCACATCACAGAGCATATACTTTGTGTGTGTGTGTATGTGTGTGTATATATATATATATATATATATATATATATATATATATATATATATACGCATTGCTTTGTGTTGTGCGTAAGGGAGGGGGCCCCCTTAAATGGGTGAGCCCCCGTGAATCCTAGCTACGCCCCTGGCTGAAAAAGTTGGATGTAGCTCTGAGGAGTCCTGTAAAACATGGATAGAACTTAGGGCTGCATCCAACTTCTCCATCCACTGGTAATCAAATGCCAAGAGTTCAAGTTCATGTTAGTTTGTTACTCTCTAGTTACTTGGGGCCAGGGAACAATAGACCCCACCTCTTTGACACTACTCACGGCCTGGATACAACCATTTTCTAACCCTTAGAGGACCGGGATGAACTTCATTCATGTTAAATTGGTATGTGAGCATTCCAATTCACCATTGCACACAATGGAGAGTGCGTCCCCCGGAGTCGCACTCTCTATTGTGTGAGCGATAGATAGATAGATAGATAGATAGATAGATAGATAGACAAGTCATATAGCAAATCATCAAAGCTGTTCTTGCAAAATAAGGATTCCTCCTTCCTCAATGTTGAGGGAAAACAAAGCATAAGACACTATATGATTCTCTCCCATTATGTTTGGAATGCATCCATTCGCTTTGATGATTTTTGTATGGTCACCTACTAATACAAGCAACGGACAAGAGAAACATAAATGGTGGCGGTTTATTTTTGTACAATAATAGTTGATTTTTTTTTTTTTCCCTAAGAAACATGTTCTCTGTCTGGGTACATATCCAGATGTGAGCTGTGTTACTTTTGCTTATTCAACATGAAAACAAAAATGTGTCCTCCTAACAGATTGTGTAGGTGTCTGGGGAAGTGGTAAGGAAACTGCTTTGGTATGTGATTTATCTCTAACACCTCGAGGCCTTTAAACAAATGTCACAATTATACAATAACCAAAATCTTTTCTGGCCTTAAATGTTTCCATTAAGTGGCCTCCTGTGGTCAAGATTTAATAGCAGCTTTGCATTTTTTTTTTAATAGGGTTCTCCCTCAGTTCATAGTATGAATATTCAGTTAGCACTTATCCACCTATCCACATCAATGTCTGATCAGTGGGGTGCTGCAGTAATTTGGTGTGACAATCAATAAAAAATGCCTGGAAAACCCCTTTAACTCTTTAAGGCTATCCATCGTACATGCATAGTTGCCAACAGTCCCGGTTTAGCCAGGACTGTCCCAATTCTGAAAAGACAGCCCTGGCAAAACTATGAACCAGGTATGTCCCGGGAAGCTTGCCCCCCCCCCCTGCCGCGGCAAGCTCCTCCCCTGCTGGTGCGAGTGACATCACTTCTGCAGAGCAGGGAGAGGAGTGCTGGGGTACTAGAGGTAGGTTAGGTATTTAACATTTATTCACTAAATAACACACATTACAAAGTTATACAACTTTGTAATGTGTGTTATTTAAGTGAATGGCCCCCTTCCCCGTGTTACCCCCACCCCGGAAGTGTGGTGCATTATACTTACTGAATTGCTGTCGACCCCGGCCGGCATCTTGGGTCGACGACGCATCTTTGGGAGGCCGGCTGGAGCGCTCCAGCCACCCCTCATGCCGACCCCCCTCTGCTGCGTCATGAGCTGCTCAGCCGCGATTGGCTGAGCACATTTATGATTAGCCAATCGTGGCTGAGCAGCTGATGACGTGGCAGAGGGGGGCCGGCATGAGGGACAGCTGGAGCAGTTCGGCTGGCCTCCCGAAGATGACGTCATCGACCCAAGATAGCAGCCAGGGTCGTTGAGTATAATGCACCACACTTCCGGGGTGGGGGGCACACGGGGAAGGGGGGCATTCACTTGTATGATGATGCATACAGTGAGGCACACAAGATTATAAAAAAAAAAAAAGAATAATACCTCCACACACTAACAACATATTACTACTGTAGTGACTGGATAATAACACCATACTGTACCCATGTATTGGAGACGCCAGCCCTACACAGGCTTTGCAGAAAGGATATGTTACACTGCAATACATCCAGTGTCTCAAAGGGGACGCCATCTTGGAGTTGTTCTCTTTTCGTGCTTGACTGTCATGAACACTTTTTGCAGCCATAACTTATCTCCGCAAAATCTGCAAAGCAAATCTTATAGGCTTTGCACTTTTCACATTCCTCCCCTTTTTCCTACCCTTAGCAGTGGCAGTAATCAGTTGGCAGCAAGCCAATACTCTATACAGCAGTGAAGGCTTGCTGTACTGTACTTTTGGTGAAGGCTGAATTCCGAGAGTTGGGTGCAGTACACTCAGCTCTGTAGAAGTGTGCTTTTTTCTTTATTATAACCTTTTATTACTGGAAGAAGGTAATTTTTTTTTTATTTCATAAAATGGTTATTAAGGGTCTTTAGAGGTTTATTTAAATAATGCTTTCTTTTAAACTGGTTTGTGTTTTCTTCCTTACATGTGGCCTAGTAGTGGACACCATCTGTTAGGGAGCACCCATTACTATTGTGGTCCCCTAATTTTCCAAAATGAGATGGTTACAAACTTAAGTAATAACAGCCTGTTACAATACCATTTTGGATGGTGGTTACTGCTGGTACCTGGCTCTTCCCAGTACCGCTATGGTGGTGGGTACTGGGATAATAAGGGGGGCGGGTAGTGGTAGCCATTTTATGGGTTTACTGGAAGCCTCAGCTTAGTAATGGACGTCAACTACTAAACCACATGTAAGATAAATGTATATGAAAAGAGAAACAAAAAACGGCGCTGCATTTGCAGGTCAAAACACACTTTGGAGAAACATGCATATGTGAGCAAATGCACGCTCACCTGAGTGGGTCGTACACAGTTAGGCACGACTAATAAGTGCTTTGGATCAACGGGGGATGCTGCCTTCCACCTTCCGATTCTCCAAAGTGGATCCTCGGTGTCAATCACAATAGTAGTAAAAGGAAGAGGTTGGTGCGCCAGATGAATCCCACCAACCTCTTCCTTTTACCACTATTGTAACAAGTAAGATAAAAACACATATACAAAAAACTTTACTAAATTAAAATCCTCCGAACCAATCATTAACCCTTTTATTAAAAAAAAAGGTTAGAATAAAGAGGAGGGGGGACAAGAAACAAACATACATTCCCCTCGAGCATTGTCTTTGCTGACTGTCACAGTGTTTCCCAGGCTGAAGTATTTTTATTTTTTTATTTTAGTAGTCTTTTTTTGCAAAAAGAAGACATAATTCCAAAATACATTAAAATGAATTCCCAGGCTGAAGTATAAGGTCTTGGCACAAGATACACTAACATTTGGTAATGTGTGTGCCAAACCTTTCCACGTCTGATTGAAATCCCTGTAGCAGTAAGCAGTTGCCAGCAAGCCAACGCTGTATAGGCTATGTTCACCCAACATTTTTACCTCTCTGTTTAAAATAACGTCCGTCATTTTGAGATTAAAATTACATTCGGCAATTTGCTGTTTGGCCCCCCCGTCAGTGCAGTGACGGCTGTTGGTACATTATTCTAGTTTAGGTGGACTAATTGGCCTTTGGATTTGTCTTTAATTGAAAAGTCCATTGAATTTAATAGTAAAAACGTTGAAAGGACGGTGAAAATAGAAAAACTGTGTGTGAACAACTAAAAATAACAACCGCTGTTTGCAAAAGACATCCCAAAAAATCCCACTCCCCTTCCCTCAGTTGCTGTGTTGAGGCCAGGTATTCTTCATTCTGCTGTGGTTTGTGCTGTAGCAGCGCAGGTCCACAGCCTAAAATGAATGTACCACCAGGTACATCACTTTTTACATGAATGGATCGGCGCTGGCCCAGGTACTGTGGTCCTTTTTTTGACGCACTGGCCGATTACCGCACATGGAGTGCACGGTTACCGAGCACAGCCAAACATGAAGCACTGGGCGTGCGCCACCCGGCCCCCAGTATGAAGATCTCCCCTCCCCTCTGTAATGGAGGAGGCTTCATCACACTGGGGACCAGTGGGCCCACCCCCAGTGCTTCATGCCTGGCCCGTGCTCGGGTATAGACCATTGCTGTGCGCGGGAACTGGACAGCAGTTCAAAAAAATTACCATGGCATCAGCATTCCCACACTGGTGCTGATCCATTCATGTAAAAAGAAAAAGCCCATAGCGATCTACCTAGTGGTACATTCGCTTTAAGATGTGTGCTGCTCTAATATACAGTAGTGGGAAGTCCACTTTCGTTGTATGTTACAAAGTATATGTACTGGAGCAGGGATTTACCTCCAGATTCCCTGCGTATGCAGTAGTGAATGGTGATTAGTACATTGTGCGCATTATCACACACTTTACATCCTTAGGCTCCGTTCCCACTGAGCAAAGGTAGCGGAATTCCGCGACGGAATTGTCCGCCGCGGAATGCCGTTAGCTTCCCGCTCATAATGGGACTCTATGGGAGGCGCGCGCTCCTGCCCTGTCCGCGCTGAAGAATGAACATGTTCATTCTTCAGCGCGTACAGAGCAGCAGCGCGCGCCTCCCATAGACTCCCATTATGAGCGGGAGGCTAACGGCATTCCGCGGCGGACAATTCCGTCGCGGAATTCCGCTAGCTTTGCTCAGTGGGAACGGGGCCTTAGGCTATGTTCACACTACGTAAGTCTCCGGACGTAGCGTGTTCCGTGAATAAGCGGCCGGAGATTTACGTAGTTTACGTACAATGGAAAGTATACGATGTACGGCTGCACAGTTCACACTACGTACGAACTTACGCCCGGATCGTACGCGGCGCCGTAAAAAGTGAACCAGACCATTGTTTGAGGACGAAAATGCCGTAACTTACGCCCGTAGCGTAACGTGCGGTCCCATACGTAGTGGTGATTTCTTCATTTTGCAAGCTTTTTGTGCCGTTCCAAAAGGTTCTGTGGGGTGTCCGGGGCTAAGCGAAGCTTTTCAAGTAAAAGACTGCTGTCAGATCGCTACGTAGGGCGCTCGGGAAGCGTAAGTAGACTACGGACGTAAGTTCGCGGTCCGTACGTAGCCGGCCGCAACTTGCGTAAATTCCCGGCCGGAGTTTAACACGTATATGTCCGGCCGCGAAAATATGCGTCCGGACATATACGTAGTGTGAACATAGCCTAAGGGAACAGTTTTGCGTCCTCCACCAACGCTAGGGCACTGCTCATACAGCCCCATAGACAGAAAACTATTAAATAAATAGAGACCAGAATAGAGTTTTCGCTTTTTAAATGTAGTGAAATTAAACATAAGTTTATCATTGGTTTAATTGTAATTCTACTGACCACACAACACCGATAATATATCATTTTTCTCTTAAAGTAAACCGTGTAAAAATCAAAGTCCCAGAAAGCTGCGTCACAAATGTTTTTCTGTTTTCCATACTATGTTGTGCTAGAATAAAAAAAATTATCCTGCATTAGTCTGTAGATAGAACATTGGGAGTTATAGCTTCTAGAAGGAATGATGGAAAGCATAAACAAAATTTGGATACATCAGAATGTTTTGCCAAACATTGTATTGTTGCCAATTTTTGTGGCAACAAAATTTGCAGCCATATTGGTTGTCACTTTTCTGAGGGATTTCCTCAGAAAGACCAAGACACTGAATCCCGATTATGCCTTTCTAAAGGCGTATTCCCATCTAACATAAGTTTAACATAGTTAAACTGGTAGGGTCCATCAAGTAAAATGTTTACAATTACATTCATTTTGCAAACTTGCCTCCTTGTCCTGATATACTGTACTGCTCTTTCCCTCCCTTGTTGACAGCTCCTTGTCTAGGTTACCAACCACCACTCTGCGCTTGCTCTCGCTCTCTCTCTCTCTCTCTCTCTCTCTCTCTCTCTGGGCAGTCTGACTGCTTTTACAGCAGAGCGGTGGTCACTTACCTAGACAACGAGCAGAAAAAGGAGGCCAATTTGCTAAATGAATGTTATTGCTAAAATATTGAACTTAACTAGACCTACAAGTATAACTATATTAATTGTGATTGGAATACTCTTTCCAATATACCTCTAATGCGTTCATATGACAAGTACAGCATATCCTTGGTCCAAGATTACTTCCAGCTAGACATGAGATTGAGAGAAACCACAGTATTTTCAGGTTTCGGAAACCTCAAGCATGCTGCATTTGCCTCCCGGTGGCTGGGGGAGATAGATTCAACCCTAGGGCTTCATCCATCTTCTTCAGCCACTGTTAAATGGTGAGCATTCGGGGTTTCACAAACCTGAATATACTGTATATTCGCTCATCTCTACTTACAGCATATAGTACATAGTACATGTAAAAAAAAAAAGAAAAGAAAAGAAACTTTGGAGTATAGCTTACTACACAAAAAAGTTTGTTTTTTTCCCTACAAAACAGACTCCTCCCACCCCCAAACAAATTATTCAAGTAATGTCATACTTTTTGTACTGGAAAATTGTAAATTATATAGAGACGTAAATCTTGCTATTTGTATATAAGTCTTGTCAATTCCTAGAAATTGTCACTTGTCACAACATTTGGTGAAGGTGTTTTGGCTCACATGGGTTAAGATCACAGAATCAGCACCTCATTAAAAAAGTCACTAATAAGTTATGCCTATCGGGAATATAATGGGCTATAGTTGTGCCATGTGTAAAGCTGTCAAAATTTCTACTGTTACAGTGAAATTGGTGTGAAGATTTAAAAAAAAATCTAAAACATCGCCATCGCTATCGACGTATCAACTTCATTTTCACCTCATTTACTATCAGCCATCGTCATTAGCTACTAATTGCGTATTAGAAAGTACACATTAATTGGGCTGCAACCATCATCTAGCTACCGAAATGAAATAACATCAGCCGACATATAACATCTGTGTCTTTCCTTGTAGAAAACCTACCGAGATTTCCGATTACAAGGTGTTCTGGACTCCACATTAAACAGCAAGACCTATGATACAATCCGAAACCGGCTAACGGTGGAAGAGGCAACAGCTTCCGTCAGCGAAGGAGGAGGCCTCCAAGGCATAACCATGAAAGACAGCGATGAAGAAGACGAAGAAGACGATTAAATATCTGGTTGTAGATTCTCAATGGGATGTAGCCCGGTACCCAGTGCATGTCTGTTAGCCACATTAGGGAATTTTCTGTCCGCTCCAAATGCCCATAACAATTTTACCAATACAATTGTCATTCTAGCTGTGTGATAACAAACAAAAATAACGCACTACATTTGGTTCATGGGTTTCCTAACTTCAAATCTATAGGTTCATAAGCAATATAGAGCACCATTGTTTAATACTGTTAATTGAAATATATAGGAAACATGCTAGGTATGTCCCTGTTTTCAGCAAAAATATCCAATGCTTCATTCCTGTAATGTATATACGTTGATGGTAAATTATTGTGCCTATGAGTGAATAGTAACGTCATTTCTGTTGCGTGGATGCCATCCGCTCAAATGAATGAACTAATAGAGGCTTTGTTTCCAAAAGAGAAAGAGGCTACACCCAATGAGGTTTATCTATGGTGATGTCATTAAAACCCAAGGTTTATCACATCCAAAACTCTAAGTCATACACTTTTACTTGAACATTCTGTTAGTTACCAAGAGGTTACATATCGGCGGATTAGTATTCCAAAACCACAACTCGTTCTAGATATGAGACAACCGAACAAGCTACTGCTGAAAAAGAAGAGAAGAAAAAAAAACTATTTTATGTTAATGTCTCTTTAAATGTTACATTTTGTTTAGGTTTTAATAAAAGTGTATGTATAAAAAAAGCTAAAAAAAAAAAATTACAAAAAGACAACTTTAATAACAGACTTAGACTATAAACTGTGTTTATAAGAATATACAATACTTATTTCCGTAGATTGTAACCTTAATTTACATAATTTTGTGTTCACAATTGTTTTTATATCTGCCATGTACATTGCATTTTGACCAGTAACTGCATGTCACCGGGGTCCCTCAAGAAGCTTTTTATCTGTGTAAAATAGTGGATCCATCTTGCTTTTGCCTTACAAAAGCCTACAGTTGTAAAAGTGTAAGGACTGTGGCTTCTCAATAAATAACTATTCAGATGTCCTAAGTGTGGTGTAATCACTTATTGGGATCTGGTTACATTCAGGACCAGATAGGTAACCAACCAAGGAACAAGATGGTCATTCTGTGGGGCTTGCTGCCCATGGACGTTGTCTCTAAAGGAGAAGAATGGATATCATTTTGCTTTCCTAATCTTGATTCTATCCTTTGTACAGTTCTCTAATGGAACATGATAAAGGAAAGTGAGCATGGTTATGGATATTGCTGAATTTATAGACTGATTTAAGTGTAACCTGATAAGGCTCAAGATGACTTTAAAGGGGAACTCCGGATAAGAAAAACTTGTTTTCTATTAAAAGTACATTAAAAGTTATATAGATGTGTCTATACAATGAATTACTGTATCTGTACGGTTCTGCCACACTGGTAGCTGATAGAAATCCAGGAAGTGAAAGAAATGGCCCCTGTGCAAATCCACATTGTCTCTTACTCCTTCTGCTATCCCCCCTAGGAGACAAATCCTCCATGCCTCTGTCTCACATTGTGTGTGTCTGCTGAGATCAGGCTGATGATGCAGACAGGGGGCAGGGCTTGATCTCCCAGGATGCTTGGCTGGATCCCCCAATCCCCTGAGTGATTATCCATCTCTGACCGGCCAGAAGCAGGTGTTGCACTGATTTCTCTGATTGTACAGAAGTTTGCAGTGAAATTAGGGCTGTGTTCACACATGTTGGAGTGTCATTGCAGTACTGCAGCATATTCACAAAAATGATGCAGTAACACAAGTAAATGACTCTAAATGGCAGAGAGGATCAGAGCCTTATTGTGGGGCTTAACTTCAAAGATAAAAGATGCTTGATCATAATATGTGCGTGGAAATGAAAAGAAAAAAAAATTCAAAAAGTTATTTACTTTATTACAATATCAGCGTTACAGGTAGAGAATACAGCATACTGTGTGGTGTCACTGGTAGAGAATACAGTGTGCTGTGTGGTGTTACAGATAGAGAATACAGTGCTGTGTGGTGTTACAGGTAGAGAATACAGCGTGCTGTGTGGTGTTACAGGTAGAGAATACAGTGTGCTGTGTGGTGTTACAGGTAGAGAATACAGTGTGCTGTGTGGTGTTACAGGTAGTGAATACAGTGTGCTGTGTGGTGTTACAGGTAGAGAATACAGTGTGCTGTGTGGTGTCACAGATAGAGAATACAGTGTGCAGTGTGGTGTTACAGGTAGAGAATACAGCGTGCTGTGTGGCGTTACAAGTAGAGAATACAGCATACTGTGTGGTGTCACTGGTAGAGAATACAGCGTGCTGTTTGGTGTTACAGGTAGAGAATACAGATTGCTGTTTGGTGTTACAGGTAGAGAATACAGTGTGCTGTGTGGTGTTACAGGTAGAGAATACAGTGTTCTGTGTGGTGTTACAGGTAGAGAATACAGCCTGCTGTGTGGTGTTACAGGTAGAGAATACAGCGTACTGTGTGGTGTTACAGGTAGAGAATACAGCGTGCTGTGTGGTGTTACAGGTAGAGAATACAGGGTGCTGTGTGGTGTTACAGGTAGAGAATACAGCATGCTGTTTGGTGTTACAGGTAGAGAATACAGCGTGCTGTGTGGTTGTTAGAGGTAGAGAATACAGTGTGCTGTGTGGTGTTACAGGTAGAGAATACAGTGTGCTGTGTGGTGTTACAGGTAGAGAATACAGTGTGCTGTGTGGTTGTTAGAGGTAGAGAATACAGTGTGCTGTGTGGTGTTACAGGTAGAGAATACAGTGTGCTGTGTGGTGTTACAGGTAGAGAATACAGTGTGCCGTGTGGTGTTACAGGTAGAGAATACAGCGTACTGTGTGGTGTTACAGGTAGAGAATACAGCGTGCTGTGTGGTGTTACAGGTAGAGAATACAGCGCTGTGTGGTGTTACAGGTAGAGAATACAGTGTGCTGTGTGGTGTTACAGGTAGAGAATACAGCGTACTGTGTGGTGTTAGAGGTAGAGAATACAGTGTGCTGTGTGGTGTTACAGGTAGAGAATACAGTGTGCCGTGTGGTGTTACAGGTAGAGAATACAGCGTACTGTGTGGTGTTACAGGTAGAGAATACAGCGTGCTGTGTGGTGTTACAGGTAGAGAATACAGCGTGCTGTATGGTGTTACAGGTAGAGAATACAGTGTACTGTGTGGTGTTACAGGTAGAGAATATAGCGTGCTGTGTGGTGTTACAGGTAGAGAATACAGCGTGCTGTGTGGTGTTACAGGTAGAGAATACAGTGTGCTGTGTGGTGTTACAGGTAGAGAATACAGTGTGCTGTGTGGTGTTACAGGTAGAGAATACAGCGTGCTGTGTGGGTGCGACAACAATGAAATGATAAAGTACTGCAAATAATTCAGTAACACAATGAACTGCAATGTGTGAACCCAGCCTAGATGTTCTGCAATAGATTTGGGCGGGGAATGTGCAGGATGGGGAACTCTGATGAACAGCTGAGGGAAAGCATTGCATTATGGAACCTGTAGTCCTGTGTACAACTGCTCAACCAGGAAGTGCAGAAACACAAAACAGAACAAAATCCCCCAAAACAAATGGATTTTTGGTAGTTTCAAAACTGGGATATGGTGAACTTTCTCAGAAAAGCATACTCTTTTGTTACAGAAATTCTGAAAAATATAAACATCTACAAATATCAGAAGAAATATATTAAAATGTATATCCCTATATGGAAGGAACATCTGTATAGTACACCTATGACCCTCCAAACATCATAAATAACAATCACTTTGCTTCAATAAATAGGCCGGGTTCACACGGTGTATAACACCGGCCATTCTGTGACCCGGCCTTGTCACAGAACGGCCATTGTTACTGAAGATCATCATCACTTCTGGTGAATTCAGATGCTGTTGCATCCGCGTGCGCTCGCATCCCAATTTACCTCTGCACACAATGGAGCGTGGGGCCGGAGCCGCATACTCCATCGTGTGAACTGACATATCTTGTGCGGCCGCTATTTAATGAATAGCGGCCGCAGAAAACTGACATGTCTGTTTTTTGTGCGGCTGGATAGAATCCCAGCCGGAGTGTATACTATGAGGGAGATTTATCAAACATGGTGTAAAGTTTTGCAAAGTTTTGCCTGACTGCTTCCTTGAAAGTTTTGCCTGACTGCTTTCTCGAAAAAATTGCTTCAGGTAGTGTTAAAAATAACAGTACCAGGCAAGGGCTGTAAGCACCTTCACATGTTAACTTTCTAGTTGTAAGCCGATCCGGTTGCATTTTTAGATATATGCAAGTAAGCAGCCAACTTCATGGGACTGATTCTATGTTTTCTGTTACCTGATGCAAAAACTGAGATGCTCCCCACCCCCACCCCCCGCTGAAAATATAACTATATACAAGCAGTGAACATATTGCATGCATGACTATATACCAACAGTGCATATGTTGCATACAGAACTGTATACCAGAAGTGTATACACTACACATATGTCAGTGCCAGCCTTAGACTAGTGGTGGCAGAGAAAGACCCCCTAATAGAGCTAGCCTAGTGGTGGTGACATATGAGGACCGCTAATACTGCCAACCTTAGAGGCCCCCTAATAGCGCAAGTCTCAGAACACCTAATATGCAGTCTGACTAAATTTCTGCAGAATGCAATGATATAAGTGATGTACCACATGTGTTTTGGGGTCTCCCTTGGAATCCATGAAGTTGACACAGGCCCCTGAGTAATGTGCTGCACTAACACTTCATAGTTTATGATAATATGGGCAGTTTGATTTGCCATGGGCCCCACAAGAACCCCAGGCCCCGGACGGCCGCCCAAACTGCCCAAATTATAATCCACTCCCATTACTAAACTCTACCTGGTGATGTAAAAGCATTTGACAGACAGGGTTTTCCAATATAAGACAACCTATTAGGGAATGTTTTAGTTGAAAGCAAGGGGTCCCCTGTTGAGGATCTTGTTATATTTCCTAGAGCTGGGGTCCTCAACTAGCAGACCCCGGTCCGAACCCGGACCGCGGAGGCCGGCTGTCCGGACCCCTGCTGCAGCTCTGCTCCCTGCACAGTAATTATGAGCACTCGTAACGAGCGCTCATACCTACCGTGCGGCGGCAGCACTGACAGAGAGAGAGCCATTAACTCCCTTCCTGTTAGTCTCTTTTGTGTCCGCAGCGGTCACAAGAGGCCGCTCACCCCTTCTGGTGTCGGCGTTTGAGTGACGTTACGGCGCCAGGGCAAGGGGAAAGCGGCCTTTAGTGACCGCTGCAGAGCAGCCACAAGTGTAAGTGTTTGTTTGTTTTTTAAAGTCACATGCTGTATGGGAGGGGGAGAGTGCACAGGGGGGCTATATGGGAGGGGAAGAGAGAGCACATAGGGGTGCTATATACTACAGGGGGAGAGCACACAGGGGGGCTAGATACTACAGGGAGAGAGAACACAGGGGGGCTACATGGGAGGGGAAGAGAGCACACAGGGGGCTACATACTACAGGGGGAGAGCACACACGGGGGCTAGATACTACAGGGGGAGAGCACACGGGGGGCTATATACTACAGGGGGAGAGCACACAGGGGGGCTATATACTACAGGGGAAGAGCACACAGGGGGGCTATATACTACAGGGGGAGACCGCACAGGGGGCTATATACCACAGGGGGATGGTGCACAGGGGGGCTACATACTACTGGGGGAGAACAAACAGGGGGGTTATATACTACAGGGGGAGAACGCACAGGGGGCTATATACTACAGGGGGAAGTGCACAGGGAGGGCTATATACTACAGGGGGAGAGCGCACAGGGGAGCTATATACTACAGGGGAGAGCGCACAGGAGGTTATATACTACAGGGGGAGAGCACACAGGGGGCTATATACTACAGGTGGAGAGCGCACAAGGGGGGCTATATACTACAGGGGGAGAGTGCACAGGGGGGCTATATACTACTGGGGAAGAGCGCACAGGGGGGCTATATACTACTGTGGGAGAGCGCACAGGGGGGCTGTATACTACTGAGGGAGAGCACACAGGGCGGCTATATACTACTGGGGAGAGCGCACGGGGGGCTATATACTACTGGGGAAGAGCTTACTGGGGGGTTATATACTACAGGGGGAGAGCACACTGAGGGGCTATATACTACAGGGGACTATATACTACTGGGGGAGAGCGCACAGTGGGGCTATATACTACTGGGGGAGAGCGCACAGGGGGGCTATATACTACTGGGAAGAGTGCACAGGATGCTATATACTACAGGGGGAGAGCGCACTGGGGGGCTATATACTACAGGGGGGCTATATACCACTGGCGGAGAGCGCAAAGAGGGGCTATATACTACTGGGGAGAGAGCACAGGGGGGCTATTTACTTCTTGGGGAGAGCGCACAGGGGGGCTATAAACTACTGGTGGAGAGCGCACAGGGGGCTGCATACTACTGGGGGAGAGAGCACGGGGGGCTGTATACTACTGGGGGAGAGCACACAGGGGGGCTATATACTACAGGAGGCTGTATACTACTGTGGAGAGAACACAGGGGAGCTATATATTACTGGGGAAGGGCACACAGGGAGGCTATATACTACTGGGGGAGAGCACACAGGGGGTCTATATACTACTGGGGGAGAGCACACAGAGGATGTATACTACTGGGGGAGAGCACACAGGAGGGCTATATACTACTGGAGGGCTAAATACTACTGGGGAAGAGCGCACGGGGGGATATATACTACTCAGGGAGAGCGCACAGGGAGGTTATATACTACAGGGGGAGAGCGCACTGGGGGGCTATATACTACAGGTGGGCTAAATTCTACTGGGGGAGAGCACACAGGGGGGCTATATCCTACTGGGGAGAGCGCACAGGGGGGCTATATCCTTTTGGGGGGGAGAGCACAGGGGGGGGCTATATACTACTGGAGAGAGTGCACAGGGGGCTATATACTACAGGGGAAGAGCACACAGGGGGGTTATATACTACAGGAAGAGAGCGCACTGAGGGGCTATATAATACACGGGGGCTATATACCACTGGGGGAGAGCGCAAATTGAAGCTATATACTACTGGGGGAGAGCGCACAGGGGGGCTATATACTACTGGGGGAGAGCGCAAAGGGGGGATACATAATACTGGGGGAGAGCGCACAGGGGGACTATATACTACAGGGGGAGAGCGCACAGGGGGCTATAAACTACTGGGGCAGTCACCCCCATTGTACCTAATTTCAAAGGGCTGGTGATAGAGGAAAAATGCCAGTTTCCCGCTAATAAGCAAGTGTATGTAAATAGTTCAACAATGTTTGTGAAAAGTTAACAAAACACGTTTACTACTGATGTTCAGCTCAGACCTTCAACTGACAATAGACCCTGGTAAGTGGCCCTTCACTTTAAGTTGTTGAATACCCCTGTCCTAGAGTGTGAAGAAGTCGGGGGAACTAGCCATTTACCATATTTGACTAACTGCTATTGCATGTATATGTCTGGCTTAGATCTAAATCTGCAAATCTTAGTTACAAATCTGCCGTATTTCCATCATGTGTAAATTAACAATACAGTTGTCTATTATCCCACTTATGCTCCAATTTTTTGGCAAAAAGAACCTAAAATGAGGTCCAAATCCCATCCTCCTCAACCTTTACCCTTTACCCTTGTATGTATAAATATGTATAAATAAATTCTAGAGTTGAGCAAGTAGTAAAATATTTGAAAGCTCAAAATTAGATTTGAATAGACTGTGATGCTCGACTATTTGATCGAATATTGAATCCCATTAAGGTCAATGGGAAAAATGCTTGTTTCTTAGAAACCTAACTTCGACCACTTGGAGGTCACCAAGTCCATAATGACACCTTTAGAAAATGATGCAAACACCTCTGGAATGCAACTGGAAAGCAGGGAAGCAGTGTTACACCACTATCACAGTTAGCGGTATTAGCGGTCCCTGGCAGTAATACAACTCTAATACTGATATTTTTCATTTATAATAGCAAAACTGAAACAAAAAAAAAATCTGTTTTAGTTAAATACACTCTCTCTCTTTCTCTCTCTTTCTCTCTCTCTCTCTCTATATATATATATATATATATATCATTTTTATTTTTTATTTTTTTTACAGTATTTTTTTTTTGCACTTTTGCTCTCCTAAATGAAAAATATCAATATTAGATTAAAAATTAGTTGTTTTAATTAAACATAGACTATTACAGGGAGCAGTATTAATGTCGGGATACTGCTAATACCGCTAAATACCGCTCCCTGTAACAGTTTCTAAGTACTTAAAATAGCAATTTTTTGTTCTAATATTGATATTTTTGTTTACAATAGCAAAATTAGAACAAACTTTTGCTGTTTTAATTAAATAGTTAATTTATTTCCTGCTATAATGGAATAGACAGGAAGGGGATCCCATCTATTCCATTATAGTCCCCAACAGGCTATGAATTTGTTTAGATTCAAATTTTTAAACGGATACTGGATCGAAAATAAATCTTTTGAGTAGTGCAATATTCGAGCGAATAGCTACTCGATTACATTTACAAGTATTACATTTCTAATAATCTCTAATAAATTCAAACCTTACAAAATAAAACTACTAAAAGTTCATCCACCTACATGCAACTGAGGTTATGGAAATACCAGTATAGAAGTACCATGTCTTCTCCTCATACCAGTCCTGTGTATCCCTTTGCAAATGCTTCTTATCTACAGCTTCTCAGAGGAAACCCTGAAAAGGAAAAGGCTTAAATAGAATTTCATTGGACAGGTTTCAACTTTATGTCAGATATAGTATGTATGCAATGAAGTTTTATTTGATATTATTTTAATATATTCAATATTACAACATAAAACAGCCTTTGGAGCAGAGAAATCTACCAAAATAACACTGAACGCCAAACTTGTTTTGACACATTTTATGCATTTTATGCTGTTAAAGTGAATCATGCCGTGCATAGATACATAGAAGAAGAAGATCTTATATAGGCATTGAGTGTAATATCTGTCAAACAGCAGGGGGAGGAGGGATGTATCACAGAGTATAAAGTACATAGGGACTTAAAAAAGAATAAGATGTTGTCATATGAAGAACAGTCAACCACACAGGAACTAAGGGGCTGTTTTACTAATGTATTCCGGACATCAAAATCAGGATTTTGTCAATTTTCTCTGTCAGTTTAGTGTGCAACACAATTTTTCCCAAAAAGTGTAAAAATCTTTTTTTTTTTTCAAAAAACAGCCAAGTGGCTGCGTTGTGGGTGTTTCCTTTAAAACCTGCCACAATCAACAGATTTAGGCTATGTTCACACAACGTAAGTTGTGTATTAATCACGGCCGTTGTTGCCGACGTGCAACAACAGCCATGATTAATACACAGCTTACGTGCATTGCATTCTGGGCGAATCCCGGACTAGATACACTCTGGCAGGGATCCCTAGTGGCCGTACAAAAAAACCTGACATGTCTATTTTGTGTGGCTGCTGTTCATTGAATAGTGCCCGCACATCCCTGACAGGTCGCACAATGGAGTGCGCAGCTCTGGCCACACTCTCCATTGTGTTCAATGGTGAATTGGGATGCGGGCGCACATAGATGCGCCCGCATCCCAATTCAGCACAAATGAGGATCATCTGGCCGGTACTGCCAGGTCACAGAACTGCCGGTGTTTCACGATGTGTGAACATGGCCTTCTTAAGCAAACCATAATTTTTTTTACAGGCTTTCTATACTAAAAACCAGCCACTTCTAGTGGGGCAGGATGGTTCGGTTTTAGTTTTGTCCTGTAAAAAACCTTCCTGACACTACCTACAGTATAACGGCTTAAAATTGACACATTGGGAACAAATGAGGCACAATATCTGAGATTTTTAATTACACATTCCCCTCTGATGCTTAGATTTTTCTCTTAGAGGAGTTGTCTTCTATACACAGCTACTTTAATTGTCTATACTTCTTCCCCAAACTTATCTGTTACGCTCCGCCACAATTGTTGATTCCCAGGCCGTCCGATGTCCTCCACTGTCATCATTTTCACAACATCAGCTAACATGATGTTCCCGGACAACAACTCTAAAATGAGATGTTCTTCATATCAACCAAATAAAATGCACAGGAAACTTGAGAAAGTTTACAATGAAGAGTAGACTGTTATGATGCCTACTGATCGCCAGAATTGGAAACCTAGTCCCTTATCTGATGAGGTGTTCTATGTAGTAATGATCAAATAGGGACAGTGTCATACTACTGTAGGACAAGCAAACATGTGTTTTTAAGGCTATGTTTGCATCAGAGGCTCCATTTTTCTACTTATCTCCACCAATGTTGCAGAAGAATTTTTTTTTAAAAATGCAGCCGACTGACCCACTGGACAACAGACACCAACGGAACCCAATAAACTAAATTGACTTTAAACCCTCAATTTTTGATTGGTCGGGGTCTGACTGTTTCTCTCTCAATTTTGCATCCAGACCCATAGACTTACATTATGTAGCTGTCCAGGTCATTGTGGTCTACAGGTCCATGTCCCTTAAGCTCCACTTCCTCCATTCTCATCTTTCCTTTTTCCCAGAGAATGGAGATGTCAGTGATAAATGTGGTGAGTAATTTCTCCAGAGCATTTCTAGAATTGAAAACCGATACAAGGGAAAGTATGAGAGCCCTGCCATGCTTGCGGACTTCTGCTGGAATCATCTGTAGGATTTATGAAATCACGGTATATTTAGTGATTAGATGTAACTTGACGTTAATAAACATGTTTAGTTGGCTTGTAAGTAGGCATCAGATAATACCATGTTAAAGTTCTTCATAAAATTACAAAAAAGTGATGTTCTAGAGCAAAACTGAAGACAGATTTGGAATCAGCATGTTTGTTCCCATAGGTGGCCCAAATAATAAAAATGAGGTTATGTTTTCTGGGCTTATGAGAGGCATCCAATCATTGAAAAGTCAGTTTTGCTTAGAAGAAATGGGGATAGAAAGCAGTCTAGTTGGATACAACAACAAACGTTTTGAGCATGCTGCTGAGAACTCTAAAGACCAACCAGAAGACAAGACATTTCTAGGAGAGCAATATCAATGCTAAAAAGTCAAAGCTTGGCTTAGGTGACAACTCTTGTCCTTTTAGGCTGGGGATACGTGGCAATTTTGCCCATGGCAGGGGTCGCACAACCAAAAATTGTCATGCTGCAGTCTATGGACTGGATTCACACCGAAGATAATAGGGTTGCACCTTGACCAACAAGTTGTAGTAACCACAACCTGACAATCACAAGAAAATCTTGGATCAGGCTGTGGTCACGTGAAATTGTTGGTCATGGTGTGTCCCTATTTGCTATCTTCAGAGTGGCAGTTTTTGGTTGTGCATGTGGACATTTACTAAGGATTATAATGTATGCCACTATTCTAATGTAAGTTGGTGTTTATTTTGTTCCAATATATTGTGTGTAATTCATGGGAAAGTTGCACTCTCATAGTAAATGCGTCTAAGTAAAAAGTCGCAAAAAAAGGTCACAAACATATTCACCTTGTACTGACCAGACAAAGGCCTGAACCAATTTTTGCGACTTTTAAAAAATTTGCAAGTGATAAATTGGGTGCAAATCCCAGATTATGCAAATTTTGGGGTGAATACTCAAAACAGGCAGATTTAAAACAAAAGTTGCATCTAAAAAATACTCAACTGGGTAAAAAAATCCAATTATTCACCTAAAAATAGACGCAAGGCCCTTGATAAGTTTACCCCCTTATTTTTCTAACACAACCATGGAATCTTAATAAAGTTTCTCAAAGAACACCTTCACAACAATTAAAGATGTGACGGAAAAGGAAGATAAGAATCTATTCACATTGTATCGAAATCCTGCTGAGGTTAGACTAATTCTGGGAACTGTAATACCTAGGAGCATTATTTTATTGCACTAATTGTAAATAGCAGGTACATTTAGCTTCTCAGACACAGATACATGAGACATGTTAATGACATGTTAAATTTGCCAGTGGCTATACACAGTGGTTTTCTCTTAGTGACATATATACTTCTTGTTGTTGGGGGGGGGGGGGGAGGAGTTTTTTTTCCCCCCTAAAAGATCTTTTACCAGCAGGCTAATGCTCTCAATCGTATCACATTCTATTTTGCTTTCATTGGGAGAAGTTTTAAGTACAAAGTGGAAAAAATTTACACATTGATAGAATTGAATTCCAACCAACCAGTCTCTTATATGTGGAAACTCATGTTTAAAATAAATATTTACATAAAAAAATCAAATTTGTTGATAGTTAAAAAGGATTCAGCCTACAGTATAAGGTGTATAGGGGCCTCCAAACTCTCCACCGACAGATAGTGGAGATAAGGGTCAGACGTCATGGATTGTCAACAATCGACTCTATTGTTCTCAGAAGGATAAATCGGCTGAATGAATGTTTATCTGACAGTTACTACAAATGCAGGAGTACCTAAGAGAGAGTAAACCCAGACTGCAGCCCCAGAATGACCAGTTGGCATCCAGATACAACATTGATGACACATGAGACACCTAATCAGGTGAAAAGCATGGAGCAGGACAGACAAGGAGTGTGAACCCCAAAAACACAAATGATGTTGCAGGACCAGGAACATCGACAACAAGACAGAAACCAGAACATTGACGCTGGAGCAGGACTAAGACATGGACAAAGGACTGTAGAACAAAAAGTACCAGATGAAAAACACAAACAAAGGAGTAGAGGAGTGAAGAACATCCGGTACTAGATGTAGTATCCAGAAGAAGCTAGTCTTATTAAGCGGAAAATCGTTATAGCGTGTAATTGCAGGCAACTATCGAAATATTGTTGGTGTGTCGTTGATCTTTGATTTAGATGTGACCCAAATATCATCGTTAATCGTTTGCTAATTGTTCGCTGTAATTCCACATGTGTTCACTGTAGTTCCGCATTCGTTCACTTAATACTTTAGTGTAATTACTCCATCTGATCGCAGCAAAAGAAGGAACGATCATAGTAACGATCGAAACTAACGACTATCATTCTGTATAATAGGGTGAATGATTTCAGGTTAGCGATAAACAATCTCGTTTGATATCGTTAGTCGTTAATCGTTAAAAATTGCTTTGTCTAATAGGACCCTCAATGCAGACTGGATCAGGACCACCAGACAACAGTTGCATGAATATAAAAGTAGTTAGGGGCTATGCCAAAGCTTACACTGAATACAATGGAGACTTTAGAGAAGAACTCAGAAAAAAGTTTTTGGCTTCCCCCCCCCCCCCGCTTTTTTTACAGGGAAATTGTCATGGTTTTCGTATGACCATGCGCTCACTGTCTATGTGAATATACCCTGAGGTATAGCAGAAATCTGCTGTCACATTTTCCTGCAGCACCTAAACAGGGGAGATTGAGTGTTACAAACTATTTACTGAAATATACTTATTTTCTGGGTCCTCCAGAGAGAGAAGGGGTCATTTTTTCTAGCCCTGCTAGAAAGCTAAGCGATAAGGGTCACCCCTCTAAAATAATTCAGAACAGGGTTATTGAAATGGCATTGTCTAACCAGGGAACTCCTTCAATCAACACGTTGTATGATAAATTGTGTTTGGTGTAATAAAGCTTCATGTTCTGCTGTTCCATTTCTACTGACTTTATTTCTGAACCTTCACATTTCCGAGGGCTCCGTTTTGGATCATGGCAACAGACCTGGCCAAGTGTTGATGTATTTGTACGATCCTTTTGTTTCATTTAATTAGGCATAGCCAGGCGTATGTGGCGATTGCATTAATTGGTATGATTAACTTGTGGTAACAGCCAACATGATTCAAGTCTACAAAGAAAGCTTAGTTGTTCTAGAATGGAGAGTGGTTAAGAAAAGGCTGCCTATCCGAGAGTATCTGTGAATTTTTCCCTGGGAATCCACTTCAGCCGACTCATGTGACCGCATGTGACCCGGCAATTCAGAATAAACTGTTGTAACGAGACATTTTGTCGGATATCTGATTAACTTGAAACTGATTACTATTTATGTTTGGCAAAACAACTTATAAATAATGGCCAAGGTCCAGAAATCGGCTTTGTTATATCTCAAGCAGTTATTGGAAACAAGTGGGTTGAATGCAATGAAGTGACACAGTACCGAGTGTGCCACATTTTTGGGGGGTGATCCTTTAATTTAGTAATAATTATGTACCCTGTAGGTAATCGTTGAGTTAAACAGAAAGATATGAAAAATTTGATTTGGTTAGGGGAAAAAAAATAACACATAGCTCATATTATAACCACTAAAGAGAATGGGTCACCAGAACACAATGCTATTTTAATCCGATTGTTTGTAGTGATTTTTCATGTTATTTTTCATGAAACAAAATCTTAAGATTAAAGTTTTAAAATTGACCATTAGAAAATATTTCTTTTTCTTGCAGTTCACTTGTCAGCTTTGCTAATCAGGAAGTAGGTCGTCTCTCTATATCTTTATACATTTAGGGTTGAAGGAGAAGTCCGTAAAAAAAATTCAAACGGCAGGGAGGAACATAAAGAACAATTACTACATAACCCCCATGCCTTTGCAGAGCTAGATTGCCTGTCCGGCACCTTGGCCAGGCTCTAGGATGTCCTTGACTGCCGACGTCACGCCCCAGGTGATGGACTGCCTGCTCAGCCAGTCAGTAATTGGCTGAGCAGGCAATAAGCCGGGTAAGGTATTTTCCTCCAAGTCGTGAAATCATCGAAAATCGGTGTAAAATGCTTTCCAGTGAGGGTCTCAGAGCTTGTCACACAGCTTTTTGCGGGCACATAGAAAGGTAAGTAATGATTGTTTATTATGTTTCCCCCCTGCCCCTGTCAGCTGACAATTTTTTTAAATCCCCAGACTTCTCCTTTCAACAGGGCAATGTAATAGCACTTTATGCTATACACAAAGCTAAGGGGCCTATTACGCACACAGATTTTTGCAGCCAAAGCCAGGGATGGACTATTAGCGGAAAACAGGTCATAAAGGAAAGACTGAGATTTCTCCTCTTTTCAAATCCAGTCCTGGGTTTGGCTGCAAAAATCTGTCAGATATCTGTTGGTGCAATAGGGCCCTGAGGTTCTGTATGCATCCTCCCCTGCCCCTTGCAATCACCACTGAGGCCAGTGACTGGCTGTAGTGGTACCCTTAGATGTATGGCACATCACACCTGGCAACTAAACTAAGACCAGCAGTGACCACCAGAACATGAGTATCAAGGCAGTGGAAAAGGCACACAATCTATTAACTCCTTAACGACCCATGCCGTACCGGTACATCATAAAATCCTGTTACTTAACCCCTTAACGACCGCGGGCGTAAGTGTACGCCCCCAAAACCCGTGCCTTAACGCAAACGGGCGTACATTTACGCCCGCGGTTTCCCCGATCGCTGCGTGTACACACGCAGCGATCGGGGAAGATGGCCTGCTATAATGTATAGCAGGCCATCCCTGCTTGTCGGCACGGGGGGTGATTAACCCCTCCCGTGCTGACGATCGCCGCTATTGGCTGATCAATTCAGATCAGCATATGGCGGCGATCTGCAGCTTTCCGGGTCATCGGTGACCCGATGGCCCGGAAAGCAATGGCGGTCGGTGCTGTCCGAGGACGACACCGACCGCCATTACTGTTAAAAGTAACAGTGGCCACGGTCCCACGTCCCGATCGCCGGGACCGGCCGGCCGATCACGGCGATATAAGTACCCCATGAAAGGGTTAAATACCTGCTGTAGACACCTCAGCTAGGTAGCTGAGGTGTCCAGAGCAGGTATTGACCCATACTCACCGGATCCAGCGTCCCGATCGCGTCTTCCGGGTTCCGAACGCGTCTTCCGGCTTCCGAACGCGTCTTCGTCGGCGTCTTCGTCTTTTTCCGGCGGTCCCCATCGGTAATCATCGGCTCCAGCGTCGTCAAACTTCGGCTTTTTCTGGAATTGGCGTTCTACTGCCCCCTAGCGGCTGATAAGTGTATATAATACACATATCAGTAGCTATAGGGTTGAAGAAAGATTTTTTATTTTTTTTTCACAATTTTTTTTTTCTATTTTCCGCACCCTATTGCCGCTGAGTGCTGATCAGCATCGCACGTAAGTGCGCCGCTGATCAGCAACTCCTCCTTTTTGGCGTAGAGTGTTTTTTTCCTATATCCTACAGCCACGGTCTACTTATAAGTGCGGCATTTATCAGCAACTCCTTTCTTGGCGTAGTTTTTTTTTTTATACTTAATGTTAAAAAAAAACATGTAAAAAACACCATTACACTACACGGAATAAAGTTTTACACTACACCACTACATACCCCATATACCAATCCCCGTATAAAGATGGCCCCCAGGGTGTTTTCGGTGTCGGACGCATACGCTATTATTGCCTCCGACACCGAAACAGCCAGTGAGGATGAATGGGGGGTCCTTCGTTCCTCCATTCATCCTCATCATCCAATGACGTATCTGGGGGTAGCGTAGCGTACGCTGCCCCCCAGACACATCTTTTCCGCCAGTACCGTCCCAATAAGAGATGACGGTATGGCGTGAAATTCTACAAACTCTGTGAGAGTACCTCAGGGTACACTTACAGATTTAGGGTACGTGCACACTGCGGAATGGAGAAGGATAGCCCTTTGTGCATTCCGCAGCTGGCACCCACCGGCAGACTAATGCGGGCGCGCGTCTCCACCCGTGTCATAGACTCCATGTTATGCTTGGGCGGATTCCATCGTCCGTCCAAAGAATGAACACATTTGACGGAGAGCGGAATCCGCCCGTGCATAGAATGGAGTCTATGACACGGACGGAGACGCGCGCCCGCATCAGTCTGCCGGTGGGTGCCAGCTGCGGAATGCACAAAGGGTTATCCTTCGCCATTCCGCAGTGTGCACGTGCACTTAGAGTGTATGAAGGAAGGGACACTCAAATCCAGCCCCCAGATGCCCCCTCCCCGCCCATCCTCGGAGTTAGTGGGGAGATCGTTCGGGAACTGATCTTCCCACTACTGGATAAAGGTTACCACCTGTACGGGGATAACTTTTATACCAGCACCCCCTCTTCCGGTCCCTCGCTGCCCTGTAGCTTGCGGCACGATCCGAACATATCAGAAGTAGTAATAGCGCCCTAATATTTAGCAGCCATGGAGCGGACCCAGTGCTTCTGGATATGAAGGACCCCGTATCGCACCAGGACAACATTTTCCAGGTGACGTCCCCCACACTGTAAAACAGGAGACCCCAGAAGAAGTGCAGAGTGTGGCGTAACAGGAGATAAGGAAGGACACCATTTTCCAGTGTGACGCCTGTCCTGATCACCCCGGCCTCTGAGTACTGGATCGCTTCAAGGCGCACCACACGTCATCGGAGTTCTACATTATCTAAATTCTGTCCCTTATTCCTATTTCAGGGGTCACGTTGATCCAGGGATTATTCTGATCGCCATTATGGAGTCGGGAAGGAATTTTTTCCCTGTGATGAGGCTACTGTCGTCTGCCTTACGAGGGTTTTTTGCCTTCCTCTGGATCAACACAGATTGAATTTGATGGACATCTGTCATTTTCAACCTTATAAACTAATAATTGGCCTAATACCCCCAAATAAATTAGAATTGTCCCTTTTTCCCCAGCTAAATAGGTATGGCCGCCATTCCCATTAGAGGATGCCATGATGCAATTACAAAGCCTCTGTGCGGCCAGGACAGTAGAAACCCCCAACAAGTGACCCCATTCTGGAAACTACACCCCATAAGGAATCTAACAAGGGGGGCAGCGGGGATATGGCCCCCTGGTGACGGCCACATTTGGGACGTGAAAATTAAAAAAATTGTATTTTTTATTTTCACGGCACATGTTCTACATATGTGCCTGTTACCAGTGGGGTCCATATGCTCACTGCACCCCTTGTTAGATTCCTTATGGGGTGTAGTTTCCAGAATGGGGTCACTTGTGGGGGGTTTCTACTGTCCTGGCAGCACAGGAGCTTTGTAATTGCGACATGGCCTCCATCCTCCATTCCAGCCTCTAAATGGCGCTCTGTCCCTTTGGTGGCTTTCCCTGTGCCCATATGGCACATTATGTCCACATGTGGGGTATTTTCGTACTCAGGGGAAATTACCCTACATGCTTTGCGTTTATTTTCTTTTTTAACCCCTTGTGGAAATGGAAAAAAATCAAGGCTAGACCAACATTTGGTGTAATTTGTTTTAAATTTTTACTCTAAATCATTAATCTTGTCTTGATTTTTTCATTTTCACAAGGGGCTAAAAAATAAAAAAAAAACAAAATTTGTAGAGCAATTTCCCCTGAGTACGAAAATACCCCACATGTGGACATAAAGCGCCATGCGGGTGCAGGGTAAGCCTCCAAAGGGAAGGAGCGCCATTTGGTTTTTTGAGGCTGGATTTGGCTGGAATGAATTTCGAGGGGCCATGTTGCATTTAAAAGGCCCCTGTGTTGCCAAGACAGTTGAAACCCCCCACAAGTGACCCCATTATGGAAACTACACCCCTCAAGGAATGTAACAAGGGGTGTAGTGAGCATATGGACCCCACTGGTGACGGGCACAAATATGGAACAATGTGGCGTGAAAATGAAATATTACATTTTTTACACTATAATGTTGGTCTAGCCTTGAATTTATCATTTTCACAAGGGGTTAAAAGAGAAAAAAAACACACAAAATGTTTAGAGCAATTTCCCCCAAGTCCGTAAATACCCCACATGTGGACATAAAGCTCCATGTGGGTGCAGGGCAAGCCTCTCAAGGGAAGGAGCGCCATTTGGATTTTGGAGGTTGGATTTAGCTAGAATGGATGATGAACGCCATGTCGCATTTACAGAGCCCTTGTGCTGCCAGGACAGTGGAAACCCCCCACAAGTGACCCCATTCTGGAAACTACACACCTTAAGGAATCTAACAAGGGGGGCAATGAGGATATGGACCCCTTGATGACGGGCACATTTGTGCCGTGAAAGTGAAAAAATGAAATTTTTCACTTTCACGTCACATTGTTCCACATTTGTGCCCGTCACCAGTGGGGTCCATATGCTCACTGCACCCCTTGTTAGATTCCTTGAGGGGTGTAGTTTCCAGAATGGGGTCACTTGTGGGGGGTTTCCAGTGTTTTGGCAGCACGAGGGCTCTGTAAATGCGACGTGGCCCTTGAAATCCATTCCAGTGAAATCCAGCTTCCAAAAGCCAATTGGCGCTCCTTCCCTTTGGAGACTCGTCCTGCGCCCGCTTGGCACTTTATGTCCACATGTGGGGTATTTCCGTACTCGGGAGAAACTGCGCTACATGTTTTGTGTTTTTTTTTTTCCTTTTATCCCTTTGTGAAAATGAAAAATTGAAGTCTAGAACAACGTTTTAGTGTAAAAAATACTTTTGTCTTTTTTCACGCCATATTGTTGGGAAAATCTGTGAAGCACCTGTGGGGTCCAGATGCTCACCGCACCCCTAGTTACATTCCTTGAGGGGTGTAGTTTTCTGAATGGTGTCCCTTTAGTGGTGTTTTTTAGGTTTTGGCACCCAAGAGCCTCTGCCAAGCTGAATTGATACAGTCAGAAATGACCAAATATAACGGAGCCATTGAAATGCACTAGGCGCTCCCTTATATCTGAGGCTTGTGGTTGCGTCAAATAGCGCAATAGGGTCACATATGGGGTATTTCTATAAACTGCAGAAACGTGGCAATAATTATTGGGGTGCATTTCTCTGGTAATAAGTTTATAATTATGAAAAATATTGGATTACAATAAAATCTCTGCACAGAAAATTAAAATTTTCAAATTTCTTACACACTTAGCTTTTATTTCTGTGACTCCCCTAAAGGGTTAAAAAACTTTCTGGATCTGCTTTTGCAGAGTTTGGGGGGTGCAGTTTCTGAAATTGGGTGCTTTGTGGGGCTTTCTAACATACAGGCCCCTCAAATACACTTTTAACCTGAACAGGTCCCTAAAAATATCTGATTTTGAAATTTTACTGAAAATTTGGAAATTTGCTGCTAATGTTTTACGCTTACTATTGTCTAAAAAAAATGAAATATAGTTTAATAAATGCTGCCAACATAAAGTAGACATGTTGCTAATGCTATTTAATATATAATTTATGTGGCATAACCATTTTCTGTATAAGCAGAAAAGGTTTAAAGTTGGAAAAATGCATTTTTTTAAAATTTTTCACGTTATTTTGGTTTTTTTCATAAAGATTCGTTATAAGTATCGACTCCAATTTACAAGAAATGTGAAGTACAATATGTCACGAGAAAAAAAATCTCAGAATCAGCCGGATAGGTAAAAGCATCCCGAAGTTATTAATGAATAAAGTGACACAGGTCATATTCATAAAATTTGCTCCGGTCCTTAAGGCCATTTTAGGCCCGGTCCTTAAGGGGTTAAGGACCCATGACATACAGGTACGCAGGTCCTTTAAGGGAGTGCCACGGGGCGCCAGGCAGCGATCGGGTGAAGATGGCTGGTATCCCGAAATTAAGCGGTGATTGGTGCTATCCGAGACAGCACCAATCACCACTGTGTCTGGGCGCGAGGGGCCCGATGCGCCTGATCGCCCGTGATTGGCCGGTAGTCACTGGCCGGCCAATCATGGGCGAATCTGGCAATCTAAAATACTGCTCCTTCTCTGCTCGCCGAGAAGGAGCAGTATTTGAGATTGCCAGGAGTGTGTCCGTGATCCCGCTGCCGCCTCCTCCTCCTCCCGTGCTTCTTCCTTTTCCCCCTGTGCTTCCTCCTCCCCCCATTCCTCTATAGTGACAGGGAGATCAGCTAGCAGTTCCCTGCTGCTAGCTGTCTCCATGTTTCTCCCTCCTCTTCTGCCTTCTGCTGCCCTTCCTCCCTCCCTCTTCTGCCACCATCTCCTCTTGCCACACTCTCCTCCTGCCACCCTCTTTACTACCACCCTCTCCCCTGCCATTGTCTGTCCTGCCACACTCTCCAATCCTCTCCCCTCTCCTGCCACCCTCTCCTCTCTTGCTACCATCTCCTGCCACCTTTTCCCCTCTCCTGCCACCCTCTCCCCCCTCGTGCCACTCTCTCTTGCCAACCTCTCCTCTCTCTTGCCACCCTCTCCACTCCCCCCTATCCCCTGCCACCCTCTCCCCTCTGCTCTTCTCCCCTGCCACCCTCTCACCTACCCACCACCCTCTCCCCTCTCCTTCCACCCTCTTGTCTCTCCTGACACCCTCTTCTCTCTCCTGCCGCCCTCTACCCTACCCTGCCAACCTCTCCTTCCACCCTCTTGTCTCTCCTGTCACCCTCTCTTCTCTCCTGCCACCCTCTCCTTTCTCCTGACACCCCTTCCCCTCCCTGCTACCCTCTCCTGCCATCCTCTCCTGACACCCTCTCTTCTCTCCTGCCACCCTCTCCCCTCTCCCCTCTCCTGCCACCCTCTTCCCTCTCCCGCCACCCTCTGCTATCTTGCTACCATCTCCTGCCACCCTCTCCCCTCCCCTGCCACCCTCTCCCCTTCCCACCTCCCTCTCCCCTCTCTTTCCACCCTCTCCCCTCCCCTGCCACCCTCTCCTGCAACCCTCTCCCCTCTCCTGCCACCCTCTCACCTTCCCTGCCACCCTCTCCTCTCTCTTGCCACCCTCTCCTTTCCTCTCCCCTGCCACCCTCTTCCCACTCCTGCCAACCCCTCCTCTCTCCTGCCACCATCTCCTCTCTCCTGCCACCCTCTCTTGCCACCCTCTCCTCTCTTTCCACCCTCTCCTGTCACCCTCTCCCGTCCTCTCCCCTGCCACCCTCTCCCCTCTCCTGCCATCCTCTCCTTTCTACTGCCACCCTCTTCTACCATCTACTCCTCCCTCCTGCCACCCTCTCCCCTCCTCTGCCACCCTCTCCCACCACTCTCCCCCCAGTGTGCCCCCCAAGTAAAAAAAGTCAAAAACACCATACACAAACAAAACGTAAAAACGGTACATAATACACACACACTAACACTTACACATGTAAAATCATACCACTTACAAACCCCCTCTAAAGAAAAAAACTAAAAAAAATGGCACACAGGTTGTTCTCGGCTGAGGAGGCATATGCCTGGATTGCTTTTGATACTGAGACAACTGGTGAGGGAGTATAGGAAGATCCCTTGTTTCTTCTTCCTTCCTCTTCTTTCTCATCGTCATCATCATTTAGTGATGATGAGCCCCCAAGGTGCCACCCCAGGACTAGGCCCCAGGAAGCCCCAGAAGCCCCCTCAAGTGACCCCACCTGGACCCCAGTCCCTGACGGGTACGAGCCACAGATTCCTGAGTTCGTTGGGGTCACTTTTGGGGGGTTTACAATGTTTTGGCAGCACGGGGGCTCTGCGAACCCGACATGGCCTTCGTCCTCCTTTTTTGCCAAATCCAGCTTCCAAAATCCAAATTGCCCTCCTTCCCTTTGGAGGCTTTCTGTGCGCCGGCTTTGCACTTCGCGTCCACATGTGGGATCCACCTGTAATCTGGGAAACTGCTCAGCATGATTAGCGGTTTATTTTTTCTTTTAACCCCTTGTGAACATGAAAAATTTAAAGTTACACCAACATTTTAGTGTAAAAAAAAATATTTTTCATTTTCAAGGCACATTGTTCCACATTTGTGTCTGTCACCAGTGGGGTCCATATGCTTACTATACCCCTTGTTTGATTCCTTGAGGAGTGTAGTTTTCATAATGGGGTCACTTGGGGGGTTTCCACTGTTTTGTCAGCACAGGTGTTTTGTAAAACCAGCATGGCCTCCATCCTCCTTTCTGGCCAAATTCAGCTTCCAAAAGCCAAATGGCGCTCCTTACTTTTGAAGGCGTGTCCTGCGCCCGCATGGTAGATTATGTCCCCATGTGGGGTATTTTTGAACTCGGGGGAAATTGCTCTACAAGTTTCATGGTTTCTTTTTTCCCTTTAACCCCTTGTAAACCTGACAAATTAAGGCTAGACCAAGTTTTAGTGTAAAAAAAAATGTGTTTTGCATTTTCACGGCACATTGTGCCTGTCACCAGTGGGGTCCATATGCCCACTATATCCCTTGTTACATTCCTTGAGGGGTGTAGTTTCCATAATAGGGTCACTTGTGGGGCAGTTACAATGTTTTGGCAGCACAGGGGCTCTGCAAACCCGACATGGCCTTCGTCCTCCATTCTGACCAAATCCAGCTTCCAAAATCCAAATTGCCCTCCTTCCCTTTGGAGGCTTTCCGTGCGCCGACTTTGCACTTTGTGTCCACATGTGGGGTACTCCTGTAACCCGGGGAAATTTCTCTACATGATTAGTGTTTATTTTGTCTTTTAACTTTTAACTGAAAAATTCAAAGTTACACCAACATTTTAGTGTAAAAAAATACATTTTTCATTTTCACGGCACATTGTTGTCTGTCACCAGTGGGGTTCATATGCTCACTATACCCCTTGTTACATTCTTTGAGGGGTATAGTTTCCCAAATGGTGTCCCTTTATTTGTTTGGTTTTGGCACCCCAGAGCCTCTGCCAACCAGAAGTGGTACTTTGAAATTTGGCCAATAGTAATGGAGGCTTCAAAATTCAATAGGTGCTTCTTTATATCTGAGGCTTGTGGTTGAGTCAAATAGCGCAATAGGGCCACATATCATATTTTTTTTTATAAACTGCAGAAATGGGGCAATATAAATTGTGGTGCATTTCTCTGGAAATAGGTTTTCTATTATGAGAGATATTGGATCACAACATAATTTCTGCCAAGAAATTTTTAATTTACTCACGCTCTTAGCTTTTATTTTTGTGACTCATTAAAAGGGTTAAAAAACTTTCTGTAATTGATTTGTAACAGTTTGGGGGGTGCAGTTTCTGAAATGTGGTGCTTTTGGGGGCTTTATAAGATACACTCCACTCAAATTCACTTCAAATGTGAACTGGTCCCTTGAAAATTCTGATTTTGAAATTCTTGTGAAAATTTGGAAAAATGCTGCTAAACTTTGAAGCTTTATATTGTCTTTAAAAATGTAATGCAACTTTTAATAAATTTAATAAATGCTGCCAACATAAAGTAGACATATTGCTAATGCTATTTAATTTTATGCCAGTAACTAAAACACATTTCAAAGTTATATAACTTTGCAAGATGCTTCAATCACCTATTTGTCCCGATCCATATTTCCCCCCCTCCCCTCAACCTCCCCACCAGGAAGTGAAGTAAACTCATTCTTACCTAATGACTGTTGACCCCAGGCTGTTCTGTGGCAGCCATTTTGTGACAATGACATCATCAAGAGGGAAACTGGTCTAAGCCCTGTTAGGCCACCCTCCCTTTGTCAGATGACTCAGGTTACTCAGCTCTGATTGGCTGAGCAAGATGTAAGCCATCCAACAGTTCTACAGAGTCAGTTACACATCACAGGAGACAAAATGCATCATGGGAAAGCCCAAACCAGGAAGTGAAGAAAAAATGAAGACACCAACTGGAACTTCAGTTCAGGGTTTTGTTTTGTTTTTATCAGCGCCGGAGTTGTTCTTTAAGAAAAAAAGTCATGAGAACATAGCCAACGTCTGTCCGGTATGAAAAGTAAGCAACAGCAGCAAAGCATGGTGGTGTGCACACTTTGGTCTAAACCTTTGAAGCCATTGAGAAATTAGGTAGATAGGCAATTTTTTTTCAAGGTGGGCCATTTGGAACAAAGTTACTACTTTGAGTGGCACAATTTAGGTCCATGTATGTATGTACAATTTAGAACCAGTTGCAGACTTCTCTGAGGTATTTGCCTGCTAGGAACCACTGGCAAGAGATCAGGCATGGGAGTAGCGTTTTGTTTTATTGTTTCATTCCAACCCAGCCCTGTCACTTCCCAACCCTGCCAAAAAAAAGAAAGAAATCCCTTTAATTCTTTTAGCTAGTCACTTCCTGAGGGGGGAATTTATCATTGCTTTACTTTATGGTTTGATAATTAAAAGAAAAGTCGGTAATTTTTGCACCATTGTTCCATTTGCAACTTTTGGGCCATTTTTTACAATTTATACCTCCTCATGCCCGTAGTCAGTTAAGCGTGATTAATACGTCCGGTTTAGAGTTCACAACTTTTGTTCAAAAGTTGCTAATACTGACACAATAACAGTCCAGACCACATTTAAATGGCTATGTTTGTTAGCTCATTGTTACACTAACATTCATTATCTTCATTAGCTTATGAAGGCCTGTGTGCCATTTTGATAAATTTGGCATACAAAAAACCTGCTCGTTTTGGTACTCGTTCGAGTATTAGGGTACTCGATGATACTCGTTACTCGGACGAGCATCTCGCAATACTCGAGAAAATCTCATCATCTGTTTCCTATAAGTTTGGGCGCTATTTCTCAGCCAATAAACATGCAGGAGACTCTTTGGTACATCCTGCAATGACGTGGGACCCATACATGTCGATAGCAGCGATAGGTTGGCCAAATCAGATGACCCTGCCATATAAAAAGGGCAGCCGGCAGGGCTCGGCTCACATGAATGCTGGAAGAGATTAGGGACAGAGCTGCTGCTGGTCAGGGAGAGCGTTAGGGAGGGAATTAGCGTTCCAGTAGGCAGCGAATACTAGAGAAACAACCAAACAGCCTTTGTAAGGGCTTCAAATCGTTTTTAAATTGTATTACTACAGACTGCTGGCTGGGACTTGCAGTGCAGCTTCCACAATTTCAGCAGCACACTGTGGTGATCAGCTGTTGGAAGAAAGGGGACATTAGGGGCTGCATACAGACCCCTAAGAAGTGCTCAGTACTCTTTTAATATTTTGCGGCTGGTGGTGCTGCTGACGTAGATTGTATTGCTGTGATTTGTAGTACACCTGCATAGAACTTCACTGCTCATATAGGTGCAGCCACCAACAGATTGTATACCACTGCCCCCCAAAAACTAGTGGGACCACTAGTATATTTTCTGATTTCTGTATTTCTTACTTAAGGCATATCTAAGTTCACTACTGCTTGCACAGTGTAAAGGTGGTGTCACAGAGTGTTTAGGTGCAGCCACCAACAGATTGTATATCACTGCCCCCCAAAAACTAGTGGGACCACTAGTATATTTCCAGATTTCTGTCTTCCTTACTAAAGCCATATCTAAGTTCACTACTGCTTGCACAGCGTAAAGGGGGTGTCACAGAGTGTATAGATGCAGCCACCAACAGATTGTATATTACAGCCCCCCAAAAACTAGTGGGACCACTAGTATATTTTCTTATTTCTTTATTTCTTACTGAGGGCATATCCAAGCTCACTGCTAATTGCCCTGTGTAAGTGCTGCTATACACCATATAGCAGCACTTACACACAGACTCTATACAACTACCTCCAAAAGTAGTCTGAGTAATATATTTTCTTGGCTTGCTGTGATCTGTAGTTCAGCTATCTCAGTCTTGACTGTGCACTGTCCATAAAATGGTGAAGCCCAGGGGTAAGGGTTGAGGATGAGGACGTGGGGTTTCAAGCGATGCAGTGGGCAGAGGCCGTGATTCTGGGCAGGGTGATACAGCAGCACCTGTTGGGGAGGGAGCGCCCACTATTGAAACTGCAGCAGCATGAACAAGTGCTGACATGGATATCGAATAATGTGTACAGTAACTTATCCACCACCTAGTCTTTCACGCGGTCCACCCACGCTAGCCAATGGAGTGGAACTCTTGCTCCAGAAGCTCAGCATCCTTCCCCACAGCCTGGCCCCTCCAGGGAAAGGAGGGATTCAGAATTGGAGGAAGGGCTGGTGGATGAGGACGAGGTGACTGATCCTAGCTGGGTGGATATGCCTAGTGACAGTGCTTCTGAGGGGGAGTCAAGTTCAGCCACAGGAAAGGTTGGAAGAGGAAGATGGGTGGGCAGTTACATCAAAGCTCACTGCTAATTGCAGGGCCAGAGCGAGTAGATCAGCTACTGTTTAACGGGGTCTAACTCCCGTGGCCAGGCCAAGACGTTCGCAAGTCTGGAGGTTCTTTAAAGAAACTGCGGATGACCGACGGACTGTAGTATGCGACCTGTGCCATGCCAGGATCAGCAGGGGAGCCACCACTACCAGGCTAACCACTACCAGCATGCATAGGCATATTAGTGCTAAACACCCCACTTAGTAGAACCATGGCCGTTCACTTAGTTAGTGCTCCTTCCCCTGTGTCACATGCTGGCTCTGTCAGTCCCCCCGCCCAGGCCCCAGGCACGAGCGCCTGCCGTCCTACACTCACCCCTTAAGCTCCATTATGCTCAAAGTCTAACTCAAAGTCAGACTCCAGAGTGCTGGCTGGGACATGCAGTGCAGCCACCAAGATTTTAGCTGCATACTGTGGTGATCGGCTTTTGGCAGAAAGGGGACAGCAAGTGTTTCATACAGACCCCTAAGAACTCCTCAGTACTATTATATTATTATTATTATTATTACTATTATATAGTATATACCACCATTTTTCACATGGCAATTAGCAGTGAACTTTGATGTAACTGCAGTCATAAATGAAGAAATAAGAAAATATACTGGTCACACTAGTTTCTGGAGGTTGTCGTATACAATCTGTGGGCAAGTGCAGCTATATAGTATATGCCACCATCTTTCACAGGGCAATTAGCAGTGAGCTTGGATGTGACTCACCACTTCTCCCCACCACTGATTCGATTTTGAGTTTCAGTTTGACTTGGAGGTGCTGGGCTGCCCTGCCCTTTGTGTGTTGTCAGAGCGGGTCTTCAGTGCAGCTGGTGGCATCATCAGTCACTAATAAGTGCACCCGCCTGTCAACTGACAGCGCTGACAGACCGCTAAGAACTCCTCAGTACTATTATATTATTATTATTATTATTATTATTACTATTATATAGTATATACCACCATTTTTCACATGGCAATTAGCAGTGAACTTTGATGTAACTGCAGTCATAAATGAAGAAATAAGAAAATATACTGGTCACACTAGTTTCTGGAGGTTGTCGTATACAATCTGTGGGTAACTGCAGCTATATAGTATATGCCACCATCTTTCACAGGGCAATTAGCAGTGAGCTTGGATGTGACTCACCACTTCTCCCCACCACTGATTCGATTTTGAGTTTCAGTTTGACTTGGAGGTGCTGGGCTGCCCTGCCCTTTGCGTGTTGTCAGAGCGGGTCTTCAGTGCAGCTGGTGGCATCATCAGTCACTAATAAGTGCACCCGCCTGTCAACTGATAGCGCTGACAGGCTGACGTTTATTAATTTAATTATTTCTTTATTTCTTATTGCAGAATTTGCAGCCATATCCAAGCTCACTGCTAATTACCCTGTGAAATTAGCAGTGAGCTTGGCTGCGTGTGACAACGTGCAGAACCTAGTGGCAGCTCTGCAACTCGGCAGCCTTACACATGTACCATGCCTGGCTCACGTCACCAAGGTGCACCGCATCTGTCACATTATGCAGGGAATGTTACCCCAACTGCTACAGTCAAATTCAAAGTCAATTTAGCATCCTTGTCTTGTCCATTTCAAACCATATTATGTGTGGATATCATCTTTCGGTGTCCTCTGCCATCCTTTCACCAGTACCTTCTACCTTTTTTGGATGTTGTAGCCGTTTTGAAGGCAGGATTCACCAGGTCTTTTTAATCAAATTCCGGGGCCTCTTAAGAAGACTGCATTGTTATTCTTCATCCCTACCTGCAAAGATATGCCTCTCACGCACAACTGCATGAGGGTGTGAGGCTAAATCTAGCCATAATCCGGCTATTTTAAATGGATGATTGTATTGTGCATCTTGGTCTGGGTCAGTGGTGTCAGGCTAAGTTTTTGGGTGGTCCATATGCTACAGGTATTTGAATGGTTCCATGTGTTCTCACCACCATGCTGTGTCAGGCAAAGTGTTTGGGTGGTTCATAACATATGCTACCTGTGTTTGAATGGTTCCCTGTGTTCCCTTTTAGGAACCCCATGGCGGTTGCTACCCCTTGGTACTCTACTGTGTCAGACCTAATTTTTGTGACGTTCCACGCCTGCCTCATCTAAATGCCGGTAAAGGCCACTTCTTTATGGTCTTTTTTTTTCTAATCTTCAATTTAAATTTTAAAATCAAATCGACTTGAATTCAAGTGCTATTTTGCAAGGCTGTCTGGTCATCTATTGTATCTCCAAGATACACGCCACTGTTCAAAGGAACAGACAGTGAAAATGGTGGATCCTAATTTAGCATCCTCCTTGTGTTGTCCATTTCGTACCAGACAATCTGTGGTGTTCTCTGCCGTTCTTTCATTTTTTAACTGTTTCAAAGGCAGTAGTCAGCTACTGGTCAGTCTACTAATTTAAAAAACAACAAGTTATTAAGGGGGGGAGGAGGGGAGCAGTCTGCTTGTCAGGCACTGGCAGTCTGGCAACGTTCAAAGGAACAGACTGTGAAAATGGTGGATCCTAATTTAGCATCCTCCTTGTGTTGTCCACTTCGTACCAGACAATCTGTGGATGTTGTTGTAGCCTTTTTGAAGGCAGGATTGACCAGGCTTTTTTAATAGACAGGCTACTGCACTTGCCCTCGCTTAGAGACTCTTTAAAGGATTGAAAGTGTATGCGTTCGAATTCCGGGGCTTCTTAAGAAGACTGTATTGTTATTCTTCTTCCCTACCTCCAATGATATGCCTGTCAGGCAAAGTGTTTGGGTGGTTCATATGCTACCTGTGTTTAAATGGTTCCTGTGTTCTCACCGCCATGCTGTGTCAACCTAAATTTTGGGGTGGTTCATATGCTACCTCTGTTTTAATGGTTCTCTGTTTCCTCACAGCTATGCTGAGTCAGGCAAAGTTTTTAAGTGGTTCATCATATGCTATCTCTGTTTTAATGGTTCCCTGTGTTCTCACTGTCATGCTGTGTCAGGCTGAGTTTTTGGGTGGTTCATATGCCTACCTCTATTTTAACCAGGCTGTTGCCCAGAATTTGGCATAATGGTGCAATTAAGCAGCCTCAGGGGCATGCATACATGCTGCCCCTGCTGTTTCCTGTCCTTTTTCATGGTGTTTCCATCATTTTCTGAGGTTGACAGGTTTTCATTTGACCTTCCCTCTACCGAACTTGAGTCCTCTGCAAAAATGATTGAGTTTCCCATTGACCTCAATGGGGTTTGTTACTCGAAATGAGCACCCGAGTGTCGTGAGATATTCGTCTCGAGTAACGAGCACCCGAGCATTTTAGTACTCGCTTATCACTAGATATTTACCATTGTTGAGTGTAGTTGAATCCTGCCCTGCTATGATCAATTGTTTGGGCCAGGTTCCGGTGATTTTATTACATTATTAACATTGATTCATAAATTTGTTGTTGAAATGTTGCTACTTTTAGGAAACAAGTTGATGGAATTAAACTTTTTTGATTTCTCATATTTCTCATAGGTGTGCTGCGGTGATCTTCTGTTGTCTGCATGGTGGACCTCTAAGCAAGAGTAGGAGATTAGATAGATAGATAGATAGATAGATAGATAGATAGATAGATAGATAGATAGATAGATAGATAGCCACAAGGATAGCAAGTAGCACAGCTTAGTCCAAATATAGATGGGTGCCAGCCAGAGGACCTCGACCACAGGTCAACGTAATTATCCAAACAGATTCCAACAGCACTCCAAGAACTACAGTGTTCAAACGTGTAATTTATTCACATGATGCAGCACAGCAAAAAAAAGCGACGTTTCAACCGTCTCACACGGTCTTTTTCAAGCTCAGTGATTAAGTGCAATCTCTACAACTTTATACAAAAGTGCTCTATTTACAAATACATATGATAGGTGATTTACAAAGTCCATCAGATCCAGAACGGTCTGTGATTGGTGTTCTTCAGTGTCCATCAAGTATGAACTCCCCTTTTCCTTATTGGGAGAAATTAGTGTCCATCTGTGCAAAAAATCTTTACAAGCCTCCGTGCTCTTAACCCATAAGTGACCAAATAAATATAAATACTTATGCTTGAAATCCACAGTGTGTGTATTTAGGGACTAAGCAGATTCCTGGCGTAAACATCTCTTAACCTTTGGATCACATCGGAGTGTGGAGCCTAGTATATTCAAGAAAAGACTGTAATTACGGTTTGAATGCATTCCTCCTGGTGTTCCCAATTCAGACACTGCTTATCTGTGCGTCTTTGCGGTTATCATCTAGTATTGGGTATCAGGATCCATTAGCGTTCGACTCCCCCCGATCGCTCCAGGGGAGGTACAGCCAGCTTCACCTGTTCCACAATCGGACCTCTCCAGGTCCATAAAAGAATTTTTAGCCGCTTCAGAATCGCACCGCAGTAGGTCACACCATCCGGTATGTAAATAATCAAATCTCTTAGGCTCACTCCGTATTCCAACAGGTAGGTATGTTTCCCAGTCTCCGCACAAAAGTCTGCAAAACACAATACATTATTATTAGTACCAAAAATTCTATTATTTATTATTTATTCATTAATACCACATAAGATTAGCACTTAATTTTCACCTTGGGCTAAGAAGACCGCATCATACAGTAACTTTGGGAGGCATGGCTATCTAAATACTGCACTAGGTGTTTTATACTCCACATTAAGTCCTGCTGGGCTCAATGTGTTTAGTTTGAAGATCCATTGTAATTCTCTTTTTTTCAGTAATGCTTTTCTATCACCACCTCTCCTTGGGGGCAGCACTCTATCCACCAACATAAATTTTAGATCACTCTCTGAGTGTCCTGCTTCTGAGAAATGTTTTGGTACGGGTAAATCCTTTTTGCCTATGCGTATTGTGTATCTGTGTTGATTTAACCGGGTCTTTAAATCATGGGTCGTTTCCCCAACATACACTAAACCGCATGGGCACCACAATGTATATATAATGTAATCAGAGTTGCATGTCAGATAATGCCTTATTCCATATTCTTGGTTTGTCACTGGATGTATAAATTTATCTCCTTTTTTCATGTATTTACAGTTAATACAACTTAAACAAGGGAAAGATCCTGTTTTTTTAGTCGTCATATACCTCTGTGTGTCATAATTTCTCACACTGATGTCTGCTTTCACTATTTTATCTCTTAAATTATCTACTCTTCTATAAGATAGAAGAGGGGGATTATTAAATTCTTTTATAGTCGGATGACTATCTCTAAGAATATACCAGTGTTTGTTAATAATACGTCCAATAATTGGGGAAAGATGGTTATACGTACTTACAAAAGGTACACGATTGTCACTTCTGTCTCTTTTTTTAGGTGTTAAAAGTTCGTCTCTAGGTATCGTCATTACCTCACTGTTACAGTCATTCAGTAATTCATTTGGGTATCCCCTTTCTCTGAACTGTGTTGTCATTTTTTGTAGTGCTTTACTCAGATCATTGTCTTCCTCTGTGATACGTCTGGCCCGCAGCATTTGACTACGTGGTAACGAGCGAATCATTTTCCGAGGGTGACAGCTGTCATAACGTAAGGTCTTATTACAGTCAGTGGCTTTTTCATAGATTTTTGTAGTCAGTTTGTCCCCCTTCTTGGTCACCATCACGTCCAAATAATGTATTTGATCATCTGAAAAATTTACAGTAAATTTAATTTTATTGTCAATAGTGTTCAGATATTCAACAAATTCCATCAGTGTGGTCACACCCCCTTGCCACACAAGGAACACGTCGTCTATGTAACGCCACCAGACCAAAGCATGCCGGAACTGGTGGGTCACATAGATCGACGTCTCCGATGTGATCCAAAGGTTAAGAGATGTTTACGCCAGGAATCTGCTTAGTCCCTAAATACACACACTGTGGATTTCAAGCATAAGTATTTATATTTATTTGGTCACTTATGGGTTAAGAGCACGGAGGCTTGTAAAGATTTTTTGCACAGATGGACACTAATTTCTCCCAATAAGGAAAAGGGGAGTTCATACTTGATGGACACTGAAGAACACCAATCACAGACCGTTCTGGATCTGATGGACTTTGTAAATCACCTATCATATGTATTTGTAAATAGAGCACTTTTGTATAAAGTTGTAGAGATTGCACTTAATCACTGAGCTTGAAAAAGACCGTGTGAGACGGTTGAAACGTCGCTTTTTTTTGCTGTGCTGCATCATGTGAATAAATTACACGTTTGAACACTGAAGTTCTTGGAGTGCTGTTGGAATCTGTTTGGATAATTACGTTGACCTGTGGTCGAGGTCCTCTGGCTGGCACCCATCTATATTTGGACTAAGCTGTGCTACTTGCTATCCTTGTGGCTATTTACTGACCGGTAAGCGAGCACGCTGAATACGTTAACTATTTGAAGTAAGGATTGTTTGTTTGCAATATGGAGGATGAGAGATCATCGGCAGCATATGCATTTGCTTACACCGAGGGTGAGGAGTCGAGCATTATTGGTGACATTGAGGAGGATATGGACTATCTGGATACTCCTACAGTTATTGATTCTCAAAGAGACATTGAATTTCTATCTAAGAAAAAGATAAATTTGAAATTACATATTGGATCGTTGGGGAAATATCATAGTATGCATCGTATCCCAAGGGGAATGAGATCTAAACTAAGACCAAATATGTTTATAGAAGACATGGAATTTAGAAAAAGATTTGAACTAATTTCGAATAAATATGCCCTGGATGTGATTTTGTTGCAGATTCAAGTATTACAGAAACAACTTAAAGAAACCAATATTAAACTACTAACAGCAGAGAATGCACTTAAACAACTTGTAACGGATGAAGAGTTTGTGAGATTTATGGAGAAGCAAAATAATTTCTTGGATAAATATAAAACTGAACTACAGGAGCAGAAAAAACACAAATGGCACAGAGACAATCAAGATTACACTAATGGGAAAGTTTACATCTGGACAATGAACAAGGAGACCATACAAAATACGAAAAGAACAACAAAAAAGGATACACAAGACAGGTCACAAACCACTCAAGATAAACAAGAAAAAGTTTTTTTAGAACCAACGAGTACCCCGGAAGAAAAACTAGAAGGGGAGGTAAAAAGCGGTATCGCACCCGAAAGAAGCAGACCACAGAGGAACAGCCGGACCACAACACCCAGGAGCAATACCAGGAGGAAATAAAAGAAGTGGTAAATATCTCCTCTTTTCCACTGACTACTGAACAATTGAAACTATTATCTAAAGGGTTGAATTTTTGCCCAAGCAAATATACTGACTGGTTTAATTTGGATTTAGATGTTATACAGTTTGTAAGACGACTTAACCTAAAGGTGTGGTTTGGTACTAATCCGGTACCTCATTGTAAGCCAACCTCTGGGGTTAAATCTTTTGATATGGGAAAATTAAAATTAAGTATAAAAAGTGATTTTACACCTACCTGTGTTTCATCAGCAGTGGATACGTACTGTAGCCTGGTTAAAAGAGATTTGAAAATATTACAAGAGCAATATAGCAATGGTGATGTTATTTTTCCAAATATGACAAAAGCAGATACAGGGGCGCTGACTTCCCTAGTCCAGAACCACAACGTGGTTATTAAACCCGCTGATAAAGGGGGTGCCGTTGTGGTTCTGGACCGGGAACAATACTTAAAAGAGGCATACCGACAATTGTCGGACAAAGAGGTATATATTGAATTGACTAGTGACCCTAAATTTGGGATTATGAGAAAAATAGAGCAGATTTTGTCTGAAGGTCTTGCTAATAATATTATTGATGAGAAACTAGTGGAATTTCTTACTGTTAAAAACCCTAAAACGCCAATGCTGTATTTTCTCCCGAAAATCCATAAGAATATCGAGCAACCTCCAGGTCGACCAATTGTGTCGGGAAGGGGCTCGATATTGAGTCAAATTTCCATCTTTTTAGATACAGTATTAAGACCATTGGTATATAGTGCTAAATCGTATCTCAAAGACTCTATGCAATTTTTGAATAAATTGAGAGAAGTAACTGTGTCTGAGAGTTCTCTACTTGTGACTCTTGACATAGTCAGTCTTTATACATCTATTGAAATGGACACCGGGATGGAGGCCATTAAAGCCTTACTACCGCAACTACAACTATTACCCAAAGAGGAAGATTTCATTCTAAGATTATTACACTTGGTCTTAGTGAACAATTATTTTATGTTTAATGATCAACTGTATATGCAGAGACAAGGCGTGGCGATGGGGGCTAATGTAGCCCCCACGTACGCAAATGTGGTAGTATCCCACCTCGAGGAGACGTCGATCTATGTGACCCACCAGTTCCGGCATGCTTTGGTCTGGTGGCGTTACATAGACGACGTGTTCCTTGTGTGGCAAGGGGGTGTGACCACACTGATGGAATTTGTTGAATATCTGAACACTATTGACAATAAAATTAAATTTACTGTAAATTTTTCAGATGATCAAATACATTATTTGGACGTGATGGTGACCAAGAAGGGGGACAAACTGACTACAAAAATCTATGAAAAAGCCACTGACTGTAATAAGACCTTACGTTATGACAGCTGTCACCCTCGGAAAATGATTCGCTCGTTACCACGTAGTCAAATGCTGCGGGCCAGACGTATCACAGAGGAAGACAATGATCTGAGTAAAGCACTACAAAAAATGACAACACAGTTCAGAGAAAGGGGATACCCAAATGAATTACTGAATGACTGTAACAGTGAGGTAATGACGATACCTAGAGACGAACTTTTAACACCTAAAAAAAGAGACAGAAGTGACAATCGTGTACCTTTTGTAAGTACGTATAACCATCTTTCCCCAATTATTGGACGTATTATTAACAAACACTGGTATATTCTTAGAGATAGTCATCCGACTATAAAAGAATTTAATAATCCCCCTCTTCTATCTTATAGAAGAGTAGATAATTTAAGAGATAAAATAGTGAAAGCAGACATCAGTGTGAGAAATTATGACACACAGAGGTATATGACGACTAAAAAAACAGGATCTTTCCCTTGTTTAAGTTGTATTAACTGTAAATACATGAAAAAAGGAGATAAATTTATACATCCAGTGACAAACCAAGAATATGGAATAAGGCATTATCTGACATGCAACTCTGATTACATTATATATACATTGTGGTGCCCATGCGGTTTAGTGTATGTTGGGGAAACGACCCATGATTTAAAGACCCGGTTAAATCAACACAGATACACAATACGCATAGGCAAAAAGGATTTACCCGTACCAAAACATTTCTCAGAAGCAGGACACTCAGAGAGTGATCTAAAATTTATGTTGGTGGATAGAGTGCTGCCCCCAAGGAGAGGTGGTGATAGAAAAGCATTACTGAAAAAAAGAGAATTACAATGGATCTTCAAACTAAACACATTGAGCCCAGCAGGACTTAATGTGGAGTATAAAACACCTAGTGCAGTATTTAGATAGCCATGCCTCCCAAAGTTACTGTATGATGCGGTCTTCTTAGCCCAAGGTGAAAATTAAGTGCTAATCTTATGTGGTATTAATGAATAAATAATAAATAATAGAATTTTTGGTACTAATAATAATGTATTGTGTTTTGCAGACTTTTGTGCGGAGACTGGGAAACATACCTACCTGTTGGAATACGGAGTGAGCCTAAGAGATTTGATTATTTACATACCGGATGGTGTGACCTACTGCGGTGCGATTCTGAAGCGGCTAAAAATTCTTTTATGGACCTGGAGAGGTCCGATTGTGGAACAGGTGAAGCTGGCTGTACCTCCCCTGGAGCGATCGGGGGGAGTCGAACGCTAATGGATCCTGATACCCAATACTAGATGATAACCGCAAAGACGCACAGATAAGCAGTGTCTGAATTGGGAACACCAGGAGGAATGCATTCAAACCGTAATTACAGTCTTTTCTTGAATATACTAGGCTCCACACTCCGATGTGATCCAAAGGTTAAGAGATGTTTACGCCAGGAATCTGCTTAGTCCCTAAATACACACACTGTGGATTTCAAGCATAAGTATTTATATTTATTTGGTCACTTATGGGTTAAGAGCACGGAGGCTTGTAAAGATTTTTTGCACAGATGGACACTAATTTCTCCCAATAAGGAAAAGGGGAGTTCATACTTGATGGACACTGAAGAACACCAATCACAGACCGTTCTGGATCTGATGGACTTTGTAAATCACCTATCATATGTATTTGTAAATAGAGCACTTTTGTATAAAGTTGTAGAGATTGCACTTAATCACTGAGCTTGAAAAAGACCGTGTGAGACGGTTGAAACGTCGCTTTTTTTTGCTGTGCTGCATCATGTGAATAAATTACACGTTTGAACACTGAAGTTCTTGGAGTGCTGTTGGAATCTGTTTGGATAGATAGATAGATAGATAGATAGAAGATAGATAGACAGATGATAGATAGATAGACAGATGATAGATAGATAAGATAGATAGATAGATAGATAGATAGATAGATAGATAGATAGATAGATAAGATAGATATGGTAGGATAGATAGATAGATAGATAGATAGATAGATAGATAGATAGATAGATAGATAGTCCAGGTAAATCACTGCGGCACTCCAGTTGCAAACAAAAAGGTGATTTTTTTTATCCCACAGGTGCGACGTTTCGCTCTTACAATCAGAGCTTTCTCAAGCAAGGCTCTGATTGTAAGAGCCAAACGTTGCACCTGTGAGATAAATTAATCACCTTTTTTTGTGCAACTGGAGTGCCGCAGTGATTTACCTGGACTATATAGCTACGCACAATTAGTTCCCTTGTGCACATAGCTGGCACTTAAAAACAAGTTTTTGTACAACCGGAGTACGGTCCCTGCTATACCGAAATTAGATAGATAGATAGATAAATAGATAGAGTACAATAGATAGATAGAGTAGGAGCAATAGATGATAGATAAATCTCTGTGAAAATCCATATATAGCGTATGCTGAGACCTCAATGAGTTGTTCCCAATGACACACTCAGTTCTGTCACAATGACAGCTCAAACACAAATTTCATTATAGATTCATTAAGATGTGATAAAACAATTAGTAATGGGAGGATATCAGATGTTATGACATAAGAGACTCTCATTGACAACACACTGTTGTTGATTGTTTACAATCATGTATCCAAGAAACACATCCCCATCAAATTGGCCAATACATTCCTGACAATTACCACCATTTGTTGATTTAGTTTCATCTTTTTGGCTGGAACGCAGTTTAACAAAACACGAATGTCCAAAAAATTATACATGTATAAATTCATATGCAATCTGCCAGCATTCGTTTCTTATTTGATGACTCCAATATACTGTATACGCAGAGGGTACAACATAACAAAACACTAGACAAACAAATTAGTTGCAGGCGGTGGCTAATATGCAGATCAAAAGATTACCATTAATACATGCACCCGGCAAATATTGCAGAATAATGAAACACTTAAGAAGATTAAGTCGATGGCAGGAACACAAAATAAGATTTTGATTGCTTGATGACATTGTTTTGAAGGCTACATAAAAGCATTAGAAGCTGGCCAGCCAGAAATGAATTATTGCCGACACAGTGCTGAAACCTGGAAATAGAAGAAATTAATTCCCACCATGAAGAAAATTAATGAGCAGCGGAAATCTGGAATATTTCTTTTTTTATATATGTGTTACTAGGACGTTTGTATTGCATTTATGTTGAGGACGTTTATGGACTGTTTTAGGGATTTATATTGCTCACCAGAGATGATAACTAGGCCATGGATATAGCAAAATGGGATTAGTCTGCATTAACGGAAGTCTTCCTCAACAGCAATCAGGAGCAGAATACATAACATAGTGATAACGGTAGATCCATATTCATACAGTTCATAAGGTAAGGGTAGAGAATGACTTCAACCTTCCCATGATCCAGTGATGTCTACAGGTCCTGTGGTTGGTATACTGGGGAGTGAATAGACAGCAAACATGGGCCTCCATAAAGGAGAGCTCTATATTTAAAGGGGCTATCCAGGAAGGAAGGAAGTGGCCATGTTTTTCTATGTCCGAACAACCCCTTTAATTCTAATTCAGTCCTGATGTCAGTTATAGTGATTCATACCCCATACCCATGGCTATCCTGAGACAGAATAGAAGAAATCTTTTGCCACTTGACTACTTAAAGGGGAACTATCAAGTTAGACAAATCTAACCTGCTAATAGCCCCATAATTTGCACATAGCGCCTAAGAAGAAGTCTCCTATCCTCCTTTCGGGACCTCTTCCATGCAGTTAGTAGCTGAATCCACAGCCTGGGGCACCATTAGGAGAACTGCCTCGGCCCAATCGGCCTGCTCCTTTTAGTGATAATTAATAGAGCAGGTGGGCCAGCTCGGCAAGATGGGGGTGGGGCAGTGCTCCTAATGGTGCCCCAGGCTGTGGATTTAACTACTAATTGATCAGGAACTTCACAGAGGAAGAAGTTAAGAGCTATACCTTCCTCCTCAGCGCCCCATACACATTAGGAGGCTATCAGCAGGTTAGGTTTGTCTAACCTTCTGATACCTCCCCTTGAATACACTCTATGGCTAGCTTCACACTATGTAAAAATGATGGCTGCCTTTGATAAAAACGAATGGAATTGCGCAAATAACGTCTGTTATTTTTTAAATAACTGACGTTATTTGCACAATGCCACTTATTATTTTGAAAGACCCCATCATTTTTACATAGTGTAAACCTAGCACATAGGATGACAATATAGATCTTTCACTTATCCATGAAACATATGTTTACGAGCCACAGGCCACTTAACACAATGTTAGCAACAATGGTGACATCTCGTAACAATGGACACAAAGAAGCAACGGATGAAGCTTCCAATAATAACAGTCATAACATAGCTGAGGATGGTAGCTAGACATTTGTCACATCATTTATCATTCTCTTCTGTTGTGTTTGATAGACGCTGTTTTACATAGGACTATATGAAAACAAATTACAATTGTGCAAAATGACACGACAAAGTCAACTCTGCTACATCATCTTGAAATTTCTCCATATTTATATACTACGGTTTGAAAAACATAAGTGATATGTGGCATCTTTGCCTGGGGTGCAACAACACCTTGTCAGATATTGAAGTGTTTTCTCACTACTAATGTACACACCTCACCTTATTACAGTACTATATGCAGCAGAAGTATTAATATATCAACCATATGACATTAAATAGACCCATATTGCTTGCATCTACCACAATTAATATTATTATTCCTGCTGGTTCTTGAGCCAATTGTAAATCTCAAGGGTGTTTGATGAAAAGGATTAGGAAGTGCTCAAAATATCCCCTGATAGTTGAGCTTTCCTAGACAGTCAACATTCATCTAGATCATTGACATGGTCTTCAGTGGCCTCCTCTTATTTCTTATATAAAGATTGTGGACCAAGTATTATTCTGATTGCCATTGGAGTCGGGAAGGAATTTTTGCCTTCCCCTGGATTAACACAGTAGGGTTTCCCTAGGTTGAACCTGATCGACTCTTGTCTTCTTTCAACCTTATTAACTACTGTATGTACTATGTATTATGTATATACTTAGGATTTTCATGGACAACTGGCTGTAGTACTGACAAATAGGTGCTAATCATTTATTTGGAGCCAACCTAAAATACAATTAAACATGTTCCTTTGGTTCTTCAGTCAAGTTCTGCTCAAGGGTGCTCTTCGACTCAAGGGTGCGATTTCGACTTATGCTTTTGAGTTCTGTTGACATTGGAGAAGACTTGTAGGTTGAGAAGTAAGCATCCAAAGTCTGTATAGTAAAAATTTCCCTTATGTTTTCACATGTTCCAACTATAAATTTCCAATAAGTAGTACATTGACAACCCCTTAGGGGTATAATATGTAGTTGATATATTGAAGCTATCATAGAAACCACTACTCAATTTAGAATTTAGAACAATGGTGATACTCCACCTATAGCCAAGAAGAATTTTTTCAATTCGTTAGATTTCATCTTTGGTTTTCAGGTTCTATTGACATGAAAGAAGGTTTGCAGGTTGAAAAATAAAAATCTTAAGTCAATGGAGTAAAAATTTCCCTTGTATTATCCCATCTTCTGACTATTACTGGTCATTTGAATGTGATCGAAGGCAACAATTGTGACATACTGTTGAACTTCTAGAGCTTGGCAAGGGTTTAATGAACTACTATACCACAGAGACTTTGTGTGATTCATGTGCAGGGATTTAAATTGTCAAAATATTATTTTGTGGCCCCTCAAGTGTTAACATAAACATGAATTTCTACCATAAAGTGGTCTCCTGCTCTTTCGCGATATAGAAGATCTTTCCCAATGGACTTCGTGCCCAAGGAAGGAAATCTCTTGTTTTGACGAAGTGCCACTTTCGCGTCCTCTAACATAATAAATCATATTTGGAACAGAGGGGAATATTAAAGTATTTCTCATTTCTTTTGCACATTATTGTGGTGTACAGACGTTACACATGGGACACCCTTAAACTGTCACTCAGGAGATTCCATCCATCTGTTCTTCGACTTCAATTTCATCTGTCGGGTAAGTTGTATTTTTGTGTTATATAAATAAGAGTACAGATCGCCGAGATCCTGAGCTGAGTAAAATTAATTTAGATTTTCCCTGTACAACAATGTTCCTTGTTAACACATCACGTTGGATAGTGGAGCGGAAAATTAGCAAGTGGAATATACAGTATAACATAAACAGTCAATGTCTATACTTTTGAGGGATCTGGGGCATCAGTACTTAGGTTTAATAATGACATTAGTGAAACTGCCACCAGTTGCCCACTAAATTCTTTAGTAAATACAATGTACAGGAGCCAGAATCTGAATGGAATCCATACTTGGAAGTATAAAGTCCAGGATAAATTGGGGGAAAAAAGTATGTTAATGGGTAAAGGTCCATGGTGATATCATTGGATCCTAATAGATTAGTGGTTTCTTCTAAATATTACACTATATAACAATTTTACAAAACAATTGTTCCCGGGTGTGTTTTCCTAATTGTTTGTGCCTAAAAATGAATAGAAAAAGGTTATTATTCTCTATTAACTTTGCTTTTGTGGTCACTATGGTGATGTTTTAAAATGTATATATTTTTTAATAATATTCACGAAATAGTCAGTGCAGAGTATAGACTTCTGAATGCTCCTGGAATTTTGAGACCTATTAAGAAGCTTTCTAGAATTGCCTAGAACCTTCTAGAACTGCCCCATAAGTGCACATAGCAGTATAAATACAGTTACCTTGATCTAACCAATTCATTTGATGTTCTGCAGAGTATAAGTGACCTAGTGTACACAACTAAAGCTAATTTAGATTGTATCCAGAGGTTGCACACACCAAGTAAATGTATTTTGCTATGTTTGCGGCCAATTTAAAAGGCAAGGGCAAAAAAAGTGCCCTGTGAAAACATCTGCTAAGATGTGTTAGGCCTACAAAGGATACTTTGTCGTGCCTGTTGGGGATCAAGACAAATTATTTCGTTTCACATGTAAGCACTGCAGGAAGCTGAAGGCAGCTTGGAACAGTTTTGTCGCAGTGGTTCACGGCTTTCTAGGCAATCACAAGACTGAACCCACTTATACCTACCGAGTTTCTGTTATGCAGTATTTGAAAACTGTTTTTCTAAATCTGACAACCCCTTTAATCCTTAGACGACCCAGGGCGTATAGTTACGCCATGGAAGTCTGTCCCCAGACGACCTAGGGCGTAACTGTACGCCCTGGGTGTTTCCCCCGCTATGAAGCGTGCTCCGGAGCGGAGCGCGCTTCATAGCAGGTGGGGGCTGGCCCCAATCAGCAGCCGGGACCTCACCGGTAATGACACGCTGCAGCGATCGCGCTGCCGCGTGTCATTAACCCCTTAAACGCCCCTGTCACTTACCGATCGGGACCCCCGCAGTGTGACTGCGGGGGTCCCGATCGGTAAAACGGACTGCCAGAGGTCTCTCACCTGCCTCCGTGCGGTCTGATCAGCGATCTGCTACACTGAGCCTGCACAGGCAGGCTCAATGAGCAGATCGCCGATAACACTGATCAATGCTATGCCTATGGCATAGCATTCATCAGTGTAGAAATCAAACTAATGTATGTAAAAGTTCCCCAAAGGGACTTCAAATGTGTAAAAAAAAAAAGTTAAAAACACTAACACACTACCCCAAAACCCCTCCCCCAATAAAAGTTAAAATCACCCCCCTTTCCCAGTTTATAAATAAAACATATAAAAATAAATAAACAAATGAACATATAATATACAGTAGCGTGCGTAATTGTCCGATCTATTAAAATATAACAAGCGTCATTGCGAACGGTAAACGGCGTACACGAAAAGAGGGAAAAAAGTGCGCGGATTACCGATTTTATGTTACATTATATATAAAAAAAATTATAAAAAGTGATCAAAACGTCCGATCTTCACAAATATGGTATTAATAAAAACTAGAGATCATGGCGGAAAAAATTACACCCCATACAGCCCCGTAGGTAAAAAAATAAAACCGTTATAAGCGTCACAATAGTTCCATTTTATTTATAATTAATTGCCAAAAAAAAGGATTTAAAAAAAATATATAACATTAGAGAATCTGTGTAACCTGCATGTGGTTGTGTTTGGGCTGACCTATAGAATAATGGTATCATGTCGCTTTTACCATATAGTGCATTACGTAGACACAGGAACCCCCCAAACGTTACCATATTGCATTCTTTTTTGCGATTTCACCAATTTATATCTTCATAAATAATATATTTGGAATTCCATCATACATGCTATGGTAAAATGAATGACGCCATTACAAAGTACAACTATTCCTGTAACAAATAAGCCATTACATGGCCTTGTAGATAAAAAACTGAAAGTGCTAGAGCTCTTAGAAGGGGAGGAGGGAAAAACGGAAACACTAGGATCAAAATTTGCGCCGTCCACTGGGTCATTTTGGGCCTGGTCCTCAAAGGGTTAAAAAGTAACGGTCTCTATAAAAAATAACTTTTGAGATGTCAATAGTTTTGATTGGTCGGGGTCTGATTGTTCAGATTGCAACCGATTAGGAGAACCAGCCAGGAGAAGTTCACACTGCTGTGCGTTCCTTTCTCCACTCTGTCTCCAATCCGACCTGGACGGCCCCATAGTCTCTTTTTACATGTCTCTGTGATATCAAAAGTTTTTTCTAATTACAAGTACACTTTAAGTATAGCTTCAAGTTCTGACAGTTATTTGTCATGTTTTTATGAACGTGTCTGGCCATACATTATCAACTAAAGATGAAGTAAAACAATAATTGTTAACATAGTTAAATAGGTAATCTCTGCACTTTGATCAGTGTTATATATGCCTATTTGTATAAAATTTACTTTTTCTGCTTACAGTGACCACACCAGTGCCAGGTCATAATTCTAGTATTCCTTATGCAAACAGAGTCCATTCTTATAAAGAATAGAATACTTTGTAAATAATAATGCAGACCTAGGGGGGCATTTATTAAGTCCGGCGTTTTTTACGGCGGACTTATAAATACCCCCGCAGCTCCGGCGCTACGGAGATTTATGTAGAGGCGGACTGCCTCCACATAAATCCCGTGCGCGCCGGTTTGCACCGCCTAAAACCTACGCCAGCTGAGGACTGGAGTAGGTTTTCGGCGTTCATTTGGGCGGAACGGATGGTAAATCGCGCGGACTCTGAGTCCGCGCCCTCCGTTCCGCCCACTACACGCCCCCTTTCTGCCCCCCTGGCGTACTCGGTGGAAAGTGCCGATTTGCGAATATTTTATTTGCAAATCGGCCATTTGCGAATAAAAAAATACGCAAATCGGCACTTTCCGCCGAAAATCATCCATTCGCCGGATGATACATGTGGCCCCTAGTCTTTATGTTCTACAGTACATCAATTGTTGAATCTAACTACACCCAGTGCAGTTGTATATGAGACAGTTGTCGTTCATCAGAGCTGTTTTCTAAAGAAAAATTGCTAAATAAAAAGGATATAGGTCCACAACATGGTCCTTCTTAACATTTCAGAGGAGAAATTTTAATGAATAATTTTCAAAAATATTAACTACACCCTTTAAGTAGGTCATACTGTATGATAAAATAACCAAAGTGCAATGGAAGAAAAAAATATATATCTATCTAGATATATAGATATACACTACCGTTCAAAAGTTTGGGGTCACATTGAAATGTCCTTATTTTTGAAGGAAAATCACTGTACTTTTCAATGAAGATAACTTTAAACTAGTCCTAACTTTAAACAAATACACTCTATGCATTGCTAATGTGGTAAATGACTATTCTAGCTGCAAATGTCTGGTTTTCGGTGCAATATCTACATAGGTGTATAGAGGCCCATTTCCAGCAACTATCACTCCAGTGTTCTAATGGTACAATGTGTTTGCTTATTGGCTGAGAAGGCTAATTGATGATTAGAAAACCCTTGTGCAATCATGTTCACACATCTGAAAACAGTTTAGCTCGTTACAGAAGCTACAAAACTGACCTTCCTTTGAGCAGATTGTGTTTCTGGAGCATCTCATTTGTGGGGTCAATTAAACGCTCAAAATGGCCAGAAAAAGAGAACTTTCATCTGAAACTCGACAGTCTATTCTTGTTCTTAGAAATGAAGGCTATTCCATGCGAGAAATTGCCTAGAAATTGAAGATTTCCTACAACGGTGTGTACTACTCCCTTCAGAGGACAGCACAAACAGGCTCTAACCAGAGTAGAAAAAGAAGTGGGAGGCCGCGTTGCACAACTAAGCAAGAAGATAAGCACATTAGAGTCTCTAGTTTGAGAAACAGACGCCTCACAGGTCCCTAACTGGCATCTTCATTAAATAGTAGCCGCAAAACACCAGTGTCAACATCTACAGTGAAGAGCCAGCTGCGGGATTTGGGGCTTCAGGGCAGAGTGGCAAAGAAAAAGCCATATCTGAGACTGGCCAATAAAAGAAAAAGATTAAGATGGGCAAAAAAACACAGACATTGGACAGAGGAAGACTGGAAAAAAGTGTTGTGGACGGATGAATCCAAGTTTGAGGTGTTTGGATCACAAAGAAGAACGTTTGTGAGACGCAGAACAAATGAAAAGATGCTGGAAGAATGCCTGATGCCATCTGTTAAGCATGGTGGAGGTAATGTGATGGTCTGGGGTTGCTTTGGTGCTGGTAAGGTGGGAGATTTGTACAGAGTAAAAGGGATTCTGAATAAGGAAGGCTATCACTCAATTTTGCAACGCCATGCCATACCCAGTGGACAGCGCTTGATTGGAGCCAATTTCATCCTACAACAGGACAATGACACTAAACACACCTCCAAATTGTGCAAGAACTATTTACAGCAGAAGCAGGCAGCTGGTATTCTATCGGTAATGGAGTGGCCAGCGCAGTCACCAGATCTGAACCCCATTGAGCTGTTATGGGAGCAGCTTGACCGTATGGTACGCCAGAAGTGCCCATCAAACCAATCCAACTTGTGGGAGCTGCTTTTAGAAGGGTGGGGTGCAATTTCACCAGCTTACCTCAACAGATTAATAGCTAGAATGCCAAAGGTGTGCAATGGTGTAATTGCTGCAAAAGGTGAATTCTTTGACGAAAGCAAAGTTTGATGTAAAAACAATGTTATTTCAAATACAAATCATTATTTCTAACCTTGTCAATGCAGGACAGAGATAAGACGGGGGTCTGTCACGGAGGGAAGATAAACAAGTGATGTGACTCCTTCACTCACTGAGTCCACTCGGCAGCAGGAGGGGGGGTCCTGTAGCTGTCTATGTGCTGGGAGTCAATCCCGAGGAAAGATAAGCAAGTGACATGACTCAGACGGCTTGCAGTTGCTCAGCCAATTGGAGCTGAGCAAGCAGAGTCACCTGACAAGGTAGGGGAGGGGGAGGCTGGTGTAACAGGAGCTAGACAAGCCCTCCTGCTGATGATTCATCGTCACAAGAAGGAGCTGAGAGAAGAGCCTGGTGACGACAGTCATTAGGTATGTGTGAGTTTCCTTCACTTCCTAGTGAGGGGTCGAGGGGGGAAAATACAGGGAAGGGAGGCAGATAGGTGATTGAAGCACATTACAGAGTTATATAACTTTGTAATGTGCTTCAATTAATGGGAAAAAGTTTTTTAATGGGAGTTGTCCTTTAATAAGAACTGCAAATCATTATAGAGGATAAAATATAACAAACACCAGAAGGCTTACAGACCAATCTGGATATTGCATCAAAAACAACATAAAAAACTTAATAATCTATATAGATTGTAAACACAATTTATACAAGAAACTTCATTTAACCATGCTGCATAGTCTATTACTTATATTTCACATATATTTACATCTTGGTGTACAGTAAACACTGGTAATAACCAGACTCACACCCACAAACAGCTTCCACCACTCAACCTAGATGCGATAGAGTGGTAAAGGAACTAGTGCCAAGTATACAAAGTAGTAAACATGCTGAGATGAAAAAAAAACACCAAAATAGCAAAAACATATAAAACAAACCTTGGCATCCACAAGCCTAATGATCAAGACTGGAAGCTTCTTATTTCATGTGTAGATAGTTTTACATTTAGAAATGTAGACGTGTTTGTTATTCTGTATAGCAATATATAAACCAGAGCTATTATCTGGAGCCAAATCAACTTTTCAGAACACTTAAAGAGGTTCTCCAGGAAAAATTAACTTTTCCACTATCCTGTAAAAAGAGATTGCAGAGGGCAGGTGGGGATTGTTCAACCTCTGTACCCCCCGTCAATCTCCGTATCGGGCCCTGACAGCTCTGTTATGAATAGAGCCATGGGTACGGTGCATGATCCACCGCTCTATTCATTCCTCTGGAGCCAATGATAAGTACCTGAGTACCTGCTGAGTACCGTCGCTTTCTGTGGTGAAGACCTCAGAACACACAGTGGAGCAGATAGTTATATTTTTGGCCTAGAAAAAAAAGGTCACCTGCTTTTGAAAATGGCTTTAAAGGGGGGACTATTAAAGATGTCCCCCTGATTATATTTTATATCTTGTAAAGCCATTACAGTAAGGCACTGACCTTCTAAACACTTAGAGATATTTACATCATTTCAAGGGAACCAATGAGCCCATTTTGGCTGATGTGGTTTCCTGCATTGCTGGATAAAGCTGCTCTTTAGCTTGAGTAACATACTGTCCACGGCTGATGCAGCAGCTTTATCACAGCGGAAAAGCAGTTTAATAACCTGGGTGCGTGGCAGGCAGAGGTGGGGAGGTAGTCATCTGGGCGGCTCCTGGCCCATGTGTAATCACGCTAGGCGGGATGATTGACAGGCAGAGAGGACAGTAACAGACCTCTCTGCCTGTCAATCATCCCTTCCGAGAGCGATGACAGGCAGAGATCGGTGACACTCAGGCGAGGAGCCGCCCAGATGACTACCTCCCCGCCTCTGCCTGCCACGTGCCCGGGTTATTAAACTGCTTTTACGCTGTGATAAAGCTGCTGCTGCAGCTGCGGACAGTATGTCCCACAAGCTGAAGAGCAGCTTTATCCAGCAATGCAGGGAACCATATCAGCCAAAATGGGCTGATAGAGTCCCTTTAAAGGGAACCAATCACCTCCAACCCTCCCTTCTAAAAACCCTAAACTAAAGTCATCTGTAAGTAGAATAAAGGATGCCAATTCTAAATTTGTAATTTGTATCTTTCTACTCACTTGTATTTCACCTTTGTAAGCCTACAAACTGGGCATGGTGATGCATAGACTACTTAGCTGAAGAATATAATGGTGAGGACTACTTGATCTCCTTCATTGGTGGGATTACAGCAAAGGAATGCAAGAACATAGAAAGATAAACATTGGAGATATAGAATCAGTGTTGTGTACTCTACAGATGTATAATCTACTAACTTATGGTTACCGGGTGTTTGGAGGTGACAAAGTGACAATAAGGCTTATGTTAGTAAACACTAGTGCTACACAAGTAACTCTTTTCATACCTTAGCCAATAAAGTACTGACACAAGCCTTAGAAGAACACCAGCCCCAGATATATATAATTTCTGCCATCTTTAAACAAAGGAGATCCACTTTGACCATCAATGTGTTAGTGTAGTTCTTTTGTGCTCACAATAAACTTTTAACTATGTAATTTGGAACAGACAGTCAATATGACAGCAATCTTGACGTGAATCCATTTCAATGGGAATTGTAGTTTTGCAGTGCCAAAGGTTCCCCATCCCTGATATAGACAATGCCTATGCAAATCATGTAGCTGACAATGCTACTTAGTGCATCCAGTGTCAAAGATATCACTTTGTATTGACGCAGCCAGACGAAGCGTCAGATAGGTGTGAAATGGGCCGTCGCTATACGGTGTACTATGCTCTGCTATGTTTTGCAAATGACTTTCGGTGAGTGCCACTCAATAATTTTTCTATATTGCACTGGATTTTACTATTTTAACATATATTGTAGTGTGCAACCAGTGTCAATGCATTGTACCTGGACCAGGTCTAAAGAACCCACAACCAGCATAAGGAGTCAAGAAAATCCACTCTTGGCTTCAGTCTCAAAATCTGTCAGATAATAACTGTGCTGGGATTGGGCAGGTGCAGCCCTGCCGTTCCCAACAAAGCTATTGATGGCAGCAGAGAGGCCATGTCACCCAATTATTGCTGCCAATTTATGTAGAGATGTTTAAAAATTACATTTTCTTAAATTTATAGTTATATTAAAAAGCTATGTACTGTTATGAAAGAAATGTAAAAATAAATATTTAAATGGCACATATCACCTAAATTTTCTTTTACTGATTAGGGAGAAATACAAAAAATTGTTCTTTTATATTAATCTGTTTTTTTATTTCACTTCAAGTATATTGTTATGGGGGCTGCCATCTTTCCTGAGCTGTTTTTAACAGCATTTAGTGACATGCTTCCAAGGCTCATGGATATAGACGACAATAGACCAACTTCAGATGAATGTAAAACATTACTGAGCGTACTCTGTGACCTATGAAGAGATCATTCCTCTGGAAGCTGTTATTGTCTCTATCTACTGTGTCACATGTTGCTGTAATTCTCTACAGATCACTTTCCAGCAGCCTCCTTTTATCACTTCAGACAGAACAAGAAATCTCCACTTAGTTTTAGCCCCAGTGGTGAGAATGAAAAAAAATTAAGATTTTTACAGGAATTTGATCTCTCTAAAAAGCTTTCCAAACCAAGGTAGAAGCCGGGTGGACCAGCTATTGTGAGATGTTTTGTTTTACAACTATTCCCCTGTTGGGGATGAAAAATGCTCACATTGCATTGGAGTAATTTCCTCCCTTCTTCATACTTTTTACAATGACGTAGGGGGCTCTAAAGCTAGTTTATACGTATCTCCTAGGGATATTATTGGGTGATCTTTAATGCATTACTGTCAATTTAACAGAGATACTAATCACCTTTATCAATAACCATGTCACACCAATAAATTCCTTTGCCAAGTGAGCACATTTTATCCATTTAAGCATGTACATGAATATCTGATACTGTACTTCACCTATTTCTTTGTGTTATTTTTAATAGAAAACTAAATTTCCTGAATATAAAAACCATTTAACCATCATTGTATACACTACCGTTCAAAAGTTTGGGGTCACATTGAAATGTCCTTATTTTTGAAGGAAAAGCACTGTACTTTTCAATGAAGATAACTTTAAACTAGTCCTAACTTTAAAGAAATACACTCTATAAATTGCTAATGTGGTAAATGACTATTCTAGCTGCAAATGTCTTGTTTTTGGTGCAATATCTACATAGGTGTATAGAGGCTCATTTCCAGCAACTATCACTCCAGTGTTCTAATGGTACAATGTGTTTGCTCATTGGCTCAGAAGGCTAATTGATGATTAGAAAACCCTTGTGCAATCATGTTCACACATCTGAAAACAGTCTAGCTCGTTACAGAAGCTACAAAACTGACCTTCCTTTGAGCAGATTGTGTTTCTGGAGCATCACATTTGTGGGATCAATTAAAAGCTCAAAATGGCCAGAAAAAGAGAACTTTCATCTGAAACTCGACAATCTATTCTTGTTCTTTGAAATGAAGGCTGTTCTAATGCGAGAAATTGCTAAGAAATTGAAGATTTCCTACAACGGTGTGTACTACTCCCTTCAGAGGACAGCGCAAACAGGCTCTAACCAGAGTAGAAAAAGAAGTGGGAGGCCGCGTTGCACAACTAAGCAAGAAGATAAGCACATTAGAGTCTCTAGTTTGAGAAACAGACGCCTCACAGGTCCCCAACTGGCATCTTCATTAAATAGTACCCGTAAAACACCAGAGTCAACATCTACAGTGAAGAGGCGGCTGCCATATCTGAGACTGGCCAATAAAAGAAAAAGATTAAGATGGGCAAAAGAACACAGACATTGGACAGAGGAAGACTGGAAAAAAGTGTTGTGGACGGAAGAATCGAGAGTTTAAGGTGATTGCATCACAAAGAAGAACATTTGTGAGACGCAGAACAAACGAAAAGATGCTGGAAGAATGCCTGACGCCATCTGTTAAGCATGGTGGAGGTAATGTGATGGTCTGGGGTTGCTTTGGTGCTGGTAAGGTGGGAGCTTTGTACAGGGTAAGGCTATGTTCACACTGCATATGAATCCGTCTGTAGATCGTACGCCGCCGTACATGTGCGGCTGAAACTACGGGCGTGGGAAAAATAGACATGCGGCCGGATGCGTACGAACCGCGAACATACGGCCGTAGTACAGTTATGCTTCCCTAGCTTGTTTTAAAGCAATCTGAGGCAGGTCATTTACTTGGAAATCTTCGCCCAGCCCCGTAAACCCCACAGAACCTCTTGGATCGAAAAATCAAGTTCAATTTGGCTGAAATAAGTACTTCATATAGGACCGCATGGAAATCCACGGCCGTGAGTTTTAACATTTCCGTCCTCAAAAAATGGTCTTGTTCATTTTTCACGGCGCCGTATACGATCCGGCCGTAAGCTCATACATAGTGTGCATTGTGCGGGCATATATCGTATACTTTCAAGCGAACGCATCAACCTCAAAACTACGTGCGTATATTCGCGGTTCGCACTACGGACGGATTTATACGCAGTGTGAACTTAGCCTAAAAGGGATTCTGAATAAGGAAGGCTATCACTCAATTTTGCAATGCCATGCCATACCCAGTGGACAGCGCTTGATTGGAGCCAATTTCATCCTACAACAGGACAATGACCCTAAACACACCTCCAAATTGTGCAAGAACTATTTACAGCAGAAGCAGGCAGCTGGTATTCTATCGGTAATGGAGTGGCCAGCGCAGTCACCACATCTGAACCCCATTGAGCTGTTGTGGGAGAAGCTTGACCGTATGGTACGCCAAAAGTGCCCATCCAACTTGTGGGAGCTGCTTCTAGAAGCGTGGGGTGCAATTTCTCCAGTTTACCTCAACAGATTAACAGCTAGAATGCCAAAGGTGTGCAATGCTGGAATTGCTGCAAAAGGTGGATTCTTTGACGAAAGCAAAGTTTGATGTAAAAACAATGTTATTTCAAATACAAATCATTATTTCTAACCTTGTCAATATCTTGACTCTATTTTCTATTCATTTCACAACGTATGGTGGTGAACAAGTGTGACTTTTCGTGGAAAACACAAAATTGTTTGGGTGACCCCAAACTTTTGAACGGTAGTGTATATTGCAGTAAAATGCTAGAATCAGGGATTTGATCAAATCCCGGGAAATGATGAAATGACCGCGCCATTCCATCATTTCCCTAGGAAATCACTGACCTCTTTCAGGGAAATGATGGAATGAACTCTATCATTTCCCCCTGCAACGTAGAATTCGCTTATTGTATCGCCTCTCTGCTCCCCCAGCCTGTCCGCTCTGCTCCCTGTCTGCCTCTGCCACCGTTCAGCTTGTTTCCCCTGCTACGCGCCTCCTGCTCCCCCGGCCTGTCCATTCTGCTCCTCCGCCTCCATACGCCTGCCGGGAGGTGTGCTGCTCCTCAATCGTTCATTCCGTCTTTCCCCTTAAAGGGGGCAGGCATTTGATCAAATCCCTAGGGAAATGATGGAACGGCGTGTTCATTCCATCATTTCCCGGGATTTGATCCAATCCCTGGAATCTATCATTTTACTGCAACATATATACTGGTCCAGATTCAGTATAGCAAATATCAAAGCTTGACATAAGGGTTAGGTGATACTCCGGAGAAATTTTTTATTATTATTATTAAATTGCTGTCAGAAAGTTATACGGGTTTGTAAGTTATTTCTATTAAAAAATCTCAAGTCTTCCAGTACTTATCAGATGCTGTATGTCCTGCAGGAAGAAGTGTATTTTTTCTAGTGTGACACAGTGCTCTCTGCTGCCACCTCTGTCTTTGTCAGGAACTGTTCAGAGCAGTAGCAAATCCCCATAGAAAACTTCTACTGCTTTTTACATTTCCTGTCAAAGACAGACAAGGTACCATAGAACACCGTGACAGACTAGAAAAAATACACCACTTCCTGCAGGACAAACAGCAGCTGATAAGTACTTGAAGGTTTGAGATTTTTTAATAGAAGTAATTTACAAATCTGAATATCTTTCTGACACCAGTTGATTTAAAAACATCTCTTTTCTACGGAGTACCCCTTTGAAGCGTCATTATCAGAAGGTTCTGACTAGAGATGAGCGAACCGGGTTCGGGTTTGCGTCCATCAGAACCCGAACGATCGGCATTTGATTAGCAGGGGCTGCTGAACTTGGATAAAGCTCTAAGGTTGTCTGGAAAACATGGATACAGCTAATGACTATATCTATGTTTTCCACATAGCCTTAGGGCTTTATCCAACTTCAGCAGCCACCGCTCATCAAATGCCGAAAGTTCGGGTTCGGGTCCTGCTGATGTCCCCCGGCAGCTGTTTACCCTCTGATTGCAGTGTTGTTCTTCTTATTTCTCTGTCTTAACATATTCCGAAGTTTAAGGATAATTGCAGATATGCTAATTCCTGGCTTAGTAACCGCGGGCTAGGCGGGCCTGGGGGGTGGGCCTGGGGGAGTCGGAGTTGCTCTGGACGGATGGGCAACACCCAGAATGCTCCTAAGCCAGGAGGCTTCACAATATGAGAAAACTGATAAATAAGAATAATATCCCTAAGATCAAAAGGAAACAGCTGCTGGGGGCCATCAGCAGGTTCATTGGTCAGAACCTATTGATAGTGCCGCTTTGAATGCAAGTCTAGGCTATGTTTTTGCAAGTTTTGCTCTGTATTTTGCAACTGAAACCAGGCCTCTTTTTTTCCAACCAGCACAAGACTAAAAAAAAAGCTGCCTTCAGGAGACTGGACCTGGATACAAGTAAGTACAGCTTTGTTATAAAGCATGATGAAAAAAATAAAAATTTATGTAAATTGCAAACCTGCTTTGTAGATTTTGAAAGTTATAACCACAGTGACACTTAGTAAGTAAACACATTGTACAGAACATCACAAGTAATAACCTTTATCAATAGTGATATAATCTTCTTGAATCAAAAACGAGGGCTTTACCAGTGAAGACAGGTGTGTCAGGGAGTGTTCAACTTGATAGCTGTATTAAAAATTGTAGTAAACTACCCCTTAAAGTACGGCCGGGGTCTGCGCTGTAATGGCGCTGATCCCGGCTCGGCACTCGGTTGCTTCCGGCTACAGCAGCCGAAAGCAATCGAGTGCCTATCTCATTGATCTATGCTGTATTACAATATACAGCATAGATCAATGAGAGATCAGTGTGCGTATACTAGGAAGTCCCCTAGGGGGGATTCTAGTATATGTGTAAAAGTTAAAAAAAAAAGTGTTAATATTAGTAAAAAAAAAAAAACCTCCCCTAATAAAAGTCTGAATCACCCCCCTTTTCCCATGTTATAAATAAAAATAAGTAAATAAATAAACATGTTTGGTATTGCTGCATGTGTAATCACCTGAACTATTAAGTTATCACATTCCTGATCTTGCACGGTAAACGGCGTAAGCGCAAAAAAATCCCAAAGTGCAAATTTGCGCATTTTTTGGTCGCATCAAATACAGAAAAATTGTAATCAAAAGCGATCAAAAAGTCTCATATGCGCAATCAAGGTACCGATAGAAACAACACATCACGGCCCAAAAAATTACACCTCACACAGCCCCATAGAACAAAGGATAAAAGGGCTATAAGCCTGGGAATAGAGCGATTTTAAGGAACATATATTTGTTAACAATGGTTTGAATTTTTTTAACTCATTTTTCAACTTTTTTCAGTCATCTCATAATATAAAAGTTAAATATGTTACATATCGTTTTAATCATAGCGACTTGATTGTTTGTTTGTTTTTTAATTTCACCACACATTAAATTTTTTCCTGGTTTCGCAGTGTACTTTATGAAAAAATTCAGTCTGTCATTGCAAAGTACAATTAGTGGTGCAAAAAATAAGGGCTCATGTGGGTTTCTAGGTGAAAAGAATGCTATGGCCTTTTAAGCACAAGGAGGAAAAAAATGCAAGTTGGCTCTGTCCTTAAGCGGTTAAAAATTATGTCTGTCATTTTGAGTCCACAATGACGTCCGTTTTTTTGAGGATTAAGGGTGCCTTCACACCTACCGGATCCACAGCGGATCTCACTTCTGCGGATTTGCAGCAAGATCAGCTGTGGATCCAGTATCAATTCACCCCTATGAGAGCACATACTCGCAGCGGGATTGACATCCCGCTGTGAATATGTGCTTTAACCCCTCGCTGTCCGCAGCCCCGCCGCATTAGCCCATCCTCGGCCGCATCCCCCATCTCCAGCCGCATCCCCCAATCCCCGGCCGCATCAGCCCATCCCCCGCATCCCCTATCCCCGGCCGCATCCTGCAGCCCGCCGCCGAGAGCATACAGTACAGAGCTGGTACTTTATGATCTCGGCGGCAGGCTGCAGGATGCGGCGGGGGATAGGCTGATGCGGCCGGGGATGGGGGGATGCGGGCTGCTGGATGTGGCCGGGGATGGGGGATGTGGCGGCAGGGCTGCGGACAGCGAGGGGTTAAAGCACATATTCACAACGGGATGTTAATCCCGCTGCGAATATGTGCTATCATAGGGGAGAATGGTACCGGATCCGCAGTGGTTCCCGCTTCGAATCCGCAGAAGTGAGATCCGCTGTGGATCCGGTAGGTGTGAAGGCACCCTTACTGAACGTCAGTGCAATGATGGCTGTTGTTACATTATTCTAGTTAAGGGTCCATTTACACAGAAAGATTATCTGACAGATTATCTGCCAAAGATTTGAAGCCAAGGCCAGAAACAGACTATAAACAGAGAACAGGTCATAAAGGAAAGCCTGAGACTTCTCCTCTTTTCAAATCCATTCCTGGCTTTGGCTTCAAATCTTTGGCAGATAATCTGCCATTGTGTGAACTGACAGGGTTTTCTGCGGCTGCTATTCATTGAATAGCGGCCTCAGAAAACTGTCTCATCAGTTTCTTGTGGCGCCACTAGGGATCCCGGCCAGAGTGTATACTATGGGGGAGATTTATCAAAGGGTGTAAAATTTAGACTGGTGCAAACTGCCCACAGCAACCAATCACAGCTCAGCTTCCAGCTCTGGTCAAAGGAAAGAGGAACTGTGATTGGTTGCTGTGGGCAGTCTAAATTTTATACCCTTTACACATCTCTGCCTATGTGTATACGCTCCGGCCGGGATTCCCTCAGCCTTGAGCACAATGCAAGTTCCACACTAATCACGGCCGTTGCAACAATGGCCGTGATTACTGCTTAACTTACGGTGTGTCAACATAGCCTCAGACTCTCAGTCTGCATATTATCTGAAGGAACTTTCACCACAGGATTGGGAGATTGGTAGGTAATAGCACCAGGTGTCACATTTAACACTGCTACACCAGACCTGAGCAATACCGCCATACTGTGAATGGATAACACTGATAACACTGCCATACCAGACCTGACTAATACCACCATACAGTGACTGGATAACACCACCACACCAGACCTGACCAATACCGCCATACTGTGACTGGATAACACTGCCATACCAGACCTGACCAATACCACCATACTGTGACCGGATAACACTGCCACACCAGACCTGAACAATACCGCGATACTTTGACTGGATAACACTGCCATACCAGACCTGACCAATACCACCATACTGTAACCGGATAACACTGCCACACCAGACCTGAACAATACCACCATACTGTGACTGGATAACACAGCCATACCAGACCTGACCAATACCGCCATACTGTGAATGGATAACACTGCCATACCAGACCTGACTAATACCACCATACTGTGACTGGATAACATCACCACACCATACCTGACCAATACCACCATACCTAGTGGTGCCTAGTGGTAATACAGCCCTGGCTGTGAGGACAAGCAAGCAGGAGTTCCAGGCTGTGTCACTTAAGCCAAGAAGTAAAAAGACATTAAAAGCTAGTTAACTGTGTCTGCAGGTCATAGCAGCACATAGACATGACAGATTACCTTTAAATGAGAACTCCAGGGTGGCCAGGGGGATGGAAACATAATAACGAAATTATATTTACCTGTCCTGAAGCCTGTACAGCTGCAGAGCCACCAGCTCACTGTCGACCTCGGGTCTTCTTATCTCCCGGGTTCCAGTGTCATCACAAGCTGGCAGTAACCACCCACTCAGGGAGTCATGGATTGCAGAGGTATCTCTAACTGGCTGAGTAAGCAGTGCTGGGCCACGTTGTGACGTCACAGGACGTAGCGGGCGACTGTGAGAGGTGGGTAAGTATCACTTCCTTATTCTGTTCCCATCACTCTTTCCTGCCCTAGTTTTTTTACACTTGCCTGAAATTCTCCTTTAGGGTATAACACACAAACTGCATCTGCAGCGGATTTCATGCTACAAATCTGCATCGATATTCGCTGCGGATGCATTGCCTTTCATTTTCAATGAGAATACATACTCACAGCGGGATGTCAATATGTGGCCGGTACATACATTACCTGCTCAACGCTCCAGCTTGCTTCAGGGGCTCCCAGTGTCTGGATGTCCCCCTCAGCCAATCAGTGGCTGTGGTGGGGCAGCGAACTGATTGGCTTAGCGGGACGTCCTGTCAGGAACCCCCAAAGCAAGCCAGAGTGTGGAGTTGGTAATGTATGTACCGGCCGGTGGTGTTTTAAGGGGGCTGTCCCTTACATACAGTGGGATGTCAATGCCGCTGCAAGTATGTATTCTTATTGAAAATGACTGGCAATGGATTCGTTGTTGATTTCATTGCGAATTCGCAGTATGAAATCTGCTGCAGATTCTGTGTGTGTGTGTGGTGTCCTATTATGGGTGTTACTATTATATACACCCTTCATAAAAGCCCGTACTTATTGTACTTGTGTGGTGATGAAGGTAGTGATAAAGTTTCACCACTAGATGTCGCTGTATTGGATATGTATGTTCAGAGGCTGCACAGCTAAAGTGTGTAAAGGGTTATTGTTTATTAGTATGTCATATGGATCTGTGGACCAATAGGAATCTGTACTTCTCTCCTATCACCTCTCTCTTTACTTCTTCTGTTTGCACTCTTCACCCACTCACAGCGCACTTTAGATGCCCTGGAGGAAGGAAGTCACATGGGTGGAAGATGTGCAGGGAGTCTTTTGTGTTGGACATTGTAGAGGAAGGATGAAAGTTAGATAGCTCTCTTCAGTGGTCCTCTCTGGGCCCTGGCCCTCTGCCAGGTCCCCGTACCCTCAATCTTAGCCAGAAACCTGCATGGGTAGGAAGCAAAACAGTACACAGCTAATAGTTTTCTTCTCAGTGATGCTACACTACACTATGCAGTGTTAAACCCCTCCAGTAAAGGACAAGTCAGAGACAACCTCAACACCTATGCTGTGGACTAGGAGAGTAACAGAGCAGGAAAGTATCCACAAAAGCCACAGAAGCTGGGAACTGATCCAAATAGAGCAAAGTTGCAGTAAGCCTAGGAACTCTATCTCACAGCGTGGCTGTCGGCAGGGAACCCTCAGCATTCCACTCATCCAAGGTAACAAGGTCTGGGGCCTGTGTCACCCTCTAGGACGGTTCACCCAAATCTAGTGGGCATAAGGTGGTGTGAAGACTGTCAGGTCAATACACAGGCACAGGTGTTCTCTACTTCTTCCTCTAAGTATTCTTCTACCTCATCCTTCAACATCCCGGCAGAGAGCAGTACTACTTGGGTTGAGAATCTCCTAAAATCCTCCTCTCTGCTACTCTGCTTCTTTGAATAACTTCACAAGCTACTCAGTCAGCACAACTATATCTCACACTATATTCCTATTGTAGATTTGGTTGCTGTATGGTCAAGTATTTGTCTACAAGTGTTATCAAGTGTATTATCCAGTGCTTTATCAAGAGAAACGTCATAATTGTGTATCTTGCTGCAAGCACGTACTCCAGTGAAAACAGCCTTATTTATGGAATTCTGGGATTCCACCGGAGTGGAGTCACACCTCACCATCTAGCAAGTGACCAGCCAATCCTCTGACATAATATCATCATCACCAGGGGCATTACACCACATGTGTGTTTCTACCCTTAAGGTAAAGGGCTACCAGAAAGATGCCAACTGGACAGTCTTTTGCCATATGTTTGGCCAATGTAACCCTATGCCCATATGAAATGATGAGGGGTTTTCTCAGTATGCAGGCAGGACCTGGATCTCAGTCATGATGTGAACTTGCACTGACCAGAGAGACATGGTGGTAGTGGTGATGGTTACTGGCATCATTTTTTTTATTTGTTTTATTTTACACCCACTTAACAACAGAACCTGATATGGGAAGTTGTTTTTGTGCCTTGGTCTCATACAGACTGTGTTTTTTATTTCTAACTTTTCTAAGCCTCAAAATTCCCCAGAATAACAAAAGGACAATAGGAGATTCTCAGACACAGTCTACAGGATTAGTTCACAATCACATCACAATATGAACTTGAATCAATTATACAATACGAGCCCAGCAAGAACCACAAACACTCTCAAGTTATTTATAACCGAGCACCATGTCCAACATTCAGCTAGTTACTTGGCCAAGGGCCAAAGGGGTTGATTGAAAGCTCAAGGGATACTCTAACTCTGCCCCTCTATGAATGAACTACTCACCTTTCATTTCATGGCTTTCTATACATTTTCTCGTGACTTGGTCCATTATGTGTTTGAAACTTTTCACAAGGGTTGATAACATACAATGTACTGACCTTCTATACACTCCCCCTTGAAACATAGTAATTACATGAATAGGTGAGCTCATGTTATTCAATAGCAGAAGGGTGCATTCTGTACCTTGACATGGGATTAAAAACATTTTGTGGAGAAAAAAAAATATAATACAGAACCTTCAGTGTGCCTTAAAACGTAGTTTATTGCATGTTAAATTTAAAACTGTCATCAGTCAGGCAAAAAGTCAGGTGCAGAAGAAAGAACATAGAATATTTTAAATCTATTTGAAATGGTCACTGTCTTGTCAAACAACTTCACTCTATTCGATGTGCAAACATTACCAAAAACAACTCTTTACCCGAAGAAAAAGAAAAACTGCTTAAAATTTCTGGCTACTTAGTGTCTCACTTTGCTACAAACTGCTGTTTGTTATATGTTGTTAAGCTAAGCCTGTTTCTAGCAACAGCTAGATCAAGACAAATTACAGGAGCAGGTCTTAGGATGTGCTTAGTATAGGAGGGAGAGATAGCCTAAGCTTTGTATCTGCAAGCTGTGCCATTTATGTTGATGACCGATGATCCACACTGTATATAAAAGGTAAATCAAGGCTTAAAGGGATACTGTCACCCATGTATCAAAGGGGACAGTCACAGCAGCAAACATGACAGCACCTGCTGCTCATTGTATGTTTATTAGTGGATGCATTTCTTCATTTCAGTTAAAAAGGGTTTTAATCAAATTTTCGCCCCATAAAACATATACCTTAAACAGACTGCAAAAATGCAGTGTGAACCCAGCCTTACTTTTTCCATAAAATACGCTATAAATCTGTGGGGCTTTCTTCTTTACCTTGTGTTAAAACTGACATAATATACATGTGCATTAAAGGAGTACTCCGGCGAAAATCTTTTTCTTTCAAATCAAATGGTTTTAGAAAATTATAAAGATTTGTAATTTACTTCTATTCAAAAAGCTCATGTCTTCCAGTACTTATAGGCTGCTGTATGTCCTGCAGGAAATTGTGTTTTCTCTTTATGACACAATGCTATCTTCTGCCAACTCTGTCCATGTCAGGAACTTTCTAGAGCAGCAGCAAATCCCCATAAAAAAAACCTCTACTGCTCTGGACAGCTCCTGTCTCAGACAGAGATGGCAGCCGATAGCACTGTGTAAGACTGCAAAGTATACACCACTTCCTGTAGAACATGCAGCAGCTGCTAAGTACTGGAAGACTGGAGATTTTTTTAAATAGAAGTAAATTACAAATCTATATAACTTTCTTGAAAAAAATCAGTTATTTTGTGTTTTGGCAGGTTTTTGTGCTTACGCCATTTACCGTGCAAGAACAGGGATATGATAAATTAAAGGTTCAGACAATTGCACATGCAGCAATAGCAAATATGTTTATTTATTTCATTTATTGTCAGTTTTGACAGCAGCATTTAACTGGTTAATTAGCTGGCATGGACAATCAGGCCGCATGGCTAATAGCCGCAGACCCAGGCTGCTGATAGCAGCTGCAAGCAGCACAATACAGAGAGGGCTCAAGGGGTGAGCCTTCCCTATACCCCCCAATGGCTCCATGATGTACAGTACCAGGTAAATTATGGGTCGGTAAGGGGTTAAACCATTCCTTGCTGTGATTTTGCTGTTTCTTTAATTCCTGCTTACATAACACATTGCAAAGCCAGTGCATTGGTAACCCCATCTCTATCCACTTTATGTCTATACATGCACGGTGTGAGCCTGTTCAGCCCAATGCACTTTTACTTACCAAAAAAAAGAGCAAGGGGCACACACCTGCAGGTACACTAAAATCTGGTTACTTACTCATGGGGTGAAGTCACTCCTGTGATAGAACGTGTGGGGTATCAGTGACCCCCTCCCCTGACCATTTTATATTCATATGATTTTGAGTTCACCCTTTGTTTATACAGTAGGTACAGATGTAGCCGGGGTTAACATGATCCCTGACGCAACATCTGTACATATCTTTTTGGTGTCGTCTTTTACTAACACAATGTTATGGCACAGCAAAAAAAGGAGTAAATGCTGTACTGTGATTGGCCAGAGAAGTAAGGAAAAGAAAGTCCTGTGTATGTACTACAAGCAAACAGCCCAGCTCTGGTCCAGCTCCCTGACATGGAGAAAATAAGAAATACCTGTGCACTGTCTACCGCAGTAATCCATACCTTTTAATGGATATTATTACCCAACTGTCCTTGTCTCTTTTCAAACTGAATCAGTGCAGGTGATGGCTGAGCACAATGCTGTGCACAGTGTGCACAGCATATTAGCCATGTGTATCTTTAGAATGAATTCACATGCAGCAGATGAGATGCAGAACTGTGTACTTCCCTCCAAAGCAATCCCATTCAGATGAATGGAGAGGAAGCAAAGTTCTGCAACCAATCTGTGTGTGAACCTACCTTAAACTGCCAGTTTCTGATCCCGCACTGGTATACTAATATTTCATAATCTGTTTGACACAGACAGGCAATGGCTATGTTCACACATAGTATTTCCGTCAGTCTTTTGGTCATTTTTTTTTTTTTCAACCAAAACCAGGAGTGGAACTAAAAGGGCAAAATTATAATGGAACGACTTGCACATTTTTTGTGTTTTCAACCCAGTTCTGGCTTTGGTTGAAAAAAGGCTGACAGAAATACTATGTGTGAACATAGCCAATGGATTGGAAATCCTCAACACAGTAGGTGTTTGGCTATGTTTTTTCACTTCGGGAATATATCAGGCCGGCTGCTAATAATCATCCCGATAATTATTAGCATCTGTCTATGTTACAAGACGGCCGCTTTCCCCGATATGTTCCTGAGATGGAAACATAGCCTACCAATGTAGAGACAACTGCAAGAAAAAGAGTTTGTCATTTACTATTGCTCTCAACACTTTACTTTTGCAAAAATTCTGTGTGCTGTTGGTACCCCTCAAGCTCAGTCTGTATAGTGGGTATTCTTAGTACCTGGTATGTGAATCTTTTACAAGACTCCTGTCTGTGACTATAAAGATAAATTATAGCCATAATTTTTTCCATGTCTATGATAACATGAAACTCAGCTTTGGAAAACCATTTATTTTATAAATAAATTCTCTTTTCTGTGCCAGTTCTTTATATATATATATATATATATATATATATATATATATATATATATATATATATATGTAAATAAAGAATTGTAGAGAACTTCTTTTTCACAATGAAGCTCTAAAATATCATATATAGACATATAATTCTATTATAAAAGTGACTGAAGCCACCACTAGGGGGAGTTTACACAATGAACTACTGCTCAGTATTCATAACCTCAAGTTATGGAAACATGTCTATGGTTTTTGTTTTGTTTGCTTTTTTTTTTTGTTATAGTGTGAGTGTGTGTTTGATTGTGAGTGTGTGTGTGGGGGGGGAGGGGGTAACAGCTCTGAATGTGGTAAAGTAATTAGTCCCCAGTCCCATAATGCCTCCCAAGTCCTCTGCAGGTACAGTATCTACTTCCCTACCCCCATTGACATAGATAGACAGATAGACTATAACCAGTCAGACAGTGGTTGCAGAACTCATATGTTTGTGGATGTAGAGACTGGCTGGAGCATTGGCAGCAGAAGCAGGGTATTGGTAAGGGGAGTATGACTTATTTTATTGATATTCAACAAATTGCAGAAAATTAAGGGTCTGGACAAACTCTTTTAGTAAAATAAAATTAGTTTGACCTACAATATGTGGCGCTAAAAGGTAGACATTCACTTTAAGAGGCTTCGTACTAAAAGTTCTAAATAATAGGCAACATAACAAAAAATACAAGCCAATGCTTATACTTACGTGTTATGTCAAGTGTACATTAACTCTTCCAATTAAGATCTATGTTCCTGCTGACATGTCATCATAACTATTGCTCTGTAGTCACCATACAGGAAAATATTCTGCTTTACATTAACATTACATTACAGTAACTAAAAACTCAACCCCTCGAATAATACTACAAAGGTAACAAATATCCTACACACATTAGGGGTCCCCGATTTCCAGTAGGTATTTTCTTCTTTGCAGGAAGGTCTAGGATACAGCTAGAGGATGTGCAGGGCATCACATGGAGGGGGAGATAATACAGGGACAGTATATGTGATATAATAATGCACATTATGTACATTCTGCAAGGAAGGAAGGAGATATGTCAGCAAGAGGTAATAGTCGCACATGTATGAGGGAACCATAACTGAACGATTAGATAGAAAGAATATAGATAGTCAAAAAGTCATAAATATGTGTGGAGATAGATAGATAGATAGATAGATAGATAGATGATAGATAGATAGATAGATAGATAGATAGATAGATAGATAGATAATAGATAGACAATACATAGACAATAGATAGATAGATAGATAGACAATAGATAGACAATAGATAGACAATAGATAGATAGATAGATAGATAGATAGATAGATACTAGATCGATAGATAGATAATAGATAGATAGATAGATAGATAATAGATAGATAGATAGATGGATAGATACTACATGGATAGATAGATAGGAGATAGATAGATAGATAGATAGATAGATAGATAGATAGATAGATAGATACTAAATGGATAGATAGATAGATAGATAGATAGATAGATAGATAGATAGATAGAAGATAGATAGATAGATTGATAGATAGGAGATAAATAGATAGATAGATAGATACTAAATGGATAGATAGATAGACAGATAGATAGATAGATAGATAGATAGATACATAGATAGATAATAGATTGATAGTTACACATGTCACTATTTGTTTACATGTGCTGTTTTAATGCGGTATTTGGAGTTATACATGGAGAAACACTAAAAGACAATACTTTCCTACATACCTTCAATCCCTGCAGGATCAATTTCTGACAAGGCTCCAAATACTGCATCAAAAATGCAAGTGTCATTCCACCCAGTTAGAAAGACTGACTGACTGACAGATAAATAGATAGGAGATAGAAAATAGAAAGATAGAAACATAATAACATAATAAGTGCAATGACATAACACGCTGCAGTATATTTCTGTATCGTTTTCTATCTCTGCCCGGGCGTGTGTGTATATATATATATATATATATATATATATATATATATATATATATATATATATCGGTACTACAGCTATGTTAATGACTGTAATGTGGCAGGTACTGTATAAAGGATGACCAGTCATTGCCCCCCTATGCATTTACCTGACTTCCATTCATCTCGATTCTCTCTATAATTCTCTCTATAATTCTCTCTTTAATTCTCATTGTCCCGGGATTTTACATGGAACAAAGAGAATGAAGAAAAAGAGGAAAATACAAGACCCTCTTATGAGATGAATCGGGGATCTGCTGAGGACAGTGATCACATTGCCATAGACTGTTGTACAGGATAGGTGAGATGGTCTGCAAACACAGCACCCCCAATTAGAATAGGAAGGGGGGCTGTGCAATTGAGGAGGAAGACAAGCCCCCTCCTCTTGCTCCAGTGAATTCCTACAAACTTTCTTTTTAGAGAAGGGGCCTTTTGATTGCCTGTTACCTCTCTCCAGCAGGCTGATCCCCCTCCCCTCCATCCACACACCCCTTTCTGGTAATCCCTCTCTATTTTAGAACAACACAAAACCTGCTCCCATGCAGAGAAGCCTTAGTGGCTGCAGTGAAAGGACTGCAGAATGGAAAATTGCTTCTTCCCTCAATAGTCTTCCAAGGAAAAAAACATTTAATAAGATCCAAAGAGAAGGGGCTGCTTGTTAAACAGGTGGAAATGGGGCAATTCTCAATTCTCCATCTGAGGCCCGGGGTCATTCTGCTGCCTCTTCATCCACAAGACCCAAGATTCAATTATTACAAGTGTAATGCCAGACTCCTGCACAAAGTTATGGTGATGGTGATGATAGGAAGCCTTCACAGCTATAACATGTCTATAGGACATAGATAAGTTACAACAATATACATTTAATAGAGAGAGAGAGAAAGAGAGAGTATAATAATTTAATATAAAATCGGATTATATAGCTATGGCTTTGTTTTTTGTTTTTCTTTAAATGTTTACTACAATGGATTCTAAATCCTAGAAAATTAGATTTTCTATTATTAATATTTTTAAAAATATCAAATTATTTATTAGGAACAATGGTAATAATGCATGAATATTAGATAGATAGATAGATAGATAGATAGATAGATAGATAATAAAACTAGATACAAAAATAGATAGATAGATAGATAGATAGATAGATAGATAGATAGATAGATAGATATGAGATAGATAGATAGATAGATAGATATGAGATAGATAGATAGATAGATAGATAGATAGATAGATATGAGATAGATAGATATATAATTAGATAGATAGATAGATAGATAGGAGATAGATATTAAAATAGCCAGAAAAAAAGATATATAAATAGATAGATAGATAGATAGATAGATAGATAGATAATAAGTGATAGATTAATAGATAGATAGATAGATAGATAGATAGATAGATAATAAGTGATAGATAGATAGATAGATAGATAGATAGATAGATAGATAGATATTGTATTGAATGCATGAAATGACAGAAATCCCTCAGTATATTTGCAGCTCTCCTGTCCTCCATAGCAGGAATACATATACTACATTGCTCTGTGGCCCCTGGTGCTGTCTCTTGTCCATTTATCATAGAATTGGTCTGGAATATGCAATAAGTGGGGGCTTCAGTGCTGCTGCTGCAGGTCCTACCCATTAAAGTTTAGTATGGTGTGGAGTGTTTAGTGCCCCTCCATTGCTCAGTGCCCCTCCATCCCTCAGTGCCCCTCCATCCCTCAGTGCTCCTCCATCCCTCAGTGCTCCTCCATCACTCAGTGCCCCTCCATCCCTCAGTGCCCCTCCATCCCTCAGTGCCCCTCCATCACTCAGTGCCCCTCCATCACTCAGTGCCCCTCCATCCCTCAGTGCCCCTCCATTGCTCAGAGCTGGGGGTAAGTACTAGTACAAGCTGTCATTTTTCTTGGAGTGACTGTGACTTCATGTGATGTCAGCTATTAGTGTAGAAGACACCGATCTCAGTGCTGCCTGCAAGATGTGACAGCAGGGTGTGTAGTGTGCAGCCCTCAGCCTGTGCTGCTGTGCTAGAGGTAAGTGCTCAGCCTGCATTGTATAATAACATGTGTGGATGGAGGATAATCATCATCATCATCATCCTCCTCCTCCTCATCATCCTCCTCACAACCACCACCAGGCTTCCTGGGCTTTACTAACAAGGTCCTACCTTGCCTGCTACTTTAGTGTGAGCTGCTTAATGAGCATTAATCTGGTATCCCTGGGTGTCATTGTTCAGGGGGGTTTGTTCATTTGAATGTAAATAGATGACATGACATGAGCAAGTTGCTTATTAAATTGATTTCTCCTCTGGCTTCCTTGGAATGCAGAGAAAGAGAGAGAGAGGGAGAAGAGGGAGAAGAGCAGGGTGACTTCCAGTTGGCTGCTGAGCTCAGAGAAGTTCTTGCAGAGATGGCAAGCTCTGCTGCTTCATGCTTCCCCTCAGTCATGTCCTCCTGCCAGCGACTGGAAGCAAGAAATGGGGCATCCAGCACCTCCAAATCACTCGCCTTCTCCATTGAACGAATTATGGCGAAGTCTTCAGAGCCTAAACCTTCCATTTTTGACCAGAATCAAGGACTGGAGAGCGATGCTAAGAAGATCCTGAACCTTTGTTCTCCTATCCCATGCATGATCCCAGTGCAGTCCTTGGGCTATGATGTCCACTCCAAGACCCTGCTGAATTATTCGGAGCTCTGGAAGAACAGTCTAAGGGCTCCTGTGTGTCACTCCTCTGCTGGACTGTGCAAAGCGAACTGTGGCATGTGCTGCAAGAACGAGCTCAGCATGGGCCACTCGGTGGTGCCCAGCAGTAGGGTGATCAAACCTCAGGTCATCAACCAAACAGTAGGGATGCCACCTGGCACTAATGGACCCCTCTATTACTTCAACTACCTGGACTCTGCCTACAACCCCTCAGAAATCCTCAATGGACAGCTGATTCCATCTAGCATATTAAATGCCCAGTCCCAGGCGACACTAAGTGCCCACCATAAACTCTACTTATTGGAAAATGCTAAGATCTCCAGCCTTTGCCCAGACAAGTACCCTCTTCCTCAATACCCACACAAGGAGCGTCTACCAGGCCAGCTGGACCAGGTGATGAAGGAAAACACCGCCCTGGCCGTGGAGAGGAACCCGAAGAGCCACAGCAAACTTACTGCCAACCCTATAGATGGCAAACCCAAGATCTTCACCTGCGAGGTTTGCGGCAAGGTAAGCGACTATTCTCTTTGCTGAACCTGATATATACATATATATATATATATATATATATATATATATATATATATATATATATATATATATATATATATATGTATATATATAATTTTCTATTATTATTATTATTATTATTTTATTTTAGCTGTTTTATAATATTCTATTTTATATTGTAATTAACGGTTTCCTTTTCTATTATAAATATTTATAAATAGAATAGAATATGACAGACGGGTAAGGGTTAGATGATTAGTTCTGAACCAAAAAAAAAAAAAAAAAAGCTAATAAAGAAATACATTGTTATGATGATGATGATGAGAAGAACAGGATGGACTAGAAGTCACAGCATGCCCTAACCGCATCGTGCTGCCTGCAACTTGTAGCTCCGTAAAAGCAAAAAGGAAGAGTCTGCAGCACAGAAGCAGAGAATGGGCGAGGGTTACTGGGATTATTAATAGGATGAAGGCTTATTTTAAAAAAAAAATACTTTTGAGTTTGAATGAAAATAAACGTTTGTTTGTTTTGTTTTTAACTAACGTTCGTTTAATTCGTTTTCGTTCTGAATATTTCTTCCCAGGTTTTCAATGCACATTACAATCTGACCAGACACATGCCAGTTCATACGGGGGCCAGACCTTTTGTCTGCAAAGTTTGTGGCAAGGGATTTAGGCAAGCGAGTACCCTGTGCAGACACAAAATCATTCACACACAGGTAGCCTACAGTTTTATCTCTATTTATCTGTCTATCTATCTATCTATCTATCTATCTATCTATCTATCTATCTATCTATTATCTATCTATCTTCTATCTATCTCCTATCTATCTATCTATCTATCTATCTATTATCTATCTATCTGGAATATATTTAAATCTCTATCTATCTATCTATCTATCTATCTATCAAAATCTATTGTGATTGGCTAACATTTGATTATTCCTAATTTTAGGAAAAACCTCATAAGTGTAACCAGTGTGGAAAAGCCTTCAACAGAAGTTCTACCTTAAACACCCACATCAGAATTCATGCAGGTTATAAACCTTTTGTATGCGAATTTTGTGGCAAAGGATTTCACCAAAAAGGTAAAAAAAAATAATAATAATCCAAGTTTACTGCAAGAGCAACTCTTTATTTCTTTTATATAGATTTCAATTATTGTTTATTTTTATTACTATGTATATGTAACCAATATATATTGTTTAGTAAACCTTCATTTTTATTTATATTTGTATATATTTATACATTGGGGAATTAATGAGCTATTAGTATTGTTATTTATTATTGTACTCTTCTATATTAGAATTTGTATACCCATATGACACATGGGTATTATATGATATATATATATATATATATATATATATATATATATATATACATGTGTGTGTTTGTGTGTGTATATATATATATATATATATATATATATATATATATATATATAATTTTTCTCAATAAAGCTATATTAGCCCAAAATATATTTCAGAAGAAAAAAAAATATTCTCATGTCAAAATCTAAATTCCTTCTGTATCCTGTATATTTTCTGCCTGGTTGCACCCAACATATTTTGCTGCCAGTATTAACTACATGAATGTAGGAAGGATGTGCCATTTCTTACCAGGTTTTTTTCTTTCCCAATTTCTCCGGGTCAGAAACTTGACCTTTCCCTAATTTTTTAATTTGACAGTTACATGTTCAATTATCTTGATGTAGAATAAGTTTGACAAGTTTTGACCGACTTGTGGGTGAAATCCTAATGAACTCTGTACTTTATGTAGTGTTTCCAGATATGAAACTATGAGCGCTCTCAGTTGATTTCTTATAAAAATGTATACAAAAATAAATCGAATATAAATGTACTGCTAAAAAATGTTTTCAGTGGAAAGCATTATTTTGTATTTACCTTTTTTTTTTTTTTTTTTTTTAATTTGTAGGAAATTATAAAAATCACAAATTAACCCACAGTGGGGAGAAGCAATATAAATGCACAATTTGCAACAAGGCTTTCCATCAGATCTATAACCTGACCTTTCATATGCACACTCACAATGACAAGAAGCCTTTTACTTGTGGGACCTGTGGAAAGGGCTTTTGCAGGAACTTTGACTTAAAGAAACATGTGAGAAAATTACACGACAACGTTTCGGCCTCTTGTTCCATGAAGGAGATATCTAGGACTGCGCAGAACTGATATAAACTGGTCCACATTTCTGTTGATGAAATCACTGTGACACAAGCGAGTATTTAATGGCTGGATCCTTCATCAAGAGATTTGTCACCTGAACCCTCAGAGGCCACAAGCTCTAAACATGTGATAATTCCCCATTAAGCATTTTTAGACTTCAACAGCTCTGATTCAGGTTTGTAAAGTAGGAAAAAAAAAAACTTTACATAAAAAAAAAACAATTTAGCTTCTTTTTAATATTTTATGTTTTAACCTATATTTTAAAATGTAAAAATGACAGAATATGATTTATACATTTGTGTAAATTAAAAAAAAAAAATCTTATGTACAGAAGAATAATGGACAATTATATGACAATAAAAAGGAAACATAGTCACTAATCCCGCTACTATTTACAAGACATATATGAAAGAGCCCTGATGGGGGGCACTGCTACACTGGTAAGAACAAATATATCTATTTTTGGTATTATTTGACTTATTATTTTTATATTATATTTAAAGAGTCAACAAACATAATACTTTAGTGATTATATATATATATGGTTAATGATAGGTAGGAAGATGGATAAACAGGACATACTGTACTTGTAAGATAGATAGATAAATAGATATGAGATAGATAATAGAGAGAGAAATAGATAGATAGATAGATAGATGATAGATAGATAGGAGATAGATAGATAGATAGATAGGAGATAGATAGATAGATAGGAGATAGATAGATAGATAGATAGATAGATATGATAGATAGATAGATAGATAGATAGATAGATAGGAGATAGATAGATAGGTAGATAGATAGATAAATAGATAGATAGATAGATAGATAGGAGATAGATAGATAGATAATAGATAGATAGATAGATAGATAGGAGATAGATAGATAGATAGATAGATAGATAGATAGATAGATAGATAGATAGATATGGCATACTGTAGATGACAGATATAAGAAAAAATGACATTGATGATGTAAAACAGAGGGATAGAAAGATAGAAACAGATAGGTAGATTAATATAATCTTAATGATTAGATAGATAGATAGATAGATAGATAGATAGACAGATAGATAGATAGATAGATAGATAGATAGGAGATAGATAGATAGATAGATACAGATGAAAAATAGAAATACAGATAGAAGTTCATTTTTGATTATTTTTGTGTAAATGACAGCCCTCTAGCTGTTCCTTCCAGTTAATAGCTAATTCCCCAGCTTACAGGTCTTTTATTTCATCATTCACATTCATGAGGCGATACATGTGCGCCTCTTCTTCTTCCTCCTCCTCCTCCTCCCTCTGGTATCTGTGTATTTGATAACAATGTCCTAATGACAGGGACAACCTGAGTCCTTTAATTAAGAAGAAGCATTTAAGTCATTTCCTCAAGAGCCATCTCTTCCCCAGTGCTGCCGAGATGATCCTACCTTCACTTTCTAAGTAATGACTCAAATTAAGAGGCAAAACAGCAAACCTTCTGACAGACCCCCCTCCCCATCCAACCCACCCCATTACATAGGAGGGTCCCATTAACCCCTCGGTGACCTGAGTGGCGATAATCAGCACTTGGGATGCGACACGCAGGTCCGGCACCCCCTACACCCCCTCCCCTTGATGTAGAACAATCCATTCCCATCACGTCTCTGAATAGTATCTTTAGCAGATAATAAGGGCCAGAAATGAGGCGGATAGCTGCGTGCGTGCCGCTCACACTAAGTTTACCAATAACATAGAAATTAGCAGTGAACAACTAGATCTCAGTGATCATTAGGCGGCAGGGAATTACTCCCCCCCCCCCCCCCCCCCCCTCAAAATGAGCATCTAGTAGCTGTGCAGGCTTAATGGGCATCTTTGGGGCCCCATACGGTACACTGTGGCCCATCAGGTGAGTTCAAGTGTGTTGGTGGCCCTATCCCCTGGCAACATTATGGCTATTTTATTTGTTAAACACAAATCACAGTTGCTTTTTTGAGACTGGTATCACCTCCCACACTCTGCGTTACATCAACCGCTTCTATCAAATTGCAGGCATGGGCCAAGATCATTTGCAATGGGTATGAGATGTTAAGAGTGTGACTGGCCATAGAAGCAATTCATTAGATTAATGACTGATATTTGGCCATTGTTGCTAACTCGATACAAAGCGCAGAAGGCAAAAAAATGCAATTGTTCGAGAAGGTTTTTTTTTCCCAGCTAAATTTTAAAGGTATTTCGCTTTTCTTATGATGCAGATTTATACATTTATGGCTATTTAAAGCAAAGAGAATTGGCATGGGAATTGCTGCCAATTACACCTAAACCAGGTTCAAAGGTCCCAACGGCCAATGTAGCCTTTACCCGAAACGAGAATGCATATGTACTGTATACGGTGTCTGAGACAAGACATTACGACCATGAATGTGACCATGAACTTATATATTACAGGGCAAGTCCAAAGTGACTGCTATGGGGAGAAGTGGCCGATTTCGGATTGGTGGTGGGATGAGGAACCTTCAGCCATTCAGCTGTTGCAAGGCTGCTATTCCCATCATGCTATAGCTAAAGCTCTGGCTGTTCAGGCATGATGGGAATTGTACTTCTGCGGCAACTGGAAGGCCAGAGTTTACCCATCCCTGTTTTAATGCATGGAGAGAATGAGGGGGAAAAAAATAGGAAAAATCTACTAAATTCCTATAAATAAGATGGGGGCACTGGGCCATCGTTACATATGGTTGTGGAGCCAGGAAACTGCTCATAGGGGGCCTAAATTTAATTTTTACTATAAAAAAAAAATTTAAACTCTTAGGGTGCATTCACACGTACAGGATCCACAGCAGATTTGTTGCTTTGTTCAGTTATTTAGATCAAATCTGCTGAGGATCCGCAGCAAAAAAAAAAAATACACTGTGATACGTTATATGTGAAGCTACCATTAATGTATAATCTGCACAAAAAAAATACAAAAATTCAATATGGTGGTGACGATGCAGTAATCTTTTGACCTTTGCTTTGTAGTATATTGCCACTACATGGACCATCCTTATGCAGTGGTTTTCAAAAATTTCCAGTATTAAAAACAAAAACTTAACTAACTCCTAAGTTTGCAGCTCAGCCTGTAGAAAACAAAAAATAAACCTAAAGGAAAACTCCCTTGAAGGTCATAGGAGGATTAATTCTGTAAAGCAAAGGGCCATCGGAGCACTGGGACAATGTTTTCAAAGAATCTTTCGTCACCGTCTAGGGATGGCTTGGGTTTAGAGATATGACAAATGCGAACTACCCACTATAAAATGTTGCATAATGTGTGTTCTTGGTTTGAGCTTGGTCATTTAGTTCCATGCAGAGAGATCTTAAAGGGTATGCACACATTTGTAACCAATTTTTTATTGCATCCTTACATAAAAAAAAAAAAATACAACCACATCTGCATATATTCTAGCTATACTATATATCCCACTGTTTTGTGTCTACAGCTTCTATGTCAGACGTGTCAAACTCAGGCCCTCCCGCTGTTTTAAAACTACAATTCCCATCATGCCTGGACAGCCAAAGCTAAAGCTTGTCTGAAAAGTTTTGCAACAGCTGGAGGGCCTGAGTTCGACATCCCTGTTCTATGTGGATCTACAAGTCTCCATGGTTACAGACTACAAACAAGCCGTGTAGTCTGACTCTCCAGCCATGTGTTAGTCCAGTCCTTCTGCCCCCTTCTTGCTTGAATGTAGGAGAAGGGACAGACTGAAGGTAGACTGATATATCAGACTGCAGGAACGGAATACAATGGACACAGGGCAGCCATACATTCGTATTGGCAGAATATTTCTAATAAAAATTTGCAAAGTTTCTTGAACATGGATCAGAGCCAAAAAATAAACATTGGTTGCAAAAGTGCACATAAATTACCCATATATGCTACAAGCTACTTAAAGACCATTCATGTTTCTCTGGGAATGATGGGATATGCAAAGTAGTTCCCACACAAAGAAAAGAGCTTGCTCTCTGCTGCCATCTTTTGGAGGTGGCACCAGATTGCAGGCTCCTTTTTATCTGAGTGAGCTACTTTGCATATCCTTTATCCCAAAATTCCCAGAGGATTATAAAAGTAGGTTGTAATATATAGGGGAACTATATGGGCACTTTGCCACCAATGTTTTTGCTCTGATGCATCTAAAAGTAACTACAAATTGTAAATGGTCTCACACACCTTTTAGCGCTTTTCTCAAGGATAAACATTACGTCTTCAGTTTTGAGGTCTGGAGAATGGTCGGCTTGGGTAAGACAATGCTGCTAGACACAAAGAAATGTATATTCCCAAGTCTGATGTTAAAGCATGTGATGTTTCTGAACAATACTGTAATCTTAAAGGACCTGTCCAGTATTAGAATATTTCAGCAAAAGGTCTATTTTGACACCCACATAACCATCTAAGACAGTAGAAAACATGTCCGTACATGTGTGTGGTTCTGCAGCATTCACTGGAATTGGGGCTGAGCTGCCACACCAGACACAACCTATGGACAATAGCGGCACTGTTCACCAAAACAAAATCACATTCTTTGTTTTACTCCTGGATCTTTTGTCCCAATCAAATGTCCATTGAATATACTATTATATCATTGTTGGTTTACGGTTGAATAAAAGGTTTTGAACAAATGTCCCAAATCCAAGTGAAATCCCTCTGAGAGGATTAATGGCTGTCACAGCAGCAAAGGTGGGACCACCTGAATATCAGGGCCCACAGTCATTATTAAAGGTCCCCGTACTCTTTACACTTTAGTCAGCCATCAGTATAAAGTGTACCGGGATTTCCTGAGACTCAACCAACAGATTATTTTGGCGAAGATGGGGTCGGGCACGATTTTCTCTGCCAGACTCTTTTGCTCTTGGAGAGGTAAGCCACTGCCAAAGCAGTCTGTCTGTGGCTTTGGGCCCTATGGCTAATTATTATTAATAGAGAAAACAATCAGCCAATGACAACGATCATTGGCTGATCGTGTCAAATGGTCTGACACCAAAATCACCACTGACTTTGCATCATTGCATGTAATAGCGATTCCCGGCTGACAGCTAATGATTGAATAAACCGTCATTCATGACCTCTCCATGCTCCCAGTCTTCTCCTGCCCTCTGCTTGCTTCCCGATTCCGCGGTTGCAACTTCAAAGTGGTCTCTGTCCCCGCCAGCGATTGGCTGAGTGGTCTGGCAGATCAGAAACCACTCTGAAGTTTCAGCCATGGTGCCAAGAAACAAACAGAGGGCAGGAGAAGACCGGGAGCGTCGAGAGGTAATATATTAACAGTTTAGGGCAAGGGCAGCATGGACATTGCTAACGATGTCTGTGCAGGCTTTGCTAAAGGATAATCGAGCCGTGTAATAAGCTCAGTAAGTGAGTGCCGATCAAGTAGATCGGTGCTTGTTTACTGTATTGATCGGCCCCTTACCCCTCCCCACAGAGAACACAAGAACATTCGACCGTGCCGAGGGTTCAAGTGTATGGGGAGAATGGGAAAGAGAACTTTTGTCTGACAGTTATTGGAGATGTAGGGCCACTTTTACTCTGTGCCAAAGGGTTCCCTATTTCATAAAGGAAACACTAAGACCCATATCTGATACAGTTACATCGTTCCTTGCCTCTTTTCTACTACTGCACTGGCTGTGTGTCAGTCTATACTGTTATTATGACATTGCATTCATGCTGAACACTGCACTAGGTCCCACTCATAACAGCACAAGCTACACAAAAAGAATTAAATAAGTACATAAAAAAGAATAAAAAATATTAAGAGCAGCTAATAGCTGCATTATCATGGCACTTCTGTAATCTATGGAGGCTTCTGTCCTTGGAAAATGAGAGCAGCAAGCCAGTGCTATATTGTTGGCATTATCAGGAACATGACACAATAATGTCACCAGTATAGCTCCAAAGCATACAGCTCTATGTAGATTGGACAGATCACGGGTTGACATGCCCTTAAATGTGGTTGGCAGGTGATGTCTATCTGCCTCTATGCGGTCAGCTGTCAATCATACTCACAGGCCAGCATGTGTCTGCTCAGGCCGAGTGTCATACAGCTGGATGTTTTCTATCTAGCCAGCTATCTGTGTCACCAACCTGGAAACAAATCCTGATACTAGGTGCTTACTGTATTTGTTACTGTTACTTATTCATGAAGACAAATACATTTGATGACACTCCATTATTTATCAGATGCTTTTAAGTTTTCCAGTTAAAGGTTCTACAACTCTCATATATTTTGGGGCAGATTTCTGTTTCTGGATAAAAAGCAGACACATTTTCCTCAGTGTGGTTAACCCCTTAAAGAGGTGCATGCCTGCTTATACATCTGCCCCCACAAACAATTTGTACCTTCAGATAGCTGCTTTTAATCCAAGATCTGTCCTGGGGTCCGTTCAGAAGGTGATGCAGTTATTGTCCTAAAAAACAACTTTTAAACTTGAAGCCTTGTGTCAAATTGGCATGGCCTAGAGCAGGGGTGGGGAACCTCCGGCCCGCGGGCCGCATCCGGCCCCTGACACCTCCGGATGTGGCCCGCGGCTCCCCTGTGACATGCGCCGCTCTGGAGGAGAAGGAGCCGACACACACGGCATCCTCCTGTGTCTGTGACAGCTGCCAGGAGGATGCTGTAAGTGCCGGCTCCTTCCCCTCAGAGCGGTGCACATCTTCTGACTCCTGTCCTCCTGTGACGTGCGCCGCGCTAGTGAGGCAGGAGCTGGCACAGACACAGGAAGATGTGTTGTATGCCGGCTCCTGCCTCACCAGCGCGGCGCAGAGCGGCGCACGTCTTCTGACTCCTGCGGGCCACGCGCGATGACGTCATTTCATCGCGCGCCGCCTGCAGGAGAAGACCGGCACAGAAGAGAGGAGGGAGAAGAGCACCTGTACAGCGTCGGAGCGGAGGAAAGGTGAGTGGGATGTCTATTTTTTTCATTTGGGGCAGACACTGGGGGTTAACTAGGCCACCAGGGACATGACTGGGGGGGGTTAACTAGGCCACCAGGGACATGACTGGGGGGGGGGGGGGGTTAACTAGGCCACCAGGGACATGACTGGGGGGTTAACTAGGCCCCCAGGGACATGACTGGGGGGTTAACTAGGCCACCAGGGACATGACTGGGGGGTTACCTAGGCCACCAGGGACATGACTGGGGGGTTAACTAGGCCACCAGGGACATGACTGGGGGGTTAACTAGGCCACCAGGGACATGACTGGGGGGTTAACTAGGCCACCAGGGACATGACTGGGGGGTTAACTAGGCCACCAGGGACATGACTGGGGGGTTAACTAGGCCACCAGGGACATGACTGGGGGGTTAACTAGGCCACCAGGGACATGACTGGGGGGTTAACTAGGCCACCAGGGACATGACTGGGGGGTTAACTAGGCCACCAGGGACATGACTGGGGGGTTAACTAGGCCACCAGGGACATGACTGGGGGGTTAACTAGGCCACCAGGGACATGACTGGGGGGTTACCTAGGCCACCAGGGACATGACTGGGGGGTTAACTAGGCCACCAGGGACATGACTGGGGGGTTAACTAGGCCACCAGGGACATGACTGAGGAGTTAACTAGGCCACCAGGGACATGACTGAGGAGTTAACTAGGCCACCAGGGACATGACTGAGGAGTTAACTAGGCCACCAGGGACATGACTGAGGAGTTAACTAGGCCACCAGGGACATGACTGAGGGGTTAACTAGGCCACCAGGGACATGACTGAGGAGTTAACTAGGCCACCAGGGACATGACTGAGGAGTTAAAGAAGCAGTTCACTTTTTATTTTTTTCGCCCCCCCCGGGTAGCCGCTGTCATGTATACTTACAGAAGATGATCGGTGTCCCGTTCCCGTCGGTCAGTTCCGTCCCGCGGTGCCGTTCACATCGGGCGCGCGCTCACTTCCGCCGGCTGCTGCGAGTCCTCTTCTCTGCCCAGTGATTATACGCCGGAAGTCACTCGCTTCCATGCATTCTCTATGGAAGCGCGTGACTTCCGGCGTTCAAATGACAAGGGAGAGAAGAGGAGTCACAGCGCCGGCGGAAGTGAGCGCGCGCCCGATGTGAACGGCACCGTGGGACGGAACTGACCGACGGGAACGGGACACCGATCATCTTTGTAAGTATACTTGACAGCGGCTACCCGGGGGGGCGAAAAAAAATAAAAAGTGAACTGCTTCTTTAACTAGGCCACCAGGGACATGACTGAGGAGTTAACTAGGCCACCAGGGACATGACTGAGGAGTTAACTAGGCCACCAGGGACATGACTGAGGAGTTAACTAGGCCACCAGGGACATGACTGAGGAGTTAACTAGGCTACTAGGGACATGACTGAGGGGTTAACTAGGCCACCAGGGACATGACTGAGGAGTTAACTAGGCTATCAGGGACATGACTGAGGAGTTAACTAGGCCACCAGGGACATGACTGAGGAGTTAACTAGGCCACCAGGGACATGGCTGGGGGGTTAACTAGGCTACCAGGGACATGACTGGGGGGTTAACTAGGCCACCAGGGACATGACTGGGGGGTTAACTAGGCCACCAAGGACATGACTGGGGGGTTAACTAGGCCACCAGGGACATGACTGGGGGGTTAACTAGGCTACCAGGGGCATCACTAAGGATTCAAATCAGGTACAAGGGGCATCACAGAGGGTTAACTACAATAGCAGGGGCATTAGGGGAACAATACTTTGCCTTGTTCGGGTGCTGCAAACCCCCGCTACTAACTGCCGCGCACGGTATAACATTGAGTGCGGCCCTCGAATGATTTTATTAAGGCCCGACCGGCCCTCGACATGGAAAAGGTTCCCCACCCCTGGCCTAGAGTGTCTGTGCCCTAGGCTTGCACCGCTTCTCCATTCCTCCTCCCAGTCCTTTTCACCATTAGGAATTCCCCTGGGCAGGATTTCTCCTATTCATCACTTATCTGAACACTGAACATGTGCTGGATCGTTAAGGCCCATGTGAAGTGTTCAGACAAGTGGTGATTAGGAGAAATCCTGCCTAGGATGTTCCTAATGGTGTAGAGGGCGGGGAGGAGGGATGGAGAGGCGGTGCAAGCCTAGGACACAGACACTCTAGCCCAGTGCTTCCCAACCTTTTCCACCTCGGGGCACACCTTGGAAAAAAAAATTTCCTCGGGGCACCCCTACTAAATAATGTTCTACAAAATAAGAAAACATTCATACAGTGACTCACAGGTGACGTCTTCTTTGATCTGAGGAGTCACTTTCCCTTTTCCTCTCCATCCGCCATGATGATTTCTTCCAGCTACTTTTCATCTCTTCAGAACCTGCAAGACAAACAATTTAGGCTCCGCACATTTCTAGCAACTTCCTTTCCTTTTTCCCTCCTGTAGGCTCCCATAGTAACTGCGCTGTTTGGTGTTATGTGCAGTAAAGCGAGTAGGAATGTGGGATGCCCCCTGTATGTAGGATCCCCTGCTGTGATGAACTAATAATGCCCCCAGAGGTGCCCCCATGAACTAATAATGCCCCCAGAGGTGCCCCCATGAACTAATAATGCCCCCAGAGGTGCCCCCATGAACTAATAATGCCCCCAGAGGTGCCCCCTATGAACTAATAATGCCCCCAGAGGTGCCCCCATGAACTAATAATGCCCCCAGAGGTGCCCCCATGAAATAATAATGCCCCCAGAGGTGCCCCAATGAACTAATAATGCCCCCAGAGGTGCCCCCATGAACTAATAATGCCCCCAGAGGTGCCCCCATGAACTAATAATGCCCCCAGAGGTGCCCCCTATGAACTAATAATGCCCCCAGAGGTGCCCCCATGAACTAATAATGCCCCCAGAGGTGCCCCCATGAAATAAAAATGCCCCCAGAGGTGCCCCCATGAACTAATAATGCCCCCAGAGGTGCCCCCATGAGCTAATAATGCCCCCAGAGGTGCCCCCATGAACTAATAATGCCCCCAGAGGTGCCCCCATGAACTAATAATGCCCCCAGAGGTGCCTACATATACTAATAATGCCCCCAGAGGTGCCCCCATATACTAATAATGCCCCCAGAGGTGCCCCCATAACTAATAATGCCCCCAGAGGTGCCCCTATAACTAATAATGCCCCCAGAGGTGCCCCCATATACTAATAATGCCCCCAGAGGTGCCCCCATGAACTAATAATGCCCCCAGAGGTGCCCCCATGAACTAATAATGCCCCCAGAGGTGCCCCCATATACTAATAATGCCCCCAGAGGTGCCCCCCATGAACTAATAATGCCCCCAGAGGTGCCCCCATGAGCTAATAATGCCCCCAGAGGTGCCCCCATATACTAATAATGCCCCCAGAGGTGCCCCCCATGAACTAATAATGCCCCCAGAGGTGCCCCCATGAGCTAATAATGCCCCCAGAGGTGCCCCCATATACTAATAATGCCCCCAGAGGTGCCCCCATGAACTAATAAGGCCCCCAGAGGTGCCCCCATGAACTAATAATGCCCCCTGCTCTGCCCCTAAAAAAAAAAAAACATCCTACTCACCTAATCCGCGCTGTGGCTGCAGGCAGAAGCTCTCCTCCTCCTCTTCGGGCTCCATCTTGCGAGCCGCGGGGGCGGGACTTCCGGCAGGCGTGATGACGTCACATCATCACGCCTGCCGGAGAGGTCACGTCCCGGCTTCCCATAGGCTGCTGGTATGAAGTATCGGCAGCCTATGGGAGTGAATATAGGAGCAGGACGCTGACACTTCCTGCTCCTATATTCTGCTTACTTTAATGTTCCGCCCGCTCATAGTGCGGGTCGGAACATCAAAGTGATCTGTGCATCCCGAGAAGCTGCGCGGCCGCAGCTTCTCGGGATGCTTAAAGAGACAGCGCACAGTTCCCACCGGGATCCCGCGGCACCCCTGGCGGGTTCTCCCGGCACCCCAGTGTGCCGCGGCACCCCGGTTGGGAAACGCTGCTCTAGGCCCTGCCAATTTGATACAGGACTGCAAATGTAAAAGTTTTTTTAGGACAATAACTGCATCACCTGCCGAACGGACCCCAGGACAGTTATCTGAAGGTACAAGCGGTATGGGGAGGGAAGATTGTGGATTGTGCTTTAAGTATATCTGTGGCTGTCCACACTAGGTAAAACCAGGTGTAGATTTCAGGTATAATTTCAGGAATAATTGTCCATGAGATTCCACGGCAAGTGTTGCAAACTGGGGATTTCAACTAAAATTGTCCATTTATGTACACTAAAAACTGAACATGAATAATTTTATTAATTACCCCCAAAATGTATCTATTCACTGACAGCAAGCAGATATATTTAAAATGTGAAGGAAATTAGAACATAAGGGGATAGAAATGCCACTTTTCTTAACACATATCCCTCAAAGTTTAGGGGCTTAAACTTCAGACAGACATAAATAGAATGCAGGATTGGAATAACATAGCTGTCTTCTTCCAAAGACAGCGCCATACCTGTCCTCAGGTGATGAGTGGTATTAAAACTTGGCTGCATTTACTTCAATTGAACTGAGCTGAAATACCAAACATACACTGAGTACAAGAGTGGTGCTGTTTCTGGAAGAAACTGTCTACTTCTAATTCTATCTAATTCTGAATAACCTTGTTAAAGGGGTTCTTAATGAAGAGACACTATGATTTACAAAAGATATACCAGGCTGTATTCATTGAATGAAGAATTATTGCAGACATCATTGGATCTTACCAGGCAAGTCAAGTGCATGGTACTGATACAGTAGCATAGAATTGAGTTCCTACTGTGCCAGTTGTTGGCTTTCCATGAACCACCATATAGTGTCTCTTGCCATATTATTTATTTGTTTACTTGCACAATTCATTCAGAGATTATATGTCAATTGGTCATGTCAAAAATTAGGGTATGAGTGTGACCTCTGAAACCCTCAGCAACACTGTGAATGATGAAAATCCTTGTTCTTGGCTGGAGTGCACGCCATTCCATTCCATAGAGTTGAAGGAAGATCTTAAAAATCATAGTATGCTCACTTGGTTCTGTCCATCACTTCCATTGACAGTGAATGGGACCATTAGACAAAGCTCAGTGAGTGTGCCTAGCTGTTTCTGATACTTCCATTCATCTTTTTTTTTAAAAAAATGTTTTTGATTGAACATTTAAAAAAAATAAAGAGTTTTATATTGACACGATAAAACCCAGAGGGTATAGCCTCTCTACCCCCCAACTCCCCTCCACTGATAAGATAACCTTTAAAGTGGCTCTGTACCCACAATTTGTCCCCCCCCCAACCGCTTGTATCTTTGGATAGCTGCTTTTAATCCATGATCTGTCCTGGGGTCCATTCCGCAGGTGATACAGTGATTGTCCTAAAAAACAACTTTTAAACTTGCAGCCCTATGTCAAATTGGTGTGGCCTACAGTACCCATGCCCTAGGTTTGCACCCCCTCTCTGTCCCTCTTCATCACTAGTGATGCCTCCGGGTAGGATTTTTCCTATTCATCAGCTGTCTGCACACTGCACTGCCTTAACTATCCAGCACATGTGCAGTGCTCACATAGGTGATGAACAGGAGAAATTGTTCTTGGGGCATTCCCAATGATGAGGAGGGTGGGGAGGAGGGATCAAGGGGTGTGGCAATCCCAGGGCATGGGTACTCTAGGCCACACAAATTTGACACAGGGCTGCAAGTTTAAAAGTTGTTTTTTAGGACAATCACTGCATCACCTGCCGAACGGACCCCAGGACAGATCTTTGATTAAAAGCAGCTATCCAAAGGTACAAGTAGTTAGGGGGGGGGGGGGGGGGGGGGAAATTGTGGGTACAGAGTTGGTTTAACATAGTTCCTTTACCGCTGACAATAGTGGAAGTTATATGTGCGGACCTGGGGTGCCAGGCCGGGAGTATCCAACCATTTGCTTCAGATTTTGTAGTTTGCTTTTCTCTTTTCATACATATGCCTCTCTATACTGACCAACCAGTGGACTTTGCCTATCAACTTGGCCACTGTGGGAGGTTCCATTTGCAGCCAATGCTTAGCGATTAACTTTCATGCCATAAATAAGATGTGAGCAACTGCTATTTTCTCACAGACATCAATGCCCAGATCATCTACAAATCCCAGAATATAAACCAGTGGGATTGCTGTGTACAGAATAAGCTCTGCATATGGCCCACTCATCCTTAATAAAGAACATCCATGCTTGGATTCGGTGCTCATCATTCTTGGCAGTAATGGGGTTACACATATACATATGTCAGATGAATGGGAAAGGAACAAATATTGTTTACAACAATTAAGAAAGTTGGGTCGATGTTGGAAGAATGATTCAGTAACCTCATACATAGGGGCTAGCTCATGAATAATAGTTATTTTACATTATATGAACGGTATATAGTGTATACCACAGCTGGAAGAAAGAAAAACAAAAACAATGTTAAGGTTTATTTCACCAGTGTCTGGCACCAAGAGAACCATAGTCAATTCTGTCTAATTGTCTGAACTGATCTCTATGACAGTTATGTGACAGATAAATCCTTTAGGTCAATGAACTTACAATGACACACTTCATTCATGTGGATTGTATGCTTCTCCGTCATTATACACTGTCAGTGGTGGAGCAAGCTACTATGGTGCCGGAGGCAAAGTTGGCAACATGTGACCTTCTACCACTTCATCACCAAGTGAGCCCTAGAAAGGAGGAAATAAACACTACACGTCTTAAGAATCCTTTTTTATTCCAATAAACCACATGGTGACACCACAAAATAGTGTTGTGGGGCTGTGAATTGTCATGAGTGTGTCTTGCCTATACTGTGTCATACACTTAAAGAAGCAGTTCACAAAAAATTATTATTGGCCCCCTGCTAGGGGCTGGCGAGTATACTCACCGCAGCTGATCAGTGTCCCGTGGCGCGACTTTGTTCCGGACCTCACGTGCTTTCATCGAGAATTCTTTTAAGCGCGTGAGTTCTGGTGCACAATCACAGGAGACTGAAGAGGAGTCACAGCAGAGGCTGACATGAGCACGCGCCAGATTTGAACGGCGCCGCGGGACCGGAACAAAGCCGCACCGCGGGACATCGATCAGCTGCGTTGAGTATACGTGCAAGTGCCTAACGGGGGGGTCAATAATAATTTTTTGTGAACTGCTTCTTTAAGATGAAAATTGCCAGAAATGGACAATTTTGACTATTTTGGGCAAACATGTTGAATGACTGCTTGTGATAGCCGACTCTTGTCTAAACTAGGGGTGTGTATTATGATCGGCCAATCAATCACCACCACTTGTGCAAGCCCCCTTTGTTCTTCGAGGTTATGTTCAGCATATCTGTGCTAAGACCCCCACTATCCTCTAAATATAGCGGGGAAGACCGAGTGGCAGCCTGCTTCACTCCCTGACTTGCTCCAAAATTGGCTACATGTCAGTGCCCCCAACATGCCAAACATTTTTATAAACTACATTGACTGAAAATGATTATCTTGGCAGCATTTTTCCATAATTATGCTCGGGGAAGTGGTAAATGAAAAACAAAGTAAAATGTTCATTATGTTGATTGTTTCCCCACTGCCACCTGTATCATCGAGCACCGACCCCTGCTTTGTTGTGCTTCCTGGTTCAATGGCATGATATCATAGCCCTGCTCAGCCAATCAGTGGCTGAGGCAGAACATTGGTACGGCCACTAATTGGCAGAGCAGATCTATGACATCATGTCCCTGAACCTGGAAGAGCTGCACAGCAGGGACCAGAGCTCCATGATACCAGTGGGGCAGCAAGGAAGCTAAGAGTTCTTTTTTTATATATTTATTTATCACCTATTAGAGAATAATTACAGAAATAATAGTTGTCCAAATAACCTCTATAAAAATGGAAATTAATTATGCTTTTTTTTGTGTTTGCATAGAAATATCTGTTTTCTTTAAGTTGGAAATCAGGGGGAAAGGAATATGACATAAAGGAAAGCTGTAAAAATATGGCCAAAAAAAGAATGTGTGAATGCACAAAAGGGCTGTTTTATTATTGAGTTTATAGAAATATAGTAAAGCAGACTGCCGTTATTTGACCTGTTTTTCACCATAAAAGGCAATTTTACACGTTGAGAAAATGGCTCAAAATATGAAGTGGAAACACAGCCTTAGATTCTAAAAAAAAATCTGAATTATGGCCATAATCTGTAAGTATAGGCTGACATGTTGATGGTCAGATCATTCGTACAGAAGACTCAATGTATGAGTAGTCCTAAACTTAAAAGGGTATTCCACAGGATAGGGGACAAGTAAGAGATTGCTGGGGGTCTGACCTCCCTACCCCAGGCAATCTCCAGATCGGTCCTCGGCTTTTTGTTTTGAATAGAGCTGCGGGTACAGCACATGACCTGCGGCTCTATTCATTCAATATGGCGCCACCGGAAAGAGCCGAGTGCTGTACTCGTCTCTCTCCAGTGGTTCCATAGGGAATAAATGTATAGCAGAAAAAAAATAGTGACAGCGCTCGGGGATGGATATAAATGTGACATGTATGGGATTCAGAAGATGTCAGTGGAACTTACTTCACCGCAGGGGAAAGGAAATGTACACAAACCTGTCCACCTCCTGGATGCTTCCAATATAGCACGCAGCAGTAAAATCTTGCTGATATCGTCTTTTATTCAGATAAACATTTATTTAGCAATTAACAGGATGGTGACACGTTTCAGTGGGTCATCCACCACTTTTCTCACGCCAAAGAGTCATGCAGCTAAAGTACACTTTATATAATATACTCACAATGGGTTGTAACTCGGTCAGTCCCTTCGCCTGCGGGACTGGGACTGACCTAGTCCGGGACTTGGCCCATCGGGCGAAGGGACTGACCGAGTTACAACCCATTGTGAGTATATTATATAAAGTGTGCACAAGTCAAAAAGACAGAAATGGCTGCACATCGCACCCATGGTTGACACAAAGGCTTGTTCAGCTACATTTAAAAACCAACATCAGAATTTAGTATATAATTTGATCAAACCATATTGCCTCATGTACCAACGTGCAGGTCTCTGATACACATGAGTCCCTAACCAAAAACATCACTGTGCCGGTCAGTGAACAGAATCCCCGCAAAGCGTGCGCAAGCAGAGAAGAGGGGCCAAGGAATGGCCCTGAAACCCCAATGTCACAGGACCAAACCCCTAAGGGGCCCCCCGAACCCCGCTGGCACCGCCGGCGGAGAATGTGGATGCCAAGTGACACAAATGTGAACAAGCTCTTACCTCTTTCCATTGCTCTTGCAGGTAGAATGGGAGAACACTATGAGGTCCTCCCCATATGTACAAAGGTGTTTCCTGCTAATTTGGATCACATGGGTCTTACAAAGCACGAGTGCTAGCCAAAATTAAAAAAAGGGACTTTACACAAAAAGCGCTGCGGAATCTGTTGGCGCTATACAAATAAATATTATTATTATTATTATTATTATTATTATTATTATTAAATATGCACAAGCCAAAAAGACAGAAATGGCTGCACATCGCACCCATTGTTGACACGAAAGCTTGTTCAGCTACATTTAAAAACCAACATCAGAAGTTAGTATTATAACTGACATCTTCTGAATCACATACATGTCACATTCATATCCATCCCTGAGCGCTGTCACTATCTTTTCTCCTGCTATCCATGTCTTTGGCCGGTGTGAAGCACACATTCGGGATTGAGGGGAAGTGCCCTCCTTATGGATGTTCCCAGGGAAGGGATTGATACATATATAATACCTTTGTGGAAAAGTGGTGGAGGTGGGAAGGGGCTTTACACCCCATACCCACTTACACCGGGTGAGTCTGATTAAAACTACCTACTCTAGTGGATGAGCGTAATCTCCTACATATTTATAGGGAATAAATGGAGCTGCCGGAGAGAGTAGTATATAGCCATACCCACGGCTCCATTCAAAACAAAGGAGCCAGGGGCCTATCCTGTGGATAAGGGACAAGTTAGTTTTAACTTGGATTACCCCTTTAAGATGGCTGTATTATTCTTTAATTTTACTGTGTATGAACATAGCTAACCTTGAAATCCAACAAGGTTTGTGTTTTTCTAATCCTGGACAACCTCTTTAAGGTAATACACTTTAGATCCGGTATGTCAAACTCAGGCTTTAGCTTTGGCTCTCCAGGCATGATGGGAATTGTAGTTTTAAAACAGCCTGGAGAGCCTGAGTTCGACATGTCTGCTTTAGATAAGGCTTGGCTAAACCTGCCAATTTCATAAGGACTGGCTGACTGTCCAAAGGGTATGCTGGGCTCCTCAGAAAGGCTGGCCATGTTGAATTTAAAGGTCATCCATGTTTAGCGGCAGTGTTCCCCTTTTTTCTATTACATGGTTCGATTATCTGCCATTTAGGACTTTGTAACTGAGTGTGGTTCCAGCAGCCCTGTGGTCGATTATACTACAGGTCAGACCAGGGGCGGATTAACTTTACCATAGGCCCCGGGCTGTTCACCAAGCCTGGGCCCCCCCACCCCACTGTAACTATGGTAACACTAGCCTCGCGTTCATAGTACAGGATAGATAATGTCATGATGTCCTGATTTGTGCAAAATTGCCATTAAAAAACTGATTTTTTTGCAAATCATGGCGGAAGTGTAACCAGGAGACAGTACACCACTGAAAGTATAAGTCTTTTTGGGTGGTCATGGGCCCCCTAGGAGCTCAGGGCCCCGGGCTGCAGCCCGAAACGCCCCTATTATAATACACTACTCAGACCGTGTGATACAGCCTTAACTTTCAACACTTTCAATAGCTGTTGGACAAATGTTCGTATGGCTGAAGCTATGTTCACACACTGTAAAATAATGCCAAAATACAGCCATAATTTTGAATGAAAAAAAAGTCATATTTTCAATGTGATAATGTGCTCTATTAGGCTATGTTCACACACAGTATTTTTGTTCAGTATTTTGCAACCAAAAGAAGGACTGGATTGAAAACACTGAAAGGCTATGTTCACACACTGTTGAAATTGAGTGGATGGCCGTCATTTAATCTCAAAAAACATCTTTTTCAAAACAACGGTCGTTGTTTAAAAATAACAGCAATTAATTGCTTCTCTGCCTTTTTGCTAAAATCAAGTGTAGTATCTGTTCTTATCAATTTAATATCTGATACGTCCCCTATCTGGGGATCATATATTAAATGGATTTTTAAAACAGTGAGATGGAAAAAGAGCTTGCTCTGTCCTCTCCAGGCAGTGCAGTGCTTCTAGGTTCAGTGCACCAAAAAAATAAATAAATTATTAGCCATTAAATGCCGGCTATCCACCCAATTTTAACAGTTACCTTAAAGGAGAAGTGCTGCGAATTAAAAAAAAGTATACTTACCCGTCCTCATGCCCTATAGCACTGCTCTGGGGTCCCGTGAACAGCTGCCAGTGTCCTGCAGCTCTTCCAGCTGCAACGTCATGTACCCGGCTGAGCAATTGCCGTTCAGCCAATCAGTGACTGGGGGGACACCGGGCTGTGATGTACCCGGATTCCAAATAAAAATGACATCTGGTGGCTGTCAGCGGGACCCAGGAGTGGCACTATGGAGGCAAGAGGACAGTAAGTTTACTTTATTATTTTTTCTGACTCCCCTGCCTTCCTCCCTTTTTTGAATTTCATGGGACTTCTCCTTTAACTTACCGTTTTGTTCTCAGAGAGATAAACTGGTGCATTTACTCCTCCTTTATCCACTTATGTGGTTATATTAAAGGCCCTATTACATGGAGTGATAATCTGCCAAATTAGAGCTCTGTAAGTGCGTATCTACCAGACCGCTGCTCGATTATACCACAGTAAGGCTGTATAATACCGCCTTATCTTAGTATTTTTGAATACTGAAAAAAATATGCAAATAAACTCTAAAGGAGACCATGTGCAAGATTTTCTGCTCAGGAGTGAGCAGACAAGGAAATATCTTAAATCTTAGCAATTTACTACCTAATAAGACAATTTACTATGAGAAGGGTATTGTCTGGGCACACACACGTACTTGTATTCTTCCAGCTTAGAGAACACTTGTGTGATTATATCTCTAGTACTGATAGAGATTAATAGGTGAAGATTTTGCCCCCACACAAGGGATAAGACATCTCGGGCATTAGAGTATAATTGTTGTTAAGCCCTGAAATGTTGGCATGCATATTTTTGAATGGCATCCTGTATTATAATGTGAGTAGTCCTTGAATCTGAATACATATTGGTGTGATTAGATGTGGATTTAACCGGTGATCACTCCTCACCTCCATCCATATAGTCTATAAAGCCAACAATACACATTGATCTGAAATGAAGGTTTCGAGAATTTTTGTGTTACTTTTTACACTTGCGACCAGTGCACATCAAGAAATCTCAGCAAAGCAGAGCTGGTGTTTTTGGGCAGGAGTGCAGCGGAATACATTTAGTAAAGTGGCACAAGGTTCTACATCTTGGCCAACCCACCAGATGGTAAAGAATGAGGACAACAGGTCATTGCAATAGTTCACTTTTATTCATAGTGGTGCTCAAATAAGTCCTAGTCTGTTAGCTACAATGTTCTTAGAATGGTCTAGCTGGCTCTTCTATTTTTTTAAATCGGTTTTTCCAATATAAAACTATTTCTGTATAACCACCTACAACAAACAAGCAGATGTCTTAATAAGTGTATATTCATAAGTGTGTATTCATTTTAAATTGTTGACCATGGCGTACAAAGCCTCCACAACCTGATATCCCGCTACCGTCCCACACGCACCCTTCGATCTTCCGATGACCTCCTTTTGTGCTCCCCCCTTGTTCGTACCTCAGACAACCACCTCCAAGACTTTGCCTGAGCCTCCCCCATACTCTGGAACTCACTACCCCGACACATCCGGCTCTCATACACCATCAAGACCTTCAAAAGTAACCTGGAAACCCATCTCTTCAAACTAGGCTACAACCTTCAATATCTCTGCATCACACTTGACTGGCTGCACTTTACCTCCTGTTTCTCTTTCAGTACTTTATAGATTGTAAGCCCTCGTGGGCAGGGTCCTCTCCCCCCTTGTACCATTCTGCCATTTGCCTTCATGTAATGTGTTTTTGATCTTGTAATGTTCCTGTTTGTCACCCACTATCACTTGTATAGCGCTCTGGAAGGGCGCTTTATAAATAAATAATAATAAAAAGAATAATTTTTATTATCTCCTCAGAGAGTGGCCAGACGCATAACATCATCACAGAGTTTTTTCTTTCTAAAGATGTCTGTAGGGAAAACTGGGCAATCCAGTCCTCAGATTTGAGCGGACTTGTTACCAGTAAGAATGCTTAAGATACAGACCTCTGATTCTGATAGCAGTCACATATTGTAGACTTGCGCTATAAGATGAAGTACCTCCTTGCAAAAAGGTCCTCGCAAAAATAGTTAGAATTCCTGGCTCCATTTTTGTTTTAAAGTGAATCTGTCACTGCAAATCTGATTTTAAACTGCTGACACTGTTATAACTTTTAGGACAAGGAGACACATAACACCTTTCAAATGTCTGTGGTGACCCAGAAGTAGCCAATCTGTCAGCTCCCGGGCCTTACCTGAGGTGCTGACAGTGTGCTGTAGCTGGCAGTCCCCTTTTAAGCATATTACCTTTTGGTAATTTGTCAGTAAAATGGATTATGCACAATCTCAGGTCTCCTACTGTACTGAAGAGTCAAAAAGGAGTTGTGGCTCAGTGTTTGTGCTGCACTCTTTCAGGACAATTACCAATGCCCTGATAAGCTGGAGCATGAAGCCTCGGCTTCCTAGAATGCTTCTGTGCAGTTCATCATTCTGCACTCTCTGCATCAGAGGACAGCGTCCATCCACACATCGTAACCTGAGCTGGCCAGAACATACAACAGCATAACTGCATGGGCAATCTGAAGCTCGCTTTCCCACAGTGTACCACCCCTTACCCCCCAACAAGAAGGACATCATGGACACATATCCATAGTACGCGGAACTCGATAACTTAAGAAGTACTGCAAGAACCCTTTTTGCTGCTATAACGCACTGGGCTATCCTGTAATCTACGTGGCCAGACACCATAACTGGCTGAGGTATTATCCCACAACCAGAGCAATAATCTTCCTATTCCCTGAGGAACTTGTCACGACTATACAAGGGAAACGCGTTGGAGATTGGAAGATG